>NC_133731.1:7603644-7978644 GCF_048934315.1 Petromyzon marinus | reverse complement strand
TGGTGTTGTGTGTGTGTTTGGTGTGTGTGTGTTGTTTTGGTGTTGTGTGTGTGTGTGTGCGTGTTTGGTGTTGTGTGTGTGGTTGGTGTTGTGTGTGTGTTTGTGTTGTGTGTGTTTGGTGTTGTGTGTGTGTCTGTGTGTGTTGTGTGTGTGTGTGTTTGGGGTTGTGTGTGTGTTTGGTGTTGTGTGTGTTTGGTGTTGTGTGTGTGGTGTTGTGTGTGTGTGTGCGTGTTTGGTGTTGTGTGTGTGTTTGGTGTTGTGTGTGTGTTGGTGTTGTGTGTGTTTGGTTGTGTGTGTGTGGTGTGTGTGTGTGTGTGTGTTGTGGGTGTGTTGGTGTGGGTGTGTGTGTGTGTTTCGTGTTGTGTGTGTGTTTGGTGTTGTGTGTGTGTGTTTGGTGTTGTGTGTGTGTGTGTTTGGTGTTGTGTGTTTGGTGTTGTGTGTGTGTGCGTGTTTGGTGTTGTGTGTGTGTGTGTTTGGTGTTGTGTGTGTGTTTGGTGTTTGGTGTTGTGTGTGCGTGTTTGGTGTTGTGTGTGTGTGTGTGTTTGGGTTGTGTGTGTGTGGTGTGTGGTGTGTGGTTGGTGCTGTGTGTGTGTTTGGTGTTGTGTGTGTGTGTTTGGTGTTGTGTGTGTGTTTGGTGTTGTGTGTGTGGTTGGTGTTGTGTGTGTGTGTTGGTGTTGTATGTGGGGTGGTGTGTGTGTGTGTGTGGGTGGTGTTGTGTGTGTTTGGTGTTGTGTGTGTGTTTGGTGTTGTGTTGTGTGGTGTTTGGGGTGGTGTGTGTTGGTGTGTGTGTGGTGTGTGGGTGTGTGGGTGTGTGTGTGGTGTGTGGGTTGTGTGTGTTGGTGTTGTGTGTGTGGTTGTGTGGTGTGTGGGTGGTGGGTGGGGGTGTGGGGTGTGGTGGTGTGTGGGTGGGGTGGGGGGGGGGGGGTGGGGGGGGGGGGGGTGGGGGGGGTGGGGTGGGTGGTGGGGGGGGGGGGGGTGGGTGTGGGTGGCTCACTACTGACATCCGTGGAGTAAAGAGCTTTACAGCTCATCGGATTCTGCCTGCAGACTAAACACTGATTCTGAGAATGTTGTCAACCTCTACCATACTCCACCATACTTCACCATACTTCACATACTCCACCATACTTCACCATACTCCACCATACTCCACCATACTTTACCATACTTCACCATACTTTACCATACTCCACCATACTTCACCATACTCCACCATACTCCCACCATACTTCACCATACTTTACCATACTCCACCATACTCCACCACACTTTACCATACTCCACCATACTCCACCATACTTTACCATACTTCACCATACTTTACCATACTTCACCATACTTTACCACGCGTCACCATACTCCACCAAACTTCACCATACTTCACCATACTTCACCACGCTTCACCATACTCCACCATACTTCACCATACTTCACTATACTTTACCATACTTCACCATACTCCACCATACTTCACCATACTCCACCATACTCCACCATACTTCACCACGCTTCACCATACTCCACCATACTTCACCATACTTCACCATACTCCACCATACTTTACCATACTCCACCATACTTCACCACGCTTCACCATACTCCACCAAACTTCACCATACTTCACCATACTTCACCACGCTTCACCATACTCCACCATACTTCACCATACTTCACCATACTCCACCATACTTCACCACGCTTCACCATACTCCACCACACTTCACCATACTCCACCATACTTCACCATACTTTACCATACTCCACCATACTTCACAACGCTTCACCATACTCCACCATACTTCTCCATACTCCACCATACTCCACCATACTTCACCATACTTCACCATACTTTACCATACCCCACCATACTTCACCATACTCCACCATACTTCACCATACTCCACCATACTCACCATACTTCACCATACTCCACCATACTTCACCATACTCCACCATACTCCACCATACTTCACCATACTCCACCATACTCCACCATACTTCACCACGCTTCACCATACTCCACCATACTTCACCATACTTCACCATACTTCACCATACTCCACCATACTTCACCATACTTCACCATACTCCACCATACTTCACCATACTCCACCATACTTCACCATACTTCCACCATACTCCACCATACTTCACCATACTCCACCATACTTCACCATACTCCACCACACTTCACCATACTCCACCATACTCCACCATACTTCACCATACTCCACCATACTTCACCATACTCCACCATACTTCACCATACTTCACCATACTCCACCATACTTCACCATACTTCACCATACTCCACCATACTTCACCATACTTCACCATACTCCACCATACTTCACCATACTTCACCATACTCCATCCATACTTCACCATACTCCACCATACTCCACCATACTTCACCATACTCCACCATACTCCACCATACTTCACCATACTCCACCATACTTCACCATACTCCACCATACTTCACCATACTTCACCATATTTTACCATACTTCACCATACTCCACCACACTTCACCATACTTCACCATACTCCACCATACTTCACCATACTCCACCATACTCCACCATACTTCACCATACTTCACCATACTCCACCATACTTCACCATACTCCACCATACTCCACCATACTTCACCATACTCCACCATACTTCACCATACTCCACCATACTCCACCATACTTCACCATACTCCACCATACTTCACCATACTTCACCATACTTTACCATACTTCACCATACTCCACCATACTTCACCATACTCCACCATACTTCACCATACTTTACCATACTTCACCATACTTCACCATACTCCACCATACTTCACCACGCTTCACCATACTCCACCACACTTCACCATACTCCACCATACTTCACCATACTTTACCATACTCCACCATACTTCACAACGCTTCACCATACTCCACCATACTTCACCATACTCCACCATACTCCACCATACTTCACCATACTTCACCATACTTTACCATACCCCACCATACTTCACCATACTCCACCATACTTCACCATACTCCACCATACTTCACCATACTTCACCATACTCCACCATACTTCACCATACTCCACCATACTCCACCATACTTCACCATACTCCACCATACTCCACCATACTTCACCACGCTTCACCATACTCCACCATACTTCACCATACTTCACCATACTTCACCATACTCCACCATACTTCACCATACTTCACCATACTCCACCATACTTCACCATACTCCACCATACTTCACCATACTCCACCATACTCCACCATACTTCACCATACTCCACCATACTTCACCATACTCCACCATACTCCACCATACTTCACCATACTCCACCATACTTCACCATACTCCACCATACTTCACCATACTCCACCATACTCCACCATACTTCACCACGCTTCACCATACTCCACCATACTTCACCATACTTCACCATACTCCACCATACTTTACCATACTCCACCATACTTCACCACGCTTCACCATACTCCACCAAACTTCACCATACTTCACCATACTTCACCACGCTTCACCATACTCCACCATACTTCACCATACTTCACCATACTCCACCATACTTCACCACGCTTCACCATACTCCACCACACTTCACCATACTCCACCATACTTCACCATACTTTACCATACTCCACCATACTTCACAACGCTTCACCATACTCCACCATACTTCACCATACTCCACCATACTCCACCATACTTCACCATACTTCACCATACTTTACCATACCCCACCATACTTCACCATACTCCACCATACTTCACCATACTCCACCATACTCCACCATACTTCACCATACTCCACCATACTTCACCATACTCCACCATACTCCACCATACTTCACCATACTCCACCATACTCCACCATACTTCACCACGCTTCACCATACTCCACCACGCTTCACCATACTCCACCATACTTCACCATACTTCACCATACTTCACCATACTCCACCATACTTCACCATACTTCACCATACTCCACCATACTTCACCATACTCCACCATACTTCACCATACTCCACCATACTCCACCATACTTCACCATACTCCACCATACTTCACCATACTCCACCACACTTCACCATACTCCACCATACTCCACCATACTTCACCATACTCCACCATACTTCACCATACTCCACCATACTTCACCATACTTCACCATACTCCACCATACTTCACCATACTTCACCATACTCCACCATACTTCACCATACTTCACCATACTCCACCATACTTCACCATACTTCACCATACTCCACCATACTTCACCATACTCCACCATACTCCACCATACTTCACCATACTCCACCATACTCCACCGTACTTCACCATACTCCACCATACTCCACCATACTTCACCATACTCCACCATACTTCACCATACTTCACCATATTTTACCATACTTCACCATACTCCACCATACTTCACCATACTTCACCATACTCCACCATACTTCACCATACTCCACCATACTCCACCATACTTCACCATACTTCACCATACTCCACCATACTTCACCATACTCCACCATACTCCACCATACTTCACCATACTCCACCATACTTCACCATACTCCACCATACTCCACCATACTTCACCATACTCCACCATACTTCACCATACTTCACCATACTTTACCATACTTCACCATACTCCACCATACTTCACCATACTCCACCATACTTCACCATACTTTACCATACTTCACCATACTTCACCATACTCCACCATACTTCACCACGCTTCACCATACTCCACCACACTTCACCATACTCCACCATACTTCACCATACTTTACCATACTCCACCATACTTCACAACGCTTCACCATACTCCACCATACTTCACCATACTCCACCATACTCCACCATACTTCACCATACTTCACCATACTTTACCATACCCCACCATACTTCACCATACTCCACCATACTTCACCATACTCCACCATACTCCACCATACTTCAACATACTCCACCATACTTCACCATACTCCCACATACTCCACCATACTTCACCATACTCCACCATACTCCACCATACTTCACCACGCTTCACCATACTCCACCATACTTCACCATACTTCACCATACTTCACCATACTCCACCATACTTCACCATACTTCACCAGACTCCACCATACTTCACCATACTCCACCATACTTCATCCATACTCCACCATACTCCACCATACTTCACCATACTCCACCATACTTCACCATACTCCACCATACTTCACCATACTCCACATACTCCACCATACTTCACCATACTCCACCATACTTCACCATACTCCACATACTTCACCATACTTCACCATACTCCACCATACTTCACCATACTTCACCATACTCCACCATACTTCACCATACTTCACCATACTTCACCATACTTCACCATACTCCACCATACTCCACCATACTTCACCATACTCCACCATACTCCACCATACTTCACCATACTCCACCATACTCCACCATACTTCACCATACTCCACCATACTTCACCATACTTCACCATATTTTACCATACTTCACCATACTCCACCATACTTCACCATACTTCACCATACTCCACCATACTTCACCATACTCCACCATACTCCACCATACTTCACCATACTTCACCATACTCCACCATACTTCACCATACTCCACCATACTCCACCATACTTCACCATACTCCACCATACTTCACCATACTCCACCATACTCCACCATACTTCACCATACTCCACCATACTTCACCATACTTCACCATACTTTACCATACTTCACCATACTCCACCATACTTCACCATACTCCACCATACTTCACCATACTTTACCATACTTCACCATACTCCACCATACTCCACCATACTTCACCATACTCCACCATACTCCACCATACTTCACCATACTCCAACCATACTCCACCATACTTCACCATACTCCACCATACTTCACCATACTCCACCATACTCCACCATACTTCACCATACTCCACCATACTTCACCATACTTCACCATACTTTACCATACTTCACCATACTCCACCATACTTCACCATACTCCACCATACTTCACCATACTTTACCATACTCCACCATACTCCACCATACTTCACCATACTCCACCATACTTCACCATACTCCACCATACTCCACCATACTTCACCATACTCCACCATACTTCACCATACTTCACCATACTTTACCATACTCCACCATACTCCACCATACTTCACCATACTCCACCATACTTCACCATACTTCACCATATTTTACCATACTTCACCATACTCCACCATACTTCACCATACTTCACCATACTCCACCATACTTCACCATACTCCACCATACTCCACCATACTTCACCATACTTCACCATACTCCACCATACTTCACCATACTCCACCATACTCCACCATACTTCACCATACTCCACCATACTTCACCATACTCCACCATACTCCACCATACTTCACCATACTCCACCATACTTCACCATACTTCACCATACTTTACCATACTTCACCATACTCCACCATACTTCACCATACTCCACCATACTTCACCATACTTTACCATACTTCACCATACTCCACCATACTCCACCATACTTCACCATACTCCACCATACTCCACCATACTTCACCATACTCCACCATACTCCACCATACTTCACCATACTCCACCATACTTCACCATACTCCACCATACTCCACCATACTTCACCATACTCCACCATACTTCACCATACTTCACCATACTTTACCATACTTCACCATACTCCACCATACTTCACCATACTCCACCATACTTCACCATACTTTACCATACTCCACCATACTCCACCATACTTCACCATACTCCACCATACTTCACCATACTCCACCATACTCCACCATACTTCACCATACTCCACCATACTTCACCATACTTCACCATACTTTACCATACTTCACCATACTCCACCATACTTCACCATACTCCACCATACTTCACCATACTTTACCATACTTCACCATACTCCACCATACTTCACCATACTCCACCATACTTCACCATACTTTACCATACTTCACCATACTTCACCATACTCCACCATACTTCACCACGCCGGTCATGCGCTGTTGGGGAAACGCCCTCTGCGGTATTCCCCGCCGCCACTGGAAATATCCCTCCTCCTCCTCCTCATCATCATCATTATCACCTCCTCATCATCACCTCCTCCTTCCCCTCCCCTCACCTCCTCCGACCTCTTTCCCCCTCCCTTCTCCTCCTCCCTCCTCCTCCCTCGTCCTCCCTCCCCCTCACCTCCTCCTCCCTCCTCCTTCCCCCTCCTCCTCCCTCGTCCTCCCTCCCCCTCACCTCCCCCCCCCCCTCCTCCTCCTGCATGATAATTAAGCGCCGCTAATTATTGGCTCCTCGCTGCCAAACGTCAAACTTCACTCCTCGCGGGCGCTGTCCCACCCCTTCGTGCTAAATATAACAATCATCATCATCACCACCACCAGCAGCAGCAGCAGCATCAGCCGTGGTCACTCCACTGCTGGATGGAGATCGATGTGATGATGTCACGAACCCGGCGAGTGTTTTATAGTCCACGTGTTCCCCTCGCTCATTCAGCAGCGGATAGGTGCAGCAGGAGGTCACGGGACAGACCCTGCAGGTGCCATGGGTTGACTGCTGTGCCAGGCTAGGTGCAGCAGGAGGTCACGGGACAGACCCAGCAGGTGCCATGGGTTGACTGCTGTGCCAGGCTAGGTGCAGCAGGAGGATACAGGACAGACCCAGCAGGTGCCATGGGTTGACTGCTGTGCCAGGCTAGGTGCAGGAGGAGGTCGCATAGACAGACCCAGCAGGTGCCATGAGTTGACTGCTGTGCCAGGCTAGGTGCAGGAGGAGGTCACGGGACAGACTCTGCAGGTGCCATGAGTTGACTGCTGTGCCAGGCTAGGTGCAGGAAGAGTTCAGCAGAACGGACGTCCAGTGGGGGGAGGGGGTAAGAGGAGGAGGTGGGGGAGGGAGGGAGGGGGCGAATGCGCAAAGAGGAGGACGGAGGTGGGGGAGGTGGAGATGCCGCTCCCCACAACACAGTGACACACACACAGTGACACACACACAGTGATACACACACACAGTGACACACAGTGACACACACACAGTGACACGCAGAGTGACACACACACAGTGACACACACACACACAGTGACACACACACAGTGATACACACACACAGTGACACACAGTGACACACACACACAGTGACACACAGTGACACACAGACAGTGACACACACACACAGTGACACACACACAGTGACACACACACACAGTGATACACACACACAGTGACACACACACACACAGTGATACACACACACAGTGACACACAGTGACACACACACAGTGACACACACACAGTGACACACACACACAGTGACATACAGTGACATACACACAGTGACACGCAGAGTGACACACACACAGTGACACACAGTAACACACACACAGTGACACACACAGTGACACACAGTGACACACACACACAGCGACACGCAGTGACACACAGTGACACACACAGTGACACACAGTGACACGCACAGTGACACACAGTGACACACACACACAGTGATACGCAGTAACACACACACAGTGACACACACAATGACACACACAGTGAGTCAGGAATGCCTGAGTGTCCTTGTTGGAAGTATAGGAAGTATATAACCTTCTAAGTGATCATATTTCTATCTGCAACGGTGAGTTTGTTTTAATCTCATCGTTTAGATATTGTATTATTTTACGTTGAGTATTAATGTGGTGGTAGCGATGATGGTGATGGCGCTTTGAGCGGAACATTTGCGTGAACAAGATTGAGATTGGCTTGACACAATCAGAACGAAATGATGGAGACGACATTCCCAGAGTGTCTACAAACGCAGCGTCCGTGCCAGCGAGCGGCCGAGCGAGCGAGCAGTTTCCACTTTCCCAGGACTCATCAGCAAGCGCGCCAGGCTCGCTTGAACCAACGACTGCTCGAATTCGCAGACGCCCCTTGGCTCGGAATAAACGATGGGGGGAGGGGGGTATGGGGGGATGGGGGCGACTGCCTCTTCATATTTGGAGGTTCTCATCGGCAGCGCAAGGAGACATCGTCACGTGACTCGCCTGTCTGGCTCGAGCCACGTGCACGTGAATCGCAGATGTTTGCTCTGCATCGACCACGGGCAAATTGAAGTCAGAGTGGGTTGGGGGTAGTTGTGAAATGGGTTAGAGGCGGTGATTGGGTGAGTGATAGGGGTTAAGGTAGTGATAAGGGTGAGTGATAGGGGTTAAGGTAGTGATAGGGGTTAGAGGCGGTGATTGGGTGAGTGATAGGGGTTAAGGTAGTGATAGGGGTTAGGGGTGAGTGATAGGGGTTAAGGTATGGATAGGGGTTAGGGGTGAGTGATAGGGTGAGTGATAGGGGTTAAGGTAGTGATAAGGGTGAGTGATAGGGGTTAAGGTAGTGATAGGGGTTAGAGGCGGTGATTGGGTGAGTGATAGGGGTTAAGGTAGTGATAGGGGTTAGGGGTGAGTGATAGGGGTTAAGGTAGTGATAGGGGTTAGGGGTGAGTGATAGGGTGAGTGATAGGGGTTAAGGTAATGATAGGGGTGAGTGATAGGGGTTAAGGTAGTGATAGGGGTTAGGGGTGAGTGATCGGGTGAGTGATAGGGGTTAAGGTAGTGATATGGGTTAGAGGCCGTGATTGGGTGAGTGATAGGGGTTAAGGTAGTGATATGGGTTAGGGGTGAGTGATAGGGGTTAAGGCAGTGATAGGGGTAGTGATAGGGGTGAGTGATAGGGGTTGAGGTAGGGATAGCGGTTAGGGGTGAGTGATAGGGTGAGTGATAGGGGTTACGTAGCAATAGGGTGTTCAGGGTAGTGATATGGGTTAGGGGTAGTGATAGGGGTAGTGATAGCAGTTAGGGGTAGTGATAGGGGTAGTGATATGGGATAAGGGTAGTGATAGGGTGAGGGATAGGGGTTGGGGTAGTAATAGGGTGAGGGATAGTGGTAGAGGCTGGGGTAGTGATAGGGTGAGGGGTTGGGGTAGTGATAGGGGTAGGGGTTGGGGTAGTGATAGGGGTAAGGGTTGGGGTAGTGATAGGGTGAGGGATAGTGGTAGTGGTAGTGATAGGGGTAGTGGTAGTGTTAGGGGTAGTGATAGGGGTAGGGGTTGGGGTAGTGATAGGGGTAGGGGTTGGGGTAGTGATCGCAGAAGCTGCAAATGTATCTGCATAGAGCAGCCGTACAGAAGAAGATGCGGGTTGGCAGTGCCAACATAGGGGGCTCATGGCCGGGGAATCAGATTCTATATTTATTTAAACTGCAGGAGGAATCCGATGAGCTTTGAAGCTCTTTTTTTCACAGGAAAGGTAAACAAATCGCTGTAAAACAATACATCTACTGATCTACAAATATAACGAATTTACAATGTTTGTACTATCTCATACGAGGCTATGGGACGCTCAATCTCGCGGCGTCTGTGGCAAAAACCTTCAACTGAAGTCAGTGAAGTCAGTGAAGTCAGTGAAGTCAGTGATGTCAGTGAAGTCAGTGATGTCAGTGAAGTCAACGAAGTCAGTGAAGTCAGTGAAGAAGTCAGTGAAGTCAGTGATGTCAGTGAAGTTAGTGAAGTCAGTGAAGAAGTCAGTGAAGTCAGTGAAGTTAGTGATGTCAGTGAAGTCAGTGATGTCAGTGAAGAAGTCAGTGAAGTTAGTGATGTCAGTGAAGTCAGTGATGTCAGTGAAGTCAGTGATGTCAGTGATGTCAGTGAAGTCAACAAAGTAAGTGAAGTCAGTGAAGTCAGTGATGTCAGTGAAGTCAGTGAAGTCAGTGAAGTTAGTGAAGTCAGTGAAGTTAGTGAAGTCAGTGAAGTCAGTGATGTCAGTGATGTCAGTGAAGTCAGTGAAGTTAGTGAAGTCAACAAAGTAAGTGAAGTCAGTGAAGTCAGTGAAGTCAGCGAAGTCAGCGAAGTCAGTGAAGTCAGTGAAGTCAGCGAAGTCAGTGAAGTCAGTGAAGTCAGTGATGTCAGTGATGTCAGTGATGTCAGTGATGTCAGTGAAGTCAGTGAAGTCAGTGAAGTTAGTGAAGTCAGTGAAGTTAGTGAAGTCAGTGAAGTGAGTGATGTCAGTGAAGTCATTGAAGCCAGTGAAGTCAGTGATGTCAGTGATGTCAGTGAAGTCAGTGAAGTTAACAAAGTCAGTGATGTCAGTGAAGTCATTGAAGTCAGTGAAGTCAGTGAAGTGAGTGATGTCAGTGAAGTCAGTGAAGTCAGTGAAGTCAGTGATGTCAGTGATGTCAGTGAAGTCAGTGATGTCAGTGAAGTCAGTGAAGTGAGTGATGTCAGTGAAGTCAGTGAAGAAGTCAGTGATGTCAGTGAAGTCAGTGAAGTCAGTGAAGTCAGTGAAGAAGTCAGTGAAGTCAGTGAAGTCAGTGATGTCAGTGATGTCAGTGAAGTCAGTGATGTCAGTGAAGTCAGTGAAGTCAGTGAAGCCAGTGAAGAAGTCAGTGAAGTCAGTGAAGTCAGTGAAGAAATCAGTGATGTCAGTGAAGTCAGTGAAGTCAGTGAAGAAGTCAGTGAAGTCAGTGAAGTCAGTGATGTCAGTGAAGTCAGTGAAGTCAGTGAAGTCAGTGAAGAAGTCAGTGAAGTCAGTGAAGTCAGTGATGTCAGTGATGTCAGTGATGTCAGTGAAGTCAGTGATGTCAGTGAAGTGAGTGAAGTCATTGAAGTCAGTGAAGTCAGCGAAGTCAGTGAAGTGAGTGATGTCAGTGAAGTCAGCAAAGTCAGTGAAGTCAGTGAAGTCAGTGAAGTCAGCGGCACACATTCCGTGTTGTGCCATCAAATCTCTCGCGCGTGGCCGACGCCACAACAACAACAACAACACAGCTGCCCGTGTCCCTCTGAGCCATCCGAGTCGTCCACATTGTGTAGAAAACAAAGATCCCACCTCACCCCACAGACCCCCCCCCCCCCTCCCCGTGTAGCCTGAACCGACTGTTGGGGCAAGTGCTGTTAGCAGCACCTGTGAAGACCGTCACTGCCTGCACACACACCTCTACACAAAGACAAAGCTCCCCCGTGTAGCCTGAACCGACTGTTGGGGCAAGTGCTGTTAGCAGCACCTGTGAAGGCCGTCACTGTGGCACACGATGGGGGTAGGTGGCCAGCACCACGCGCTGGCCGCCTTTGTCTCCCCAACGGCGATGTTCACTACACATCGCAAGGTACTCGATTTGAGGCCGAGTCGATCTAGGGGAGGGCCCAGGACGGGTTCAGATAATCGTCACCGGTGCTGTTGGTGGCCGTGAGCGGGACTCGAACCCGGGTGGCCAGGGGGCTTGTAGCGGAGTGGGCGCTAACCGCTGCGCCACCGCTCCCCCCACCACTCCCCCCACCACTCCCCCACCACTCCCCCCACACTCCACATCGCCCGGTGGCTCGGATCCACGGCGAGGCTGCCCGCTGAGCGAGGCGGTGAGTCGACCAAGTCGCGTCAAGCAACTGGAACGGGGAATCTACAGCAAGGGTCCTGATACAGGGTGCTTCAAAAAAATGTGAACACTTAAATGGGACTATCGTTGTTAATGGAAAAAAGAACGAATACGCTGTGACATGATAACAAATGTAAATGTTAATAGCTTCAACAATTCAAAGAGTCTCTCCACTTGTTCGCCATCATCGTCAACGCGTGCCTGGGAATCTTCTCCAGGTGAGCTCCAGAGCCCGCAGGAGGCACCCTGTATATATATCACTAATGTACAGAATTATGGGATGTAATTACCATGACTGACGCGATGTAACATTAAAGTATTATGATTATTATAAGTGTGTTGTCCACTTGTTCTGCTAATTGTTATTCTGGTGTCCTCGATCCTGGCCTCGTGAATTCTCACCTTGTCACGCACCACCATCATCAACTTGGAACGTGAACTCACTCACCCACTCGCTCGCCCTCTCGCTCGCCCTCTCGCTCGCCCACTCGCTCGCTTACTCGCTCGGCAACTCGCTCACCCACTCACTCATCTCACTCATGCACTCGCTCACCAACTTACCCACTCGCTCACCGACTCACTCAACCGCTCGCTCACCCGCTCACTCACTCATCCACTCACTCATCCACTTACGCACTTATCCACTCACCCTCTCACTCACCCACTCACGCACCCACTCACCCTCTCACTCACCGACCCACCCACTTGCTCACCCACTCAATCACTCATCCACTCACTCACTCATCCATGGCCCGTGACTCCACTTAACACAGTCTGTGACTTCACTTAACACGACCCGTGACTTCACTTAACACAGTCTGTGACTTCACTTAACACGGTCTGTGACTCCACTTAACACAGTCTGTGACTTCTCTTAACACGACCCGTGACTTCACTTAACACGGTCTGTGACTTCACTTAACACGGTCCGTGACTTTACTTAACACGGTCTGTGACTTCACTTAACACGGTCTGTGACTCCACTTAACACGGTCTGTGACTTCACTTAACACGGTCTGTGACTTCACTTAACACGGTCCGTGACTTCACTTAACACGGTCTGTGACTTCACTTAACACGGTCCGTGACTTCACTTAACACGGTCCGTGACTTCACTTAACACGACCCGTGACTTCACTTAACACGGTCTGTGACTCCACTTAACACGGTCTGTGACTTCTCTTAACACGACCCGTGACTTCACTTAACACGACCCGTGACTTCTCTTAACACGACCCGTGACTTCACTTAACACGGTCCGTGACTTCACTTAACACGGTCCGTGACTTCACTTAACACGGCCCGTGACTTCTCTTAACACGACCCGTGACTTCACTTAACACAACCCGTGACTTCACTTAACACGGTCTGTGACTTCACTTAACACGGTCTGTGACTTCACTTAACACGGTCCGTGACTTTACTTAACACGGTCTGTGACTTCGCTTAACACGGTCTGTGACTCCACTTAACACGGTCTGTGACTTCACTTAACACGGTCTGTGACTTCACTTAACACGGTCCGTGACTTCACTTAACATGGTCTGTGACTTCACTTAACACGGTCCGTGACTTCACTTAACACGACCCGTGACTTCACTTAACACGGTCCGTGACTTCACTTAACACGGTCCGTGACTTCACTTAACACGACCCGTGACTTCACTTAACACGGTCCGTGACTTCACTTAACACGACCCGTGACTTCACTTAACACGGTCTGTGACTTCACTTAACACGACCCGTGACTTCACTTAACACGGTCTGTGACTTCACTTAACACGGTCTGTGACTTCACTTAACATGGTCCGTGACTCCACTTAACACGGTCCGTGACTCCACTTAACACGGTCTGTGACTTCACTTAACACGGTCTGTGACTCCACTTAACACGGTCTGTGACTTCTCTTAATACGACCCGTGACTTCACTTAACACGACCCGTGACTTCACTTAACACGGTCTGTGACTTCACTTAACACGGTCTGTGACGTCACTTAACACGACCCGTGACTTCACTTAACACGGTCTGTGACTTCACTTAACACGGTCTGTGACTTCACTTAACACGGTCCGTGACTTCACTTAACACGGTCCGTGACTTCACTTAACACGACCCGTGACTTCACTTAACACGGTCTGTGACTCCACTTAACACGGTCTGTGACTTCTCTTAACACGACCCGTGACTTCACTTAACACGACCCGTGACTTCTCTTAACACGACCCGTGACTTCACTTAACACGGTCCGTGACTTCACTTAACACGGTCCGTGACTTCACTTAACACGGCCCGTGACTTCTCTTAACACGACCCGTGACTTCACTTAACACAACCCGTGACTTCACTTAACACGGTCTGTGACTTCACTTAACACGGTCTGTGACTCCACTTAACACGACCCGTGACTTCACTTAACACGGCCCGTGACTTCACTTAACACGGTCCGTGACTTCACTTAACACGGCCCGTGACTTCTCTTAACACGACCCGTGACTTCACTTAACACGGTCTGTGACTTCACTTAACACGGTCCGTGACTTCACTTAACACGGTCTGTGACTTCACTTAACACGGTCTGTGACTCCACTTAACACGACCCGTGACTTCACTTAACACGGCCCGTGACTTCACTTAACACGGTCCGTGACTTCACTTAACACGGCCCGTGACTTCTCTTAACACGACCCGTGACTTCACTTAACACGGTCTGTGACTTCACTTAACACGGTCCGTGACTTCACTTAACACGGTCTGTGACTTCACTTAACACGGTCTGTGACTTCACTTAACACGCTCCGGGAAGCATCTTAAGCCACACTAATCGGGTACCAGAAGGGGTTTTGATATCCTCGACCTGGCCAACATCGCAGCTTCCAATGTGAGATTTGACGGCCCAGTTCAGGGTCCGTGTCGCTTGCAAGGCGACATCTCTTGACACTGATACAAGTGGCTGAGCGGTGCGCGTGTTTGTGTGGTTGTCAGCCACATGTCTGAACATCAGTTTAACACGTAGTAGGAGGCTTTCGCGACCAATATTATCCACAATAGAAGTATTTTTTTGGGTTAGATCACGTAAATATATAAAT
Organism: Petromyzon marinus; assembly: GCF_048934315.1. NCBI lineage: Eukaryota > Metazoa > Chordata > Hyperoartia > Petromyzontiformes > Petromyzontidae > Petromyzon > Petromyzon marinus. The sequence continues at coordinate 7,962,972 of NC_133731.1, read as the reverse complement.
GTGTTGTTAAACCCGCCACCACTCGGCACAGCCAACTTAGTAAGGGTTGTCACGTAAACAGAACGTGGCCAATTCGTCACGAGTACAGCACAAACCGGTGTGTTGAAGAGTGAATTGTAAATGTTGTGGCTTGGCTCTCTAACTCACAATCGGTGTGCTCTATTCGTAATGGCACGTTCTGTTTACGTGACAACCCTTACGAATTGGCTGTGTCGCGTGGTGGCGGGTTTAACGACACAACGTTTCTATATTGACGCGATCTAAACCCAACACAAATCTCTATTACGTCTGAACATTGCATGTGGCTCTGTACAGGTTAAGGAGACAAACAGCGGTTTCACATCCCCGATTTAAACAAACGATGAGACGTTGATGATGGTGGTTAAAGGATAACATTTCATGGTAGATGGACACATTGAGGTGCAGAGACACGGAGAGAAAGACAGAGGTAAAGAGAGACACAGATTGAGTTATGGGAGAGAGGGACAGAGACACACACACATATAGACTCACACAAGCAACGGGACGACGCCAATTTCAAGCGGAAACCTCAGTCAGTGGTGGAAATTCCACCATCCTATGACAAGTGCCGAGTACATTTAATTAAAAAAAAACAAGAGACATGGGCGCACGTGCGGACAGATGCAAAGGCAAAGATCCCCCGTATAGCCTTGAACAGACTGTTGGGGCAAGTGCTGTTAGCGAGCAGCACCTATGAAGGCCAACAAGGCACACGACAGGGTGGGTGGCCAATACCACGCCCGGCCGCCTTTGTCTCCCCAGTGGCGATGTTTACACATCACACCAGGTACTCATTTGAGGCTGAGTCGACCTAGAGATAATCGTCACTGGTGTTGGTGGCCGTGAGTGGGAATCGAACTTGGGTCGCCGGGTTCGAAGCGCAGCATAGCGCTAACCACTACACCCACCGCTCTCCACTCTCTACACGCCCCTCTACACACACCTCTACACACACACACCCCTACACACACACACCTCTACACACACTTCTACACACACCTCTACACACACCTCTACACACACCTCTACACACACTTCTACATACACACACACACACACCTCTACACACACCTCTACACACACCTCTACACACACACCTCTACACAACCCTCTACACACACACCTCTATACACACCTCTACACACACACCTCTACACACACCTCTACACACACCTCTACACACACCTCTACACACATAAACACCTCTACACACACCTCTACACACACACCTCTACACACACACACCTCTACAAACACCTCTACACACACCTCTACACACACCTCTACACACACACACCTCTAAACACACCTCTACATACACACACACCTCTACACACACACACCTCTACACACACCTCTACACACACACACCTCTACACACACCTCTACACACACCTCTACATACACATACACCTCTACACACACCTCTACACACACCTCTACACACACCTCTACACACACCTCTACACACACACACCTCTACACACACCTCTACACACACCTCTACACACACACCTCTACACACACACACACCTCTACATACACCTCTACATACACACCTCTACACACACACCTCTACATACACCTCTACATACACACACCTCTACACACACACACCTCTACACACACCTCTACACACACACCTCTACATACACACACCTCTACACACACCTCTACATACACACACCTCTACATACACACACCTCTACATACACATACACACACCTCTACATACACACACCGCCTGTACCGTGTTCATTCTGTCGTGCTCGCGATATCCCCCGCGACTGGGCACGGCGAGTCGCTCTTCGTCTCTCCCTGCCGCCTGCCGCCGCTCGGGACCCCCTCGAGGGGGTCCCCTTGAAAGGGGGGAGGGTGGGGGGGGAGGGAAGGGGGGGGGCCGCGAGAGGGACCCCCAGAGGGAGAGGGGCTGAGCGGGGTGCTGGGGGTCCCGCGAGTGACGACCTCTGTCTGGGTGAATGACGCCTCTCGACCCATCGCTCGCACTGCCCAGCAGTGGGCGCGTCTCTCTGCGTGTGTAGGCGTGTGTGTAGATGTGTGTGTAGGTGTGTGTGTGTAGATGTGTGTGTAGGTGTATGTGTGTGTGTAGGTGTGTGTGTGTATGTGTGTGTAGAGGCGTGTGTGTGTGTAGATGTGTGTGTGTAGGCGTGTGTGTAGATGTGTGTGTAGGTGTATGTATGTGTGTAGATGTGTGTGTGTAGATGTGTGTGTGTAGATGTGTGTGTGTAGGTGTATGTGTGTGTGTAGATGTGTGTGTAGGTGTGTGTATGTGTGTGTATGTGTGTGTAGATGTGTGTGTAGGTGTATGTGTGTGCGTAGATGTGTGTAGATGTGTGTGTGTAGATTTGTGTGTAGGTGTATGTGTGTGTGTAGATGTGTGTGTGTAGGTGTATGTGTGTGTAGAGGCGTGTGTGTGTGTAGATGTGTGTATGTGTAGATGTGTGTGTAGGTGTATGTGTGTGTAGATGTGTGTGTAGGTGTATGTGTGTGTGTAGATGTGTGTAGGTGTGTGTATGTGTGTGTAGAGGCGTGTGTGTGTGTGTGTAGATGTGTGTGTGTAGGCGTGTGTGTAGATGTGCGTGTAGGTGTATGTGTGTGCGTAGGTGTGTGTAGGTGTGTTTGTGTGTGTAGAGGCGTGTGTGTGTGTGTGTAGATGTGTGTGTAGGTGTATGTGTGTGTGTAGGTGTATGTGTGTGCGTAGGTGTGTGTAGGTGTGTTTGTGTGTGTAGAGGCGTGTGTGTGTGTGTGTAGATGTGTGTGTGTGTGTAGTCGTGTGTGTAGATGTGTGTGTAGGTGTATGTGTGTGTGTAGGTGTGTGTGTAGGTGTATGTGTGTGTAGGTGTGTGTGTGTAGATGTGTGTGTAGGTGTATGTGTGTGTGTAGGTGTATGTGTGTGTGTAGGTGTGTGTGTGTAGATGTGTGTGTAGGTGCATGTGTGTGTGTAGATGTGTGTGTGTAGGTGTATGTGTGTGTAGAGGCGTGTGTGTGTGTAGATGTTTGTGTGTAGGTGTATGTGTGTGTAGGTGTATGTAGATGTGTGTGTGTAGATGTGTGTGTGTTTAGGTGTGTGTGTGTAGGTGTATGTGTGTGTGTAGTTGTGTGTGTGTAGGTGTATGTGTGTGTGTAGGTGTGTGTGTAGCTGTGTGTGTAGGTGTATGTGTATGTAAATGTGTGTGTGTGTGTAGATGTGTGTGTGTGTAGGTGTATGTGTGTAGGTGTATGTGTGTGTAGATGTGTGTGGGTGTGGTGGGGAGCGATAGTGTAGCGGTTAGCGCACTGCGCTATGAACCTGGCGACTTGGGTTCGATTCCCGCTCACAGCCCAAACCAGTGACGATTATCTGAACCGGTCCCGGGCCTCCCCTAGGTCGACTCAGCCTCTAAATGAGTACCTGGTGCGGTGTGTAAACATCGGCACTAGGGAGACAAAGGCGGTCGGGCGTGGTGCTGGCCACTCACCCCCTGGTGTACCGTTCCGGCCTTCATAGGTGCTCGCTAACAGCACTTGCCCCTACAGTCTGTTAAGGCTATATGGGGGATCTTTGTTTGTGTGTGTGTGTGTATAGACAGCTTTTGTTCGGCCGGGTCGAGGGGGCTAAACGGGCGCGGCACGGGCTAGAGAAGAGATGGAGTGATGTGGTAAAGGAGGCCGTGGAACTGAGTGGACTTGCCGATGACTGGTACCAGCGGTGTCAAGATCGGCCTCTGTGGAGGAGGCTCGTGAAGGACGCTGCTGGGCAGTTGGAGGCAGTCGCCCTCCGACAATAGCGGAGGGCGGAGGAGCGACGCTCACAACAACGAGCGGAGCGCCGGGTGGCTAAAGCACCGCAGGTTGGCACAGTAGGGGGCACAGGTGGCGCATCAGCCAGTCATCTCGGTCATCTCAGTCAGTCGACTCGTGGCACTTGCTGGGTCTGCCCCGTGACCTCCTGCCAGCGGGCGTTCGACACCTCACGTGGCCTCAAGGTGCACCTAGCCTGGCACAAGCGTCGTGGTGACGTCACCGCCACTTAGTGGCGAATGGCGGTTGTTGTTGTGTGTATATTGAGGTGTGTGTGTATGTAGAGTTGTGTGTGTGCGTGTGTAGGGGTGTGCGTGTGTGGGGAGCGGTAGTGTAGTGGTTATTGCGCTGCGCTATGAACCTGGCGACCCGAGTTCGATTCCCGCTTACGGCCAAAATCAGTGACGAGTCTCTGAACCGGTCCTGGGCCTCCTCCAGGTCGACTCAGCCTCAAATGAGTACCTGGTGTGGTGTGCAGTAAACATCGCCACTGGGGGAGACAAAGGCGGCCAGACGTGGTGCTGGCCACCCACCCTCTCGTGCTCGCTGCTAACAGCACTTGCCCCAACAGTCTGTTAAGGCTACACGGGGGATCTTGGTCACAATACAATAGGGAATGTGCACGTGTGTTTGTGTGTTTGTGTGTGTGCGCCTGTGCGGATGTTATGAGTGTCCCTTATGAGTGTCCCTTATGAGTGTCCCTTGTGAGTGTACGTGAGTGCGCGTGTTCACCTGACAGAATGTGCGTGCCAGCGCGTTTGTGCGCCTTGTTGAAGTCTGTCAGACCTGCCATCGTGTGTGTGTGTGTGTGCGCGTGCGCGCCTGCGTGTGATTGCGTCTACACGTGAACGTGTCAACTCAGCATGTGATTGTGTGTGTGCGAGTGCGTGTGTGTGTGCGAGTGTGTGTGTGTGTGCGAGTGTGAGTGTGTGTGTGTGCGAGTGTGTGTGTGTGTGCGAGTGCGAGTGCGCGGAGTCTCTCACCCACGGAGCACGTGGCGCTGCTACAGGAGCGGATGGCGCTCGGCAGGTTCCAGCTCCCCATGGCAGATGGTCTCATGAGCATGCCCTGGTGATGGAAAACACACACACACAGACACGCACAGCAGGGTGGTAAGGTGCGTGTGGTGAGATATTGAGAGAGATACACCCGAAGGGAGGAGAGGAGAGGGAGATCCGGGGGAAGAGGAGGAAGGGAAAGAGGGGAATACACGGGGAGATGATGGATATGGGGAAGAGAGAGATACGGGGAGATTGAGATACGGAGAGAGAGATATAGTGAGATACGGGGTGATGGAGATAAGGAGATAGAGTGAGATACGGGGGAGATGACAGATGTGAGTGATAGAGACACGGGGAGAGTAAAAGAGACAGAGAGATACACAGACACAGCAACACAGAGACAGAGACACAGAGACAGCAACACAGAGATACAGACACACAGAGACACACACAGCAACATAGATACACAGACAGACACACAGAGACAAAGACACAGACACAGACAGAGACAGACACACACAGGGAGACTCAGACAGAGACACAGAGACACAGACACACACAGGGAGACTCAGACAGAGATACAGAGACACAGAGACAGAGACACAGACACACACAGGGAAAGTCAGACAGAGACACAGAGGCAGAGACACAGACACACACAGGGAGACTCAGACAGAGACACATAAACACAGAGACAGAGACACAGACACGCACAGGGAGACTCAGACAGAGACACAGAGACAGAGACACAGACACACACAGGGAGACTCAGACAGAGACACAGAGACACACAGAGAGACAGAGAGACACACAGAGACACAGACACACACAGGGAGACTCAGACAGAGACACACAGAGACACAGAGACACAGAGAGACACAGAGAGACAGAGAGACAGAGAGAGACAGAGAGACAGAGAGAGACAGAGAGACTCACGCGACGAGAGGGCGTGCCTGGTGAGAGCTGCGAAGAGCTGCGACTCTCGCTCTGCCTCCTCCGCCAGCGACCCAACTCGCCCCCCTCGCCCCCCTCGCCCTCCTCCTTGCCTCCTCCCCCCACTGCTACACAAAATCATTCTCCTCCTCCTTCTCATCATTCCCTCCTCCCTTCTCATCACCATTCTAGCACTCCTCCTCCGCGTCCACCTCCTCATCTGTCTTCCTCCTCCTCCACATCAGCATCATTATCTGCGCTTCATCATCATCATCATCAGTGAGCAGAGCTCACCATCATCCTCCTCCATCCTCCTCCACCATCATCATCATTATTATCCATCATCATCATTATTATTATCCTGAGGAGTTAGCAGTCATCATCATCATCAGTGAGCAGAGCTCACCATCATCCTCCTCCACCATCATCATCATTATTATCCATCATTATTATTATCCTGAGGAGTTAGCAGCCATCATCATCATCAGTGAGCAGAGCTCACCATCATCCTCCTCCACCATCATCATCATTATTATCCATCATCATCATTATTATTATCCTGAGGAGTTAGCAGCCATCATCATCATCAGTGAGCAGAGCTCACCATCATCCTCCTCCATCCTCCTCCACCATCATCATTATTATCCATCATTATTATTATCCTGAGGAGTTAGCAGCCATCATCAGTGAGCAGAGCTCACCATCATCCTCCTCCATCCTCCTCCACCATCATCATCATTATTATACATCATTATTATTATCCTGAGGAGTTAGCAGCCATCATCAGTGAGCAGAGCTCACCATCATCCTCCTCCATCCTCCTCTATCCTCCTCCTCCACCATCATCATTATTATACATCATTATTATCCTGAGGAGTTAGCAGCCATCATCATCAGCTCCGCCGCGCCGGGGAAGTGATCGAGGCGCTAATTACGCGCCTCGGTCACAAGCAGCACCACTCATTAGCGGGGCCCTGGGGGAGGGGGGAACGGGGGGGGGGGGAGAGTAGGGGGAGGGTGGGCAGGGTGAGTTACGTGGGTGAGTGGTAAGGAGTGGTGAGGGTGAGGAGTGGTGAGTGCTGAGTGTAACGATATGCTGGACCATGGCCTCTTCATTTCATCACCAGTGCACATCAACTCACAGTGGTGATGCCTTACTCAGTCACCACGCCAATGCCGGGCTAACGTTGGAGCAACGTTCCACGTGAACCCGGTTATCGCTCGCGTCAGACTCATGGAGAGAGACATCTTTATTTAGACTGCGGGAGAAATCCGAGGCGGTTAACATCTCAGTGCCACCACGATGATGATGATGAGAAAAATGCAAACTCCACTTATACAATAGCAGGCATCGCCCGGGGGTCGGGATCAAACCCACGACCTTCTGCGCACCAGGCGAGGTCGTTACCGTTTCCTGAGCCACCGCGTGTATAACAAAAGCAGCTTCGGCCACGATGACCTCTTGACCTTGAACTCACCCCACCCCCCCCCCACAGCTAGGGGCAGCTCGCCTGAGGGGTGTCCTCAGTGCAAACACGTGGAGCACTGACGCCCAGCAGGTGCGGGGTGGAGCGCGCTATCCACGTCTCTCGCTCGTCTTGTTGTTGTGCAGCTCTCTCCTCCTCCCCCCCTCCCTTTGTTTATCGTCGTTGTCGGAGTCCGTCGTGAGCTTGGCAACGGAGGAGACGGGGACAGCTACCCATTGCGACACCCCTCGTCTCGCGATCCTATACGCACACGTGCAACACGTGTGTACACACACGTGTTGCACGTGTGTGTACACACACACGTGCAACACTTGTACACACACACGTGCAACACGTGTACACACACGTGTTGCACGCACACGTGTACACACACACACGTGCAACACACGTGTACACACATACGTGTACACGTGTGTGTGCACACGTGTGTGTACACGCACACGTGTACACACACGTGTTGTACGTGTGCGTGTACACACACACACACGCACACGTGCAACACGTGCACACACACGCACACGTGCACCCGCGGTAAAGCCAAGCCTGTAATTCATGTCAGGGATGAGAGAGAGAGAGCCGGAGAGGGAGGCCGGGACAGAAGTCCCCGAGACGACGCAGAGATGAGCAGCGGGGAGAGATGGAGCAGAGGAGGAAAAACGAAACTCTTCAACTATTTTTCCAGTTAAGGCCCACATAGCTATACAGGATGTGGAGTTTATTGGACTTGCTGATGACCGGTCCCAGCAGTGTCAAGAGGTTTGTGAAGGATGCTGCTGGGCAGTTGGCGGCAGTCGCCGGGGTGGCTAAAGCACAGCAGGTTGGCACAGTAGGGGGCACGGGTGGTGCATCAGCCAGTCATCTCAGTCATCTCAGTCAGTCGACCCGTGGCACCTGCTGGGTCTGCCCCGTGACCTCCTGCCAGCGGGCGTTCGACACTTCACGTGGCCTCAAGGTGCACATGGCCTGGCACAAGCGTCGTGGTGACGTCACCGCCACTTAGTGGCGAATGGCGGTTGTGTTGTTGTGTGTGTATGCAGAGGTGTGTGTAGAGGTGTGTGTAGAGGTGCGTGTGTAGAGGTGTGTGTGTGTGTAGAGGTGTGTGTAGAGGTGTGTGAATGTAGAGGTGTGTGTAGAGGTTGTTGTTGTGTGAGTGTGTAGAGGTGTGTGTAGAGGTGTGTAGAGGTGTGTGTATGTAGAGGTGTGTGTAGAGGTGTGTGTGTATGTAGAGGTGTGTAGATGTGTGTGTATGTAGAGGTGTGTGTAGAGGTGTGTGTAGAGGTGTGTGTAGAGGTGTGTATAGAGGTTGTTGTTGTGTTGTTGTGTGAGTGTGTAGAGGTGTGTAGAGGTGTGTGGAGGTGTGTGTAGAGGTGTGTGTGTATGTAGAGGTGTGTGTAGAGGTGTGTGTGTAGAGGTGTGTGTGTGTATGTAGAGGTGTGTGTAGAGGTGTGTGTAGAGGTGTGTGTATGTAGAGGTGTGTGTAGAGGTGTGTGTGTGTGTATGTAGAGGTGTGTAGATGTGTGTGTGTGTATGTAGAGGTGTGTGTAGAGGTGTGTGTAGAGGTTGTTGTTGTGTTGTTGTGTGAGTGTGCCACGCGTACGACAGATTTTAGAAGCAAAGGGTGAGCAAAACGCGATCTCGAGCCACGCGACGAGGACACTCGGGACTTCCGCAGTTACGTTTACTGAACGCTGATACAAACAACGACTTTGCTACATTACGGTAGCAACCGCGGTAGTGCAGCAACGTTACAGCATTCATTCATAAACGTGGACTACATGCATACATAGGCGTGTGCATTCGTGCTGGTGTCTGTGCGTGTTAAGGCCTTCATTAGGTGCTACTCGCTAACAGCACTTGGTCCCAACAGTCTCTTAAGACTATACAGGGGCATCTTTATATTTGTGTATTAAGCCTATTAGGGGTATCTTTGTCTTCGTTGTGCGAGCTTCCACGCAAGCCATCGGACACACCACGCATTCTTGTGCATTCACATCCTTCTGAGGTGCTCGCTACCAGCGCTTGCCCCAACAGCCTTGTTAGGGCTATCCGTGTGTGTGTGTGTCCGTGTGTAGGTGAGTGTGTGTGTGTGTCCGTGTGTAGGTGAGTGTGTGTGGCGAGTATATGCACAGCTGCTTGCTCACTAACAACAAATCGCCCCAGAGGTCTGTATGAACTTGACCTTGAGCCGTGACGACTCAGTGAGGCTTTCCTGGGTTAACAAGCTTGATATATCATGATAATAATGTTCTACACGAGTGACGCTGTAGAAAATAAACCCACCTATCATTCATCTATTGATTCTCTACGACAGAGTTTCATTGTGGTACCACTGCATCCAGTGCCCCCAGCACTGATACTCCCCACTACCCAAAAGCAGCCCAACCGCGTGTGCAGGGAGGGGGGCAGAATCAGGAAGGGTCGGGGTCTAAAGAGGAAGGGGCGGGGTCTAAAGAGGAAGGGGCGGGGTCTAAAGAGGAAGGGTCGGGGTCTAAAGAGGAAGGGTCGGGGTCTAAAGAGGAAGGATCGGGGTCTAAAGAGGAAGGGTCGGGGTCTAAAGAGGAATGGTCGGGGTCTAAAGAGGAAGGATCGGGGTCTAAAGAGGAAGGGACAAGGTCTAAAGAGAAAGGGACAGGGTCTAAAGAGGAAGGGGTGGGGGTCTAAAGAGGAAGGGGCGGGGTCTAAAGATGAAGGGGCGGGGTCTAAAGAGGAAGGGGCGAGGTCTAAATAGGAAGGGGCGGGACCTACAGAGGTTGAACTTTCCAATTGAATTTAGATAATGGACGATTAGAATATTGTCTGTGCAACAAGCAGTTTATTTGGGTGGACAGACCGTAACAGAAACACACAATGGGAAAAAAAAAACACCGTTCAATCGTTTTAGTTTCGTCTTAGCATCGCGTTCGCCGCGCGTTGTTGTTGATAGAAGTCGGTGATTTGATCCCGGTAGGCCACCCTGGCCAATACCGTGGCGGTGGTGTTGTTTGTACTCCTGTTAGCCGCGCAAATACCACCACGACTCCCCTCTCACGTCGTTTGTCCGGGCGCCGCGGTGGCTAGGAAACGTAAACTACCCTCGCCTGGCCTACAGGAGGCCGAGCGGTCCCTCGTCATCGTTATTGTTACTGTTACAAGCATCGTTAACGAGCGGAGGACGCTGGCTGACACGGGGGGTTGGGGGGGCTTCAAGCGGCGATGGACTGCGGTGGCTCTCACTCGCCGCAGGTGCGCTCCTCGCACGTGCACTCCACCGCGTCCAGAACGTCGTGCTGGACGGACGAGCCGTTGGCGCACGCCAGCAGGACTGGGCGCGCACGCGTACTAGCGGCGGCGCAGCACCGGCAGGCCCCCGTCACCGACTGCGTGTGCACCGAGTAGATGGCTTGGGTGGAGCAGCGACCCTGCGGGGTGGTGGCGTGGCAGTAAAGGCAGTGTTTTTTTTAACGTCATCGGCAGCTTATGACGATGATGATGATGATGACCCCAACAATGCCGATGATGACAATAACGACGATGATGATGATGATAATGATGACAACAACAATGATGGTCACAATAATCATTACGATAACGACGATGATGACGACAATGACGATGACCCCAACAATGTTAATGACGACGACGATGACCCCAACAATGTTAATGACGACGACGATGACCCCAACAATGTTAATGACGACGATGGTGACGATGACGACAATAATGATGACAACAATAATGATCGAGATGACGACGACGATGACAAAGATGGCGACGTTGTCTCACCTCGCAGTAGCTGATGGGCGTGGGGGCCAGCGTGCTGCAGTCTCCGATCGTCAGGAACTTCAGCCTTCCCTGCACCTTCTTGCATTCCTCCTCCTTCACCGAGCCTGCACAAGCAACCAGCCACACATCAACATCTGCGACGGCGTGAGGCGGAATTGGCCAATCAATGAGCGGTTTATGAGCGGAACTGGCGCACCCGGAGGAAACCCCAAGCGTGCGTGCGAGGGCGCACCGCTCTATCCCCGTACAGATGTAACAGGTGGCGTTCACATTGTTTGCTCGGCTGCTTTCTCCTGGCAGAGCCCAGGGGGTTACGGCTCCTCCTTAGCGCCCACTCACGGGTAGGGGAGGGACTTTCACAGCCCATCCGTGAGTGATTCACCAACCCCGCACAGCGCGCGATCACAGGCAGCCACGTGTGTAGCGTCGCAACCCAAGACTAAGATCCCCCGCGTAGCCTTGACAGACTGTTGGGGCAAGTGCTGTTAGCGAGTAGCAGCACCTACGAAGGCCGGCACCGTGGCACACGAAGGGGGTGGGTGGCCAGCACCACGCCCGGCCGCCTTTGTCTCCCCAGTGGCGATGTTTACTACACACCGCACCAGGTACTCATTTGAGGCTGAGTCAACCGAGGGGGAATTCCAGGACCCGGCTCGGACGATCGTCACTGCCGCCGACGGCGAGCTCACCGCTGCGCCACCGCTCCCCGCTACGAAGACAAGGGTCCCCCCGTGTAGCCTCGACGGACTGTTGGGGCAAGCGCTGTTAGCGAGCAGCACCTACGAAGGCCGGAATGGCACGCGAGGGGTCGGGGGGGCCAACGCCACGCCCGGCCGCCTTTGTCTCCCACCACGGAATACTTACAGTGTTCGCAGCACGTGCCTTCCATCTGCTGTATCTGCCCCTGCGGCGACAAGAAGGGTGACACGGTCAGGGTTCACGGCACCGGCTGTGCGTGCACGCAGGGAGCGGGCCGAAGCAGCCGGCCGGCAGCAGCACCGGTGACGACTGTGTGAATCCGGTCCTGGGGCCTCCCCTAGGTCGACTCGGCCTCAAGGCGAGTACCTTGCGGTGTGTAGTGAACATCGCCACTGGGGGAGACAAAGGCGGCCCCGGGCGTGGTGATGGCCGCCCCACCCCCGTCGTGCGCCACAGTGCCGGCCTTCACAGGTGCTGCTAACAGCGCTTGCCCCAACAGTCGGTTAAGGCTACACGGGGGAGCTTTGTCTTTGTGTAGAGGTGTGTGTGTGTGTGTGAGTACCTGGTGGCACGTGCAGTAAGCATCGTGACTAGGGGGAGACAAAGGCGGCCGGGCGTGGTGCTGACCACCCACCCCGTCGTGTGCCGTCCCGGCCACGTGCTCGCAACAACAACGAACGGAGCGCCAGGCGGATAACGTACACGGCAGCACGGCCTCTAAACCTAATCCATAACCCTAAACCCATAGTCATGAACGCCACCCCTAACCTTAAACCTTTAACCCTAAACCCCGAACCGTAAAACCCCACCCATAACCATTACACACTAAGCGCTAACCCCTAAAGCCCTTCCATAGCCTCCGTCGGTTACCCCGCGTTACCCCGGCGACCACGCGTTATCAGGGGTATCCCGTGTTACCCCGCGTTACCACGGCGACCGCGCGTCACCACGGCGACCGCTCGTTACCCCCTGGGCGATGCAGGCGTCGCGCTGGAGTGGGGGGCACACGGTGCTGCGCCGCTGCCACCCCAGGGAGCCGCCCTCCACGAGTCGGCACTGGAAAGTCTCGCAGCCCACCGTGAGGGAGCCGTTCACCTGGGGGGGGGGGGGGGGCACGGGGTCAAGGGTGGCACGGGGACACGTGGGGGGCACGGAGGGGTGCACGGGGAGGTCGTGCTTAGCGAGTGACTCACAGGTGAGAGAGCGAGTCACTGACAGGTGAGTGAGTCTCAGGTGAGTGAGTCACAGGTGAGTGAGTCCTAGGTGAGTGAGTCACAGGTGAGTGAGTTACAGGTGAGTGAGTCTCAGGTGAGCGAGTCACAGGTGAGCGAGTCTCAGGTGAGTGAGTCTCAGGTGAGTGAGTCTCAGGTAAGTGAGTCTCAGGTGAGTCCTAGGTGAGTGAGTCCTAGGTGAGCGAGTCACAGGTGAGTGAGTCTCAGGTGAGTGAGTCTCAGGTGAGTGAGTCTCAGGTGAGCGAGTCTCAGGTGAGTGAGTCTCAGGTGAGTGAATCCTAGGTGAGTGAGTCTCAGGTGAGTGAGTCTCAGGTGAGTGAGTCCTAGGTGAGTGAGTCTCAGGTGAGTGAGTCTCAGGTGAGTGAGTCCTAGGTGGGTGAGTCTCAGGTGAGTGAGTCCTAGGTGAGTGAGTCACAGGTGAGTGAGTCTCAGGTGAGTGAGTCCTAGGTGAGTGAGTCACAGGTGAGTGAGTCACAGGTGTGTGTCACAGGGGAGTGAGTCTCAGGTGAGTGAGTCACAGGTGAGTGAGTCACAGGTGAGTGAGTCCCAGGTGAGTGAGTCTCAGGTGAGTGAGTCCTAGGGGAGTGAGTCACAGGTGAGTGAGTCACAAGTGAGTGAGTCTCAGGTGAGTGAGTCTCAGGTGAGTGAGTCCTAGGTGAGTGAGTCTCAGGTGAGTGAGTCTCAGGTGAGTGAGTCCTAGGTGAGTGAGTCACAGGTGAGTGAGTCCCAGGTGAGTGAGTCTCAGGTGAGTGAGTCCTAGGTGAGTGAGTCACAGGTGAGTGAGTCTCAGGTGAGTGAGTCTCAGGTGAGTGAGTCACAGGTGACTGAGTCTCAGGTGAGTGAGTCTCAGGTGAGTGAGTCACAGGTGAGTAAGTCTCAGGTGAGTGAGTCACAGGTGAGTCACAGGTGAGTGAGTCACAGGTGAGTGAGTCACAGGTGAATGAGTCCTATGTGAGTGAGTCTCAGGTGAGTGAGTCACAGGTGAGCGAGTCTCAGGTGAGTGAGTCTCAGGTGAGTGAGTCACAGGTGAGCGAGTCTCAGGTGAGTGAGTCTCAGGTGAGTGAGTCACAGGTGAGGAAGTCTCAGGTGAGTGAGTCTCAGGTGAGTAAGTCAAAGGTGAGTGAGTCACAGGTGAACAAGTCACAGGTGAACGAGTTCCAGGTGAACGAGTCACAGGCGAGTGAGTCACAGGCGAATGAGTCACAGGTGAATGAGTCACAGGTGAATGAGTCACAGGTGAGTGAGTCACAGGTGAGTGAGTCACAGGCGAGTGAGTCACAGGTGAGCGAGTCACAGGTGAGTGATTCTCAGGTGAGTGAGTCACAGGTGAACGAGTCACAGGTAAACGAGTCACAGGCGAGTGAGTCACAGGTGAGTGAGTCACAGGCGAATGAGTCACAGGTGAATGAGTCACAGGTGAATGAGTCACAGGTGAGTGAGTCACAGGTGAGTGAGTCACAGGTGAGTGAGTCTCAGGTGAGTGAGTCACAAGTGAGTGAGTCTCAAGTGAGTGAGTCACAGGTGAGTGAGTCTCAGGTGAGTGAGTCACAAGTGAGTGAGTCTCAAGTGAGTGAGTCACAGGTGAGTGAGTCTCAGGTGAGTGAGTCACAGGTGAGTGAGTCTCAGGTGAGTGATTCTCAGGTGAGTGAGTCACAGGTGAGTGAGTCTCAGGTGAGTGAGTCTCAGGTGAGTGAGTCTCAGGTGAGTGAGTCACAGGCGAATGAGTCACAGGCGAATGAGTCACAGGTGAGCGAGTCACAGGCGAATGAGTCACAGGTGAATGAGTCACAGGTGAATGAGTCACAGGTGAGTGAGTGAGGAGTCGCTCACCTTCAGCCAGGTGCTGGAGCCGTTGTTGAGGCGGATGAGGCACGCCGTAGGGGTGCACGTGCCACAACAAGAGCCAGCCGGCTTCACCGCCTCGTAGCCCTGAACCACAGTGGCACTCGCCGCTCACTCACCACTCACTCACCACCACTCACCACTCACTCACTCACTCACCATCACCACTCACTCACCACTCACTCACCATCACCACTCATTCACCACTCACTCACCACTCACTCACCACCACTCACTCACCACTCACTCACCACTCACTCACCACCACTCACTCACCACTCACTCACCACTCACTCACCATCACCACTCATTCACCACTCACTCACCACTCACTCACCACCACTCACTCACCACTCACTCACCACTCACTCACCACCACTCACCACCACTCACTCACCACTCACTCACCACTCACTCACCACCACTCACTCACCACTCACTCACCACTCACTCACCACCACTCACTCACCACTCACTCACCACTCACTCACCACCACTCACTCACCACTCACTCACCACCACTCACTCACCACCACTCACTCACCACCACTCACTCACCACTCACTCACCACTCATTCACCACTCACTCACCACTCACTCACCACCACTCACTCACCACTCACTCACCACTCACTCACCGCTCACTCACTCACCACTCACTCACTTTCACCACTCACTCACCACTCACTCACCGCTCACTCACCACTCACTCACCACTCGCTCACTTTCACCACTCACTCACCGCTCACTCACTCACCACTCACTCACCACCACTCACTCACCACTCACTCACCACTCACTCACCATCACCACTCACTCACCACTCACTCACCACTCACTCACTCACCACTCACTCACCACTCACTCACTCACCACTCACTCACCACTCACTCACCACCACTCACTCACCACTCACTCACCACTCACTCACCTTCACCACTCACCTTCACCACCCACTCACCGCTCACTCACCACTCACTCACCACTCACTCACCACTCACTCACTTTCACCACTCACTCACCACTCACTCACCACCACTCACTCACCACTCACTCAACACTCACTCACCACTCACTCACCACCACTCACCGCTCACTCACCACCAATCACTCACCACTCACTCACCACTCACTCACCACTCACTCACTCACCATCACCACTCACTCACCGCTCACTCACCACTCACTCACCACTCACTCACCACTCACTCACCACCACTCACCACTCACTCACCACTCACTCACCACCACTCACTCACCACTCACTCACCATCACCACTCACTCACCATCACCACTCACTCACTCACCACTCACTCATCACTCACTCACTCACCACTCACTCACCACTCACTCACTACCACTCACCACTCACTCACCACTCACTCACCACTCACTCACTCACCACTCACTCACCACTCACTCACTCACCACTCACTCACCACTCACTCACTTTCACCACTCACCACTCACTCACTGCTCACTCACCACTCACTCACCACTCACTCACTTTCACCACTCACTCACCACTCACTCACCGCTCACTCACCACTCACTCATTCACCATCACCACTCACTCACCACTCACTCACCACTCACTCACTCACTCACTTTCACCACTCACCACTCACTCACCGCTCACTCACCACTCACTCACCACTCACTCACCACCACTCACTCACCGCTCACTCACCACTCACTCACCACTCACTCACCACTCACTTTCACCACTCACTCACCATCACCACTCACTCACCACTCACTCACTCACCACTCACTCACCACTCACCACCACTCACTCACCGCTCACTCACCGCTCACTCACCACTCACTCACCACTCACTCACCGCTCACTCACTCACCACTCACTCACCACTCACTCACCACTCACCCACCGCTCACTCACCACTCACTCACCACTCACTCACTTTCACCACTCACTCACCACTCACTCACTCACCACTCACTCACCACTCACTCACCACTCACTCACCACCACTCACCACCACTCACTCACCGCTCACTCACCACTCACTCACCACTCACCACTCACTCACCACTCACTCACCACTCACTCACTTTCACCACTCACTCACCATCACCACTCACTCACCACTCACTCACCACTCACCACCACTCACTCACCACTCACTCACCGCTCACTCACCACTCACTCACCACTCACTCACCGCTCACTCACTCACCACTCACTCACCACTCACTCACCACTCACTCACCGCTCACTCACCACTCACTCACCACTCACTCACTTTCACCACTCACTCACCACTCACTCACCACTCACTCACCGCTCACTCACCACTCACTCACCACTCACTCACCACTCACTCACCGCTCACTCACCACTCACTCACCACTCACTCACTTTCACCACTCACTCACCACTCACTCACTCACTCACCACTCACTCACTGCTCACTCACCACTCACTCACCACTCACTCACTTTCACCACTCACTCACCACTCACTCACCATCACTCACTCACTCACTCACCACTCACTCACTTTCACCACTCAATCACCATCACCACTCACTCACCACTCACTCACCGCTCACTCACCACTCACTCACCATCACCACTCACTCACCACTCACTATCACTACTCACTCACCACTCACTCACCACTCACTCACTTTCACCACTCACTCACCATCACCACTCACCACTCACTCACCATCACCACTCACTCACTCACCATCACCACTCACTCACCACTCACTCACCACTCACCCACCATCACCATTCACCACTCACTCACCACTCACTATCACCACTCACTCACCACTCACTCACCACTCACCAACGCCACTCACTCACCACTCGCCACTCACTCACCACTCACTCACCACTCACTCACCACTCACCACTCACTCACCATGACCACTCACTCACCACTCACTCACCATCACCACTCACTCACCACTCACTCACTTTCACCACTCACTCACCACTCACTCACCACTCACCATCGCCACTCACTCCTGCTGATAAAGCTGCTACTACTTCTGCTGCTGCTACTACTTCTGCTACTGCTGTCAATGCTGTTGCTTCTGCTACTGCTGCTTCTAATGTTGCTACTGCTGCTTGTAATGCTGTTACTGCTGCTACAGCTGCTGCTGCAGCCAATGCTGTTACTGCTGCTACAGCTGCTGCTGCTACTACTGCTGCCAATGCTGTTACTGCTGCTACAGCTGCTGCTGCCAATGCTGTTACTGCTGCTACAGCTGCTGCTGCTGCTACTACTGCTGCCAATGCTGTTACTGCTGCTACAGCTGCTGCTGCTGCCACAGCTGCTGCTGCTGCTACTACTTCTGCTACTGCTGTCAATGCTGCTGCTGCTTCTGCTACTGCTGCTTCTAATGTTGCTACAGCTGCTTGCAATACTGTTACTGTTGCTACAGCTGCTGCTGCCTCTGCTGCTACTACTGCTGCCAATGCTGTGACTGCTGCTACAGCTGCTGCTGCTGCTACTGCTGCCAATGCTGTTACTGCTGCTACAGCTGCTGCTGCCTCTGTTGCCAATGCTGTTACTGCTGCTACAGCTGCTGCTGCTTCTGCTGCCAATGCTGTTACTGCTGCTACAGCTGCTGCTGCCTCTGCTGCCAATGCTGTTACTGCTGCTACAGCTGCTACTGCTGCCAATGCTGTGACTGCTGCTACAGCTGCTTCTGCTGCTACAGCTGCTGCTGCTACTGCTGCTACTGCGGTTACTGCTGCTACTGCTGCTGCTACTACTGCTGTTACAGCTGCTGCTATTGCTGCCAATGCTGTTACTGCTGCTACAGCTGCTGCTGCTGCTGCTACTGCTGCCAATGCTGTGACTGCTGCTGCTACAGCTGCTGCTGCCTCTGCTGCCAATGTTGTTACTGCTGCTACAGCTACTGCTGCTGCTGCTTCTGCTGCCAATGTTGTTACTGCTGCTACAGCTACTGCTGCTGCTGCTACTGCTGCCAATGTTGTTACTGCTGCTACAGCTGCTGTTGCTGCTGCTACTGCTGCTGCTGCCTCACCTGTGGACACACGGGACACCTGGTTCGTCTGCAGGTGAGGGTGAAGCCTGGCCCCAAGTCATCGCGCGTCTTCTCGCACGAGCAGCGCTGACACTCATCCAGCAGTAGAGACTCTCCGACCTGGCAACACGGAGACAAAGGTTCTCCCCCGTATAGCCTCGACAGACTGCTGGGGCAAGGGCCGTTAGCGAGCAGCGGCGATGAAGGCCGGCACGGCGCGGCACAGCGCTCACACAGAGACCCATAGACTCACACAGAGACCCGTAGACTCACACAGACCCATAGACTCACACAGAGACCCGTAGACTCACACAGACCCATAGTCTCACACAGAGACCCATAGACTCACACAGAGACCCGTAGACTCACACAGACCCATAGACTCACACAGAGACCCATAGACTCACACAGAGACCCATAGACTCACACAGAGACCCATAGACTCACACAGAGACCCACAGACTCACACAGAGACCCACAGACTCACACAGAGACCCACAGACTCGCACAGAGACCCACAGACTCACACAGAGAGCCACAGACTCACACATAGACCCACAGACTCGCACAGAGACCCACAGACTCACACAGAGACCCACAGACTCGCACAGAGACCCACAGACTCACACAGAGACCCACAGACTCGCACAGAGACCCACAGACTCACACAGAGAGCCACAGACTCACACATAGACCCACAGGCTCACATAGAGACCCACAGACTGACACAGAGACCCACAGACTCACACAGAGACCCACAGACTCACACAGAGACCCACAGACTCGCACAGAGACCCACAGACTCACACAGAGAGCCACAGACTCACACATAGACCCACAGACTTGCACAGAGACCCACAGACTCACACAGAGACCCACAGACTCGCACAGAGACCCACAGACTCACACAGAGAGCCACAGACTCACACATAGACCCACAGGCTCACATAGAGACCCACAGACTGACACAGAGACCCACAGACTCACACAGAGACCCACAGACTCACACAGAGACCGACAAACTCACACAGAGACCCACAGACTCACACAGAGACCCACAGACTCACACAGAGACCCACAGACTCACACAGAGACCCACAGACTCATACAGAGACCCACAGACTCACACAGAGACCCACAGACTCACACATAGAGAGACCCACAGACTCACACATAGAGAGACCCACAGACTCACACAGAGACCCACAGACTCACACAGAGACCCATAGACTCACACAGAGAACCATACACTCGCACAGAGACCCACAGACTCACACAGAGACCCACAGACTCACCACACAGAGACCCACAGACTCCCACATAGAGAGCCTCAAGCGGGTGCTCAAGGGCCCTGAGTGGACCTCACAAACTCGCCACCCAGAAGGGCGCCCAGGCCAGGGGGGGGGGGGGGCGGTGAGCCCAGGGCGCTCACCTTGACCATCGTCGTGCCGTTGTGGACACAGAAGTCCGCGGCCACTGCATCCACAAAGACAGGGGGCAGCAGGGGGGGCAGCAGGGGGCAGCAGGGGGGGCAGCAGGGGGGGCAGCAGGGGGGGCAGCGGGGGGGGGCAGCAGGGGGGCAGCAGGGGGCAGCAGGGGGCAGCAGGGGGGGCAGCAGGGGGGCAGCAGGGGGCAGCAGGGGGGGCAGCAGGGGGCAGCAGGGGGGGCAGCAGGGGGGAGCAGGGGGCAGCAGGGGGCAGCAGGGGGGCAGCAGGGGGCAGCAGGGGGCAGCAGGGGGCAGCAGGGGGGCAGCAGGGGGGCAGCAGGGGGCAGCAGGGGGCAGCAGGGGGCAGCAGGGTGAATGGTCATTGTCAGAGAGAGCCACGCACACGAGCAACAAGAAACAGGCACCAGCGTCTCCATCACCATGGGATCACCGTCACCATCACCATGGTACCACCACCGTCTCCATCACCATGGGATCACCATCACCATGGTACCACCACCGTCTCCATCACCATGGGATCACCATCGTCACCATGGTACCACCACCGTCTCCATCACCATGGGATCACCATCGTCACCATGGTACCACCACCGTCTCCATCACCATGGGTTCACCATCGTCACCATGGTACCACCACCGTCTCCATCACCATGGGATCATCTTCACCATGGTACCACCACCGTCTCCATCACCATGGGTTCACCATCGTCACCATGGTACCACCACCGTCTCCATCACCATGGGATCATCTTCACCATGGTACCACCACCGTCTCCATCACCATGGGTTCACCATCGTCACCATGGTACCACCACCGTCTCCATCACCATGGGATCACCATCGTCACCATGGTACCACCACCGTCTCCATCACCATGGGTTCACCATCGTCACCATGGTACCACCACCGTCTCCATCACCATGGGATCACCGTCGTCATGGAGAGGGACGACACGGCGATGTGATGGAAGTTGTTTTCTCAACACCCCGTGGAGGAGACCGATCACCAGGAGCGGAGGTCGTGTTGGCACAACACCCTCGGAGTTGACGTGCAACGGCAAGCACGTGTACACACACACACACACGTGTGTGTGTGTGTACACACACACGTGTGTGTGTGTGTGTGTACACAAAGATCCCCTGTGGTGTAGCCTTAACAGACTGTTAGCGAGTAGCACCTGTGAAGGCCGGAACGGCACACGAGGGGGTGGGTGGCCAACAATAAGCCCGGCCGCCTTTGTCTCCCCAGTGGCGACGTTTACAAATCGCACCAGGTATTCATTTGAGGCTGAGTCGACCTAGGGGAGGCCCAGGACCGGTTCAGATAATCGTCACTGCTGTTGGCCGTGGGCGGGAATCGAACTCGGGTCGCCAGGTTCGTAGCGCAGCGTAGCGCTGACCACCACTCCCACACACACACAGACACACGCACACACACACAGACGCACACAGACACACACAGACACACACACACACAGACACACAAACAGACACGCACACACACACAGACACACAAACAGACACACACACACAGACACACATACAGACACACACACACACACACAGATACGCACACATGCACACACGTTGAAATAGACTTTGCATAATTACTGGAAATGTTTGGGATGCTTCTAACCCTGGAATTATTGGCACGTTAGAAATGTCCCACATGTGCACTGCGTAAACTTCGATATATCTGGCACTGGAGAGACAAAGGTGGCCGGGAGTGCTGCTTGTTACAGGCCTTTACAGCACTTTCCCCAACAGTCTAAAAGGTTATACAGGGGCTCTACAGTGAGGGAAAAAAGTATTTGATCCCCTGCTGATTTTGTACGTTTGCCCACTGACAAAGAAATGATCAGTCTATAATTTTAATGGTAGGCTTATTTGAACAGTGAGAGACAGAATAACAACAACGAAATCCAGAAAAACGCATGTCAAAAATGTTATAAATTAATTTGCATTTTAATGAGGGAAATAAGTATTTGACCCCCTCTCAATCAGAAATATTTCTGGCTCCCAGGTGTCTTTTATACAGGTAACGAGCTGAGTTTAGGAGCACACTCTTAAAGGGAGTGCTCCTAATCTCAGCTTGTTACCTGTATAAAAGACACCTGTCCAGAGAAGCAATCAATCAGATTCCAAACTCTCCACCATGGCCAAGACCAAAGAGCTCTCCAAGGATGTCAGGGACAAGATTGTAGACCTACACAAGGCTGGAATGGGCTACAAGACCATTGCCAAGCAGATTGGTGAGAAGGTGACAACAGTTGGTGCGATTATTCGCAAATGGAAGAAACACAAAAGAACTGTCAATCTCCCTCGGCCTGGGGCTCCATGCAAGATCTCACCTCGTGGAGTTGCAATGATCATGAGAACGGTGAGGAATCAGCCCAGAACTACACGGGAGGATCTTGTCAATGATCTCAAGGCAGCTGGGACCATAGTCACCAAGAACACTACGCCGTGAAGGACTGAAATCCTGCAGCGCCCGCAAGATCCCCCTGCTCAAGAAAGCACATATACATGCCCGTCTGAAGTTTGCCAATGAACATCTGAATGATTCAGACGACAACTGGGTGAAAGTGTTGTGGTCAGATGAGACCAAAATGGAGCTCTTTGGCATCAACTCAACTCGCCGTGTTTGGAGGAGGAGGAATGCTGCCTATGACCCCAAGAACACCATCCCCACCGTCAAACATGGAGGTGGAAACATTATGCTTTGGGGGTGTTTTTCTGCTAAGGGGACAGGACAACTTCACCGCATCAAAGGGACTATGGACGGGGCCATGTACCATCAAATCTTGGGTGAGAACCTTCTTCCCTCAGCCAGGGCATTGAAAATGGGTCGCGGATGGGTATTCCAGCATGACAATGACCCAAAACACACGGCCAAGGCAACAAAGGAGTGGCTCAAGAAGAAGCACATTAAGGTCCTGGAGTGGCCTAGCCAGTCTCCAGACCTTAATCCCATAGAAAATCTGTGGAGGGAGCTTAAGGTTAGAGTTGCCAAACGTCAGCCTCGAAGCCTTAATGACTTTCAGAAAATCTGCAAAGAGGAGTGGGACAAAATCGCTCCTGAGATGTGTGCAAACCTGGTGGCCAACTACAAGAAACGTCTGACCTCTGTGATTGCCAACAAGGGTTTTGCCACCAAGTACTAAGTCATGTTTTGCAGAGGGGTCAAATACTTATTTCCCTCATTGAAATGCAAATCCATTTATAACATTTTTGACATGCGTTTTTCTGGATTTTCTTGTTGTTATTCTGTCTCTCACTGTTCAAATAAACCTACCATTAAAGTTATAGACTGATCATTTCTTTGTCAGTGGGCAAACGTACAAAATCAGCAGGGGATCAAATACTTTTTTCCCTCACTGTATGTCTAGAGGGTATGTTCACAATGCGTGTGTATGCCGATATAAATATGTAAAAATATAAAAATGTAAAAATATAAATACGTCAAATTTTGACTTTAAAATTCCGTGAATGCAGGCATTTATATTCTTTATTTCTTTCCGGAAAGTCACGTGACTTTACCGAAAGAACCAAAGAATGTGAATGTGTGTTTGTGTATATACCCGTGTGTGTACATGTGCATAAATACCTGTGTGTATATCAGTGTGTGTGTGTATAGGGGAGCGGTGGCGCAGTTGTTAGCGCTACGCTGCGCTACGAACCCAGCGTCCGAATTCGATTCTCCCGCTCACGGCCACCAACACCGGTGACGATTATCTGAAGCGGTCCCGGCCCTATCCTAAGTCGACTCAGCCTCAAATGAGTACCTGGTGCGGTGCGCAAAAACATTGCCACGATGGAGACAAAGGCGGACGGGCGTGGTGCCGCCCACCCACCCCCCTTGTGTGCTGTACCGGCTTTCATAGGTGCTCGCTAACAGCACTTGCACCAACAGTTTGTTCGGGCTATAGGGGAATCTTTGTCTTTATTTTTGTTTAGCTATGGGAGGACAATGGTGGCCCCCGAGGACTCTCTCTGTGGATCAGGGGGAGATTACACAAACTCCACTCACTATGTAGAACAGGGGGAGATCATACAAACTCCACTCACTCACTCTGTAGAACAGGGGGAGATCATACAAACTCCATTCACTCACTCTGTAGAACAGGGGGAGATCATACAAACTCCATTCACTCACTCTGTAGAACAGGGGAAGATCACACAAACTCCACTCACTCACTCTGTAGAACAGGGGGAGATCATACAAACTCCACTCACTCTGTAGAACAGGGGGAGATCATACAAACTCCACTCACTCACTCTGTAGAACAGGGGGAGATCACACAAACTCCATTCACTCACTCTGTATAACAGGGGGAGATCACACAAACTCCACTAACTCACTCTGTAGAACAGGGGGAGATCACACAAACTCCACTCACTCACTCTGTAGAACAGGGGGAGATCATACAAACTCCACTCACTCACTCTATAGAACAGGGGGAGATCACACAAACTCCATTCACTGTGTAGAACAGGGGGAGATCATGCAAACTCCACTCACTCTGTAGAACAGGGGGAGATCATACAAACTCCACTCACTATGTAGAACAGGGGGAGATCATATAAACTCCACTCACTATGTAGAACAGGGGGAGATCATACAAACTCCACTCACTATGTAGAACAGGGGGAGATCATACAAACTCCACTCACTCACTCTGTAGAACAGGGGGAGATCATACAAACTCCACTCACTCACTCTGTATAACAGGGGGAGATTATACAAACTCCACTCACTCACTCTGTAGAACAGGGGGATATCATACAAACTCCACTCACTCTGTAGAACAGGGGGAGATCATACAAACTCCACTCACTCTGTAGAACAGGGGGAGATCATACAAACTACACTCACTCTGTAGAACAGGGGGAGATCATACAAACTCCACTCGCTCACTGTAGAACAGGGCAGATCTTACAAACTCCACTCACTCTGTAGAACAGGGGGAGACCATACAAATTCCACTGACTCACTCTGTAGAACAGGGGGAGATCACACAAACTCCACTCACTCTGTAGAATAGGGGGAGGTCACACAAACTCCACTCACTCACTCTGTAGAACAGGGGGAGATCATACAAACTCCACTCACTCACTCTGTAGAAACAGGGGGAGATCACACATACTCCACTCACTCACTCTGTAGAACAGGGGGAGATCACACACACTCCACTCACTCACTCTGTAGAACAGGGGGAGATCACACAAACTCCACTCACTCACTCTGTAGAAAAGTGGGAGATCACACAAACTCCCCTCACTCTGTAGAACAGGGGGAGATCATACAAACTCCACTCATTCTGTAGAACAGGGGGAGATCATACACACTTTACTCACTCACTCTGTAGAATAGGGGGAGTTTACACAAACTCCACTCACTCTGTAGAACAGGGGGTGATCATACAAACTCCACTCACTCTGTAGAATAGGGGGAGGTCACACAAACTCCACTCACTCACTCTGTAGAACAGGGGGAGATCACACAAACTCCACTCACTCACTCTGTAGAACAGGGGGAGATCATACAAACTCCACTCACTCACTCTGTAGAAACAGGGGGAGATCACACATACTCCACTCACTCACTCTGTAGAACAGGGGGAGATCACACAAACTCCACTTACTCACTCTGTGGAACAGGGGGAGATCACACAAACTCCACTCACTCACAGTAGAACAGCGGGAGATCATTCAAACTCCACTCACTCTGTGGAACAGAGGGAGGTCATACAAACTCCACTCACTCTGTAGAACAGGGAGAGGTCATACAAACTCCACTCACTCACTCTGTAGAACAGGGGAGATCATACAAACTCCACTCACTCTGTAGAACAGGGGGAGATCACACAAACTCCACTCACTCTGTAGAATAGGGGGAGGTCACACAAACTCCACTCACTCACTCTGTAGAACAGGGGGAGATCACACAAACTCCACTCACTCACTCTGTAGAAACAGGGGGAGATCACACATACTCCACTCACTCACTCTGTAGAACAGGGGGAGATCACACACACTCCACTCACTCACTCTGTAGAACAGGGGGAGATCACACAAACTCCACTCACTCACTCTGTAGAACAGTGGGAGATCACACAAACTCCCCTCACTCTGTAGAACAGGGGGAGATCATACAAACTCCACTCATTCTGTAGAACAGGGGGAGATCATACACACTTCACTCACTCACTCTGTAGAATAGGGGGAGATCACACAAACTCCACTCACTCTGTAGAACAGGGGGTGATCATACAAACTCCACTCACTCTGTAGAATAGGGGGAGGTCACACAAACTCCACTCACTCACTCTGTAGAACAGGGGGAGATCACACAAACTCCACTCACTCACTCTGTAGAATAGGGGGAGATCACACAAACTCCACTCACTCTGTAGAACAGGGGGAGATCACACAAACTCCACTCACTCTGTAGAATAGGGGGAGGTCACACAAACTCCACTCACTCACTCTGTAGAACAGGGGGAGATCACACAAACTCCACTCACTCACTCTGTAGAACAGGGGGAGATCATACAAACTCCACTCACTCACTCTGTAGAACAGGGGGAGATCATACAAACTCCACTCACTCTGTAGAACAGGGGGAGATCACACAAACTCCACTCACTCTGTAGAACAGGGGGATATCATACAAACTCCACTCACTCACTCTGTAGAACAGGGGGAGATCATACAAACTCCACTCACTCTGTAGAACAGGGTGAGATCATACAAACTCCACTCACTCTGTAGAACAGGGGGAGATCATACAAACTCCACTCACTGTGTAGAACAGGGGGAGATCACACAAACTCCACTCACTCACTCTGTAGAACAGGGGGAGATCATACAAACTCCACTAAGTCACTCTTTGTATTACAGGGGGAGTTCATACAAACTCCCCTCACTCTGTAGAACAGGGGGAGATCATACAAACTCCACTCACTCTGTAGAACAGGGGGAGATCACACAAACTCCACTCACTCACTCTGTAGAACAGGGGGAGATCACACACACTCCACTCACTCACTCTGTAGAACA
The DNA here is from genome assembly GCF_048934315.1 of Petromyzon marinus. Taxonomy (NCBI): domain Eukaryota; kingdom Metazoa; phylum Chordata; class Hyperoartia; order Petromyzontiformes; family Petromyzontidae; genus Petromyzon; species Petromyzon marinus. The sequence continues at coordinate 7,935,654 of NC_133731.1, read as the reverse complement.
GGGGGAGATCACACAAACTCCACTCACTCTGTAGAACAGGGGGAGATCACACAAACTCCACTCACTCTGTAGAACAGGGGGAGATCACACAAACTCCACTCACTCACTCTGTAGAACAGGGGGAGATCACACAAACTCCACTCACTCTGTAGAACAGGGGGAGAGCAATCATCCAACAGAAAGGCACCCGGGCAAGGAATGGAACCCAGGGCTCTGCTTTGCTGTTAGGCACGAGTATCAACACTGCCACCTGCCACTCCGTGCCACCCCGTGGCACCCTGCTCCTGGTGACGACGAATGAACCGTACGTTGAGAGGATGATGATGATGATGACGATGACGACGATGTGAGTGATGGCGCGATGGGCGATGATGTTTCGGGCTGGCAATGGCAGCTCCCATCCTTGCCCCATCACCTCCCGGCCCCCGTCACGCCGCGCGCTTTGTTTGACTTGCCGCTGTTTTTGTTTTGATCTGAACGGAGCGCTCGGCCACTTACAGCTGTGACTGCGGAAACGGCGCGTCTCGTCCACGTGTCCATGTGTGTGTGTGTGTCTGTGTGTATGTATGTCTGTGTGTGTCTTGTCTGACTGTGTGTCTGTGTGTCTCGTCAACGTGTCCATGTGTGTGTGTCTGTGTGCATGTCTGTCTGTGTGTCTGTGTGTATGTTTGTCTGTGTGCCTGTGTGTATGTCTGTCTGTGTGTCTGTGTGTCTCGTCCACGTGTCCGTGTGTGTGTGTGTCTGTGTGTATGTCTGTCAGTGTGTCTCGTCCACGTGTCCGTGTGTGTGTGTCTGTGTGTATGTCTGTCTGTGTGTCTGTGTGTATGTCTGTCTGTGTGTCTGTGTGTCTCGTCCACGTGTCCATGTGTGTGTGTCTGTGTGTATGTCTGTCTGTGTGTCTGTATGTATGTCTGTCTGTGTGTCTGTGTGTCTGTGTGTCTCGTCCACGTGTCCGTGTGTGTGTGTGTCTGTGTGTATGTCTGTGTGTCTTGTCTGTCTGTGTGTCTGTGTGTCTGTCTGTCTGTGTGTCTGTGTGTCTCGTCCACGTGTCCGTGTGTGTGTGTCTGTGTGTATGTCTGTCTGTGTGTATGTCTGTCTGTGTGTCTCTGTATCTTGTCTGTCAGTGTGTCTGTGTGTCTCGTCCACGTGTCCGTGTGTGTGTGTCTGTGTGTATGTCTGTCTGTGTGTCTGTGTGTCTCGTCCACGTGTCCGTGTGTGTGTGTGTGTGTCTGTGTGTATGTCTGTGTGTCTCTGTATCTTGTCTGTCAGTGTGTCTGTGTGTCTCGTCAACGTGTCCGTGTGTGTGTGTCTTGTCTGTCTGTGTGTCTGTGTGTATGTCTGTCTGTCTGTGTGTCTTGTCTGTCAGTGTGTCTGTGTGTATGTCTGTCAGTGTGTCTGTGTGTTTCGTCCACGTGTCCGTGTGTGTGTGTCTTGTCTGTCTGTGCGTATGTGTGTCTTGTCTGTCTGTGTGTCTGTGTGTATGTCTGTCTGTGTGTCTGTGTGTCTTGTCTGTCTGTGTGTCTGTGTGTATGTCTGTCTGTGTGTCTGTGTGTATGTCTGTCTGTGTGTGTGTTTTGTCTGTCTGTGTGTCTGTGTGTCTTGTCTGTCTGTGTGTCTGTGTGTCTTGTCTGTCAGTGTGTCTGTGTGTCTCGTCCACGTGTCCGTGTGTGTGTGTCTGTGTGTATGTCTGTCTGTGTGTCTGTGTGTCTTGTCTGTCTGTGTGTCTGTGTGTATGTCTGTCTGTGTGTCTGTGTGTATGTCTGTCTGTGTGTGTGTTTTGTCTGTCTGTGTGTCTGTGTGTCTTGTCTGTCTGTGTGTCTGTGTGTCTTGTCTGTCTGTGTGTATGTCTATCTATGTGTGTGTATGTCTGTCTGTGTGTCTGTGTGTCTTGTCTGTCAGTGTGTCTGTGTGTCTTGTCTGTCAGTGTGTCTGTGTGTATGTCTGTCTGTGTGTCTGTGTGTATGTCTGTCAGTGTCTCTGTGTGTCTTGTCTGTCAGTGTGTCTGTGTGTCTTGTGTGTCAGTGTGTCTGTGTATATGTCTATCTGTGTGTCTGTGTGTTTTGTCTGTCAGTGTGTCTGTGTGTATGTCTGTGTGTCTGTGTGTCTTGTCTGTCAGTGTGTCTGTGTGTCTCGTCCACGTGTCCGTGTGTGTGTGTGTCTTGTCTGTCAGTGTGTCTGTGTGTATGTCTGTCTGTGTGTCTTGTCTGTCAGTGTGTCTGTGTGTCTTGTCTGTCAGTGTGTCTGTGTATCTGTGTGTATGTCTGTCTGTGTGTCTGTGTGTCTTGTCTGTCTGTGTGTCTGTGTGTATGTCTGTCTATGTGTCTGTGTGTATGTCTGTCTGTGTGTCTCTTCTGTCTGTGTGTATGTCTGTCAGTGTGTCTGTGTGTCTCGTCTGTCTGTGTGTCTGTGTGTATGTCTGTCTGTGTGTCTGTGTGTATGTCTGTCTGTGTGTCTCGTCTGTCTGTGTGTCTGTCTGTCAGTGTGTCTGTGCGTATGTCTGTCTATGTGTCTGTGTGTATGTCTGGCTGTGTGTCTGTGTGTATGTCTGTATGTGTCTGTGTGTATGTCTGTCTGTGTGTCTGTGTGTATGTCTGTCTGTGTGTCTGTGTGTATGTCTGTCTGTGTGTCTGTGTGTATGTCTGTCTGTGTGTCTGTGTGTATGTCTGTCTATGTGTCTGTGTGTATGTCTGTCTGTGTGTCTGTGTGTCTCGTCTGTCTGTGTGTCTGTGTGTCTCGTCTGTCTGTGTGTATGTCTGTCTGTGTGTCTGTGTGTATGTCTGTCTGTGTGTCTGTGTGTATGTCTGTCTGTGTGTCTGTGTGTATGTCTGTCTGTGTGTCTGTGTGTATGTCTGTCAGTGTGTCTGTGTGTATGTCTGTCTGTGTGTCTGTGTGTATGTCTGTCTGTGTGTCTGTGTGTCTCGTCTGTCTGTGTGTATGTCTGTCTGTGTGTCTGTGTGTATAGATGAATCTGACGGTGATGCCACCGCCATTTAGTGTGCGAATGGCGGTTGTGTGAGATTGATTCACGGTCAACACTAGTGAAGATTATCTGAATTAGTCCTGCGCCTCTCCTAGGTCGACTCAGCCTCAAATGTGTACCTGGTGCAATGTGTAGTAAAAATCGCCACTGGGGAGACAAAGGCGGCCGGGCGTGGTGCTGGCCACCCACTCCCTCGTGTGCCGTGCCGGCCTTCATAGGCGCTGCTACTCGTTAACAGCACTTGCCCCCGCAGCCTGTTAAGAGGCTACACGGGAGAGACATTTGCGTGCGAGTGTATAAGGTCCACGCGTGCGTGTGTGTGTTTATGGGAACACATTTGTTCTAACGTCACGATGTTCGTGGAAAACTGTTTTGGTAATTTGTGTAAATACCCCGTGAGCACGGGAGGGCGAATGGCTTGGTTCAGCGATCACGACGATGATGATCATGATGATCATGGTGGCGGTGGTGGTGGTGGGCTCTCTCTCTCTCTCGTGTATTCGTTTGTGTCCTTAGCACGCGAGGGGGCGGACTGAATGTGGAACTTTGACGCGAAGACTCCGCTGCGAGTGCTCACCGATGACTTCCACGTCACGTGCGGGCGGTCGCAGCGCTCTTCCAGTGCACGGTATTCATCCGCGACGGAGTCAACGATGCGTCATGTTGATTGGTTCGGGCCCTTCTTACTTGGAGTGCATCAAGTCATTTGTTTCCACTTTCCTCTGTGTTGTCCTATCAATATTCTCCACGTAGCGGCAACATCTTTCTGGCACCGGTCTCTCACGATGTCATCGTTACTCTGATAGCTCTTCCTCACTTTCAAGTTCCTTCCATTTGTCCGAACAACAACAACAACCACAACAGACTCGTAACTTCCTGCTGTTGTCCATCCTACTACATGTGTGTACGTGTGTGTACACGTGTGTGTACACGTGTGTGTACACGTGTGTATGCATGTGTGTGTACACGTGTGTGTGCACGTGTGTACACGTGTGCGTACGTGTGTGTACACGTGTGCGCACGTGTGTGTACGTGTGTGTGCACGTGTGTGTACACGTGTGTGTACACATGTGTGCACGTGTGTGTACACGTGTGCGTACGTCTGTGTACACGTGTGTGCACGTGCACACACGTGTACAGGGTGCACATAGCCTGGCACAAGCGTCGTGGTGACGTCACCGCCACTTAGTGGCGAATGGCGGTTGTTGTTGTTGCACGTGTGTGTACACGTGTGTGTGCACGTGTACACACACACGTACACGTGTGTGTACGTGTGTGTACGTGTGTGTACACGTGTGTACACGTGTGTACACGTGTGTGTGTGCACGTTTGTGTGTGTACACGGAGGTTGGATGTGAGCCGGTCGACTCGCTCACCACACTGGCAGGCGGGGCAGCACCGCCTCAGCTGAGCGCAGTCGAGCCGGGTCCCTGGGGGGCACGAGTCGGGCACCGTGGGGGGCCCGCACGTGACGTTGACCCTGCGGGGGGCCGGGCCGCCCCCCACCGCCAGCGGGTCACGCTCGCACCTGTAGCGAGAGCAGGGGGCTCCTGGTACGGGCCACTCCTCTCCCAGCTGTGCAGACGCCACAAAGACAAAGGTCCCCCGTGTAGCCTTAACAGACTGTAGGGGCAAGTGCTGTTAGCGAGCGCCTGTGAAGGCCGGAACGGCACACGAGGGAGTGGGTGGCCAGCACCACGCCCGGCCGCCTTTGTCTCCCTAGTGGCGATGTTTACTACACACCGCACCAGGTACTCATTTAAGGCCGAGTCGACCTAGGGGAGGCCCGGGACCGGTTCAGATAATCGTCAGTGGTGTTGGCCGTGAGCGGGAATCGAACCCGGGTCGCCAGGTTCATAGCGCAGCGCGCTAACCGCTACACTATCGCTCCCCACCCACATCCACACACGCACACACACACACAGTGACACACACAGAGACACACACAGAGACACACACAGAGACACACACAGAGACACACACACAGAGACACACAGAGACACGCACAGAGACACGCACAGAGACACACACAGAGACACACGCAGAGACACACACACAGAGATACACACAGACACACACACAGACACACACACAGAGACACACACAGAGACACACAGAGACACACACAGAGACACACACAGAGACGCACACAGAGACACACGCACAGAGACACGCACAGAGACACACACAGAGACACACGCAGAGACACACACACAGACACACACAGAGACAAACACAGAGACACACACAGAGACACACACACAGACACACACAGAGACACACACAGAGACACACACACAGAGACACACACACAGAGACACACACAGAGACACAGATAGCCCCGTGTAGCTCTAAGAGACTGTTGGTGCAAGGAGTGTTTCAGGTTAGCCGGCCTTCATAGGTGCTCGCCAACAGCACTTGGCCCAACAGTCTGTTACAGGCTACACGGGGGATCTTTGTCTTTTTAGTGGTGGTGGTAGAGCAGCGACGCTCACAACAACGAGCGGGGCGCAGGGCGGCTAAACCGCTGCAAGTCGGCACAGTAGGGGGGCACAGGTGGTGCATCTGCCGGTCATCTCAGTGAGTCGACCCCGAGCATCTGGGGTCTGTCCCGAGACTTTTTGCCAGCGGGCGTTCGGCACTTGTCACGTGGCCTCGAAGTGCACGTGGCCTGGCACAGGTGCCATGGTGACGTCACCATTACTTAGTAGCGAATGGCGGGTGTTGGTGTGTTGGTATTGGTGGTTGTGGCAGTGGTTGTGGTGATTGTGGTGGTGGCAGTGGTTGCGGTGGTGGTGGCGGTGGTTGTCGTGGTGGTGGTGGTGGTGGCAGTGGTTGTGGAGGTGGCAGTGGTTGTGGTGGTTGTGGCGGTGGTTGTGGTGGTGGCTGTAGTTGTGGTGGTGGCAGTGGTTGTGGAGGTGGCTGTGGTTGTGGTGGCAGTGGTTGTGGTGGTGGTGGCAGTGGTTGTGGTGGTTGTGGCGGTAGTGGTGGCAGTGGTTGTGGTGGTGGCAGTGGTTGTGGCGGCAGTGTTTGTGGTGGTTGTGGCGGTGGTGGTGGCGGTGGCAGTGGTTGTGGTGGTTGTGGCGGTGGTGGTGGCAGTGGTTGTGGTGGCAGTGGTTGTGGTGGTTGTGGCGGTGGTGGTTGTGGTGGCAGTGGTTGTGGTGGTTGTGGTGGTTGTGGCGGTGGTGGTGGCGGTGGTAGTGGTTGTGGTGGCAGTGGTGGTGGTGGTTGTGGTGGTTGTGGCGGTGGTGGTGGCGATGGTAGTGGTTGTGGTGGTTGTGGTGGTAGTGGTGGTTGTGGTGGTTGTGGTGGTGGCAGTGGTGGTGGTGGTTGTGGTGGTTGTGGCGGTGGTTGTGGTGGTGGCACGCACGCGGTAGACGCTGGTCGTGGCCACTTCATCTCCCCTGCTCGTGCCGCTCTGCACCACGCAGCTCGTGAGCTCACAGGCACCGCAGCAGCCGTCAGGAGCCGGGACAAACACGTGGCCCTGAGACACAGAGACACAGACACACAGACACAGAGACACAGACACAGAGACACAGACACAGAGACACAGAGACACAGTGAGAGAGACACCACGCAGCTCGTGAGCTCACAGGCACCGCAGCAGCCGTCAGGAGCCGCAACGAACACGTGGCAACTGAGACACAGAGACACAGAGACACAGACACAGACACAGAGACACAGAGACACAGAGACACAGACACAGACAGAGACACAGAGACACAGTGAGAGAGACACCACGCAGCTCGTGAGCTCACAGGCACCGCAGCAGCCGTCAGGAGCCGCGACGAACACGTGGCCCTGAGACACAGAGACACAGAGACACAGACACAGACACAGAGACACAGACACACAGACAGAGACACAGAGACACAGTGAGAGAGACACCACGCAGCTCGTGAGCTCACAGGCACCGCAGCAGCCGTCACGTGCCACAGCGAACACGTGGCAACTGAGACACAGAGACACAAACAGAGACACAGAGACACAGCGAGAGAGACACAGCGAGAGAGACACAGAGACACAGCGAGAGAGACACAGCGAGAGAGACACAGACAAAGACACAGTGAGAGAGACACAGCGAGAGAGACACAGACAGAGACACAGTGAGAGAGACAGCTAACACGTGGCCCTGAGACACAGAGACACAGACAGAGACACATCGAGAGAGACACGGAGACACAGCGAACACGTGGCCCTGAGACACAGAGACACAATAAGAAAGACAGGCAAATGAACGAGGAGCCATATAGACAGGTGATCATACAGGTGAACAGATAGACAGGTGATCATACAGGTGAACAGATAGACAGGTGATCATACAGGTGAACAGATAGACAGGTGATCATACAGGTGATCATACAGGTGAATAGACAGACAGGTGATCATACAGGTGAACAGACAGACAGGTGATCATACAGGTGATCATACAGGTGAATAGACAGACAGGTGATCATACAGGTGAACAGACAGACAGGTGATCATACAGGTGAACAGATAGACAGGTGATCATACAGGTGAACAGACAGACAGGTGACCATACAGGTGAACAGACAGACAGGTGATCATACAGGTGATCATACAGGTGTACAGATAGACAGGTGATCATACAGGTGAACAAACAGACAGGTGATCATACAGGTGAACAGACAGACAGGTGATCATACAGGTGAACAGACAGACAGGTGATCATACAGGTGAATAGACAGACAGGTGATCATACAGGTGAACAGACAGACAGGTGATCATACAGGTGAACAGATAGACAGGTGATCATACAGGTGAACAGACAGACAGGTGACCATACAGGTGAACAGACAGACAGGTGATCATACAGGTGATCATACAGGTGTACAGATAGACAGGTGATCATACAGGTGAACAAACAGACAGGTGATCATACAGGTGAACAGACAGACAGGTGATCATACAGGTGAACAGACAGACAGGTGATCATACAGGTGATCATACAGGTGAACAGATAGACACGTGATCATACAGGTGAACAGACAGACAGGTGATCATACAGGTGATCATACAAGTGAACAGATAGACAGGTGATCATACAGGTGAACAGACAGACAGGTGATCATACAGGTGAACAGATAGACAGGTGATCATACAGGTGATCATACAGGTGTACAGATAGACAGGTGATCATACAGTTGAACAAACAGACAGGTGATCATACAGGTGAACAGAGAGACAGGTGATCATACAGGTGAACAGATAGACAGGTGATCATACAGGTGAACAGACAGACAGGTGATCATACAGGTGAACAGACAGACAGGTGATCATACAGGTGAACAGACAGACAGGTGATCATACAGGTGATCATACAGGTGAACAGATAGACAGGTGATCATACAGGTGAACAGACAGACATGTGATCATACAGGTGATCATACAGGTGAACAGATAGACAGGTGATCATACAGGTGAACAGACAGACAGGTGATCATACAGGTGAACAGATAGACAGGTGATCATACAGGTGATCATACAGGTGAACAGACAGACAGGTGATCATACAGGTGAATAGATAGACACGTGATCATACAGGTGAACAGACAGACAGGTGATCATACAGGTGAACAGACAGACAGGAGACACAGCGAGACAAACAGTTGGATTGAGAGAGAGTGATGATGATGATGCAGGTAAGGTGACGACGGAGAGTTCATGCTGATTGTTAAGTTGTTGCTAATGATAAAACTAACGATGATGACGTCAAAGATTATGAAGATGACGATGATGTTGATGACGATGATGTTGATGACGATGATGATGTTATTACGCCAATTACGATGTTCAGAATGGGAATCTCTCTTTAGACTGCAGGATGAATCTGATGAGCTATAAAGCTCTTTTTGACAGATGTCCTGTAGTTGATGATGGTGTTGATGAAGACCACGTCGATGATGATGATGGAAAATAACCCTGATGTTGACGATGATGACGACGATGATGGCAATTATGACGCTCATAATGATGGCACTTACCAAAATCGGTGACGATGATAATGATGTTGACAATGATGACGATGACAAATGATGACGATGATGACGTCGATGATGATGATGATGAGGTTGATGGCGATGATGGCGTTGATAATGATAATCATGACGATGATGACGTTGATGACGATGATGATGACGATGACATTGAAGGCGATGATGACGATGACGACTCCGGCGATGACGTTACCGGCGGGCATCTCCTCTCGCAGCTCCGCGGCACGCACCGCACGGCCGCCGGCCCCCTCGTCGCCCCCTCGGCCCGGCAGGAGCAGTCGCTGCAGTTCCTGCTCCACCGCTCTCCCAGTGCACGCTCCACCCCGGAGTCCACACACACCTGGGGGGGGGGGGGCACGGGCAGGTGAGAGGGTGGGAAGGTGAGTGAGGGGGCAGGTGAGTGAGTGGGTAGGTGAGTGATTGGGCTGGTGAGTGAGGGGGCAGGTGAGTGAGTGGGCAGGTGAGTGAGTGGGCAGGTGAGTGAGTGGACAGGTGAGTGAGTGGGCAGGTGAGTGAGGGGGCAGGTGAGTGAGTGGACAGGTGAGTGAGTGGGCAGGTGAGTGAGTGGACAGGTGAGTGAGTGGGCAGGTGAGTGAGGGGGCAGGTGAGTGAGGAGGCAGGTGATTGAGTGGATAGGTGAGTGAAGGGGCAGGTGAGTGAGGGGCAGGTGAGTGAGTGGACAGGTGAGTGAGGGGGCAGGTGAGTGAGGGGGCAGGTGAGTGAGTGGGAAGGTGAGTGAGTGGGCAGGTGAGTGAGGGGGCAGGTGAGTGAGTGGGAAGGTGAGTGAGGGGGTAGGTGAGTGAGTGGACATGTGAGTGAGGGGGCAGGTGAGTGAGGGGGCAGGTGAGTGAGGGGGTAGGTGAGTGAGTGGACAGGTGAGTGAGTGGGCAGGTGAGTGAGTGGGCAGGTGAGTGAGGGGGTAGGTGAGTGAGTAGGCAGGTGAGTGAGGGGGCAGGTGAGTGAGGGGGCAGGTGACTGAGGGGGCAGGTGAGCGAAGGGGCAGGTGAGTGAGTAGGCAGGTGAGTGATTGGGCAGGTGAGTGAGTGGGCAGGTGAATGAGTGGGCAGGTGAGTGAGTGGGTAGGTGAGTGAGTGGGTAGGTGAGTGATTGGGCAGGTGAGTGAGTGGGCAGGCGAGTGAGTGGACAGGTGAGTGAGTGGGCAGGTGAGTGAGTGGGCAGGTGAGTGAGGGGGCAGGTGAGTGAGTGGACAGGTGAGTGAGTGGACAGGTGAGTGAGTGGGCAGGTGAGTGAGTGGGCAGGTGAGTGAGGGGGCAGGTGAGTGAGTGGACAGGTGAGTGAGTGGGCAGGTGCACGAGGGGGCAGGTGAGTGAGTGGACAGGTGAGTGAGTGGACAGGTGAGTGGGTGGGCAGGTGAGTGAGTGGGCAGGTGAGTGATTGGGCAGGTGAGTGAGTGGACAGGTGAGTGAGTGGACAGGTGAGTGAGTGGGCAGGTGAGTGGGTGGGCAGGTGAGTGAGTGGACAGGTGAGTGAGTGGACAGGTGAGTGAGTGGGCAGGTGAACGAGGGGGCAGGTGAGTGAGTGGGCAGGTGAGTGGGTGGGCAGGTGAGTGAGTGGACAGGTGAGTGAGTGGACAGGTGAACGAGGGGGCAGGTGAACGAGGGGACTCACCTCGCCGTGCGGGTGACACTCGGTCTCCTCGCAGCCGCACTCGTCCACGGCCGTGCGTGCTCGCGTCCCCGGCGGGCACGGCGGTGGAGGGGGGGCGGCGGGGGAGGGGACCGGGGGGGCGGTGCCCCCCCCACCGCCGCCCCCCACCCCCGAGCAGGGCCGGCAGTCGCAGGAGAAGTCGCGGCAGCACGGACCCTCGGAGACGGAGAGGAAGCGGCGTGGGGGGCACTGGGGGGGCAGAGGGCACGCCTCTGGGTGGCACACTGTGGGGGGCGGGGGGGGCCGGGGGGAGCGGGTTAGGTAAGGGGAGAAGAGAGAGGGTTAGGGGAGAAGAGGATGGGGAGAGAGGGGAGAGTGGGGGGGTGGGGGGGGGTGAGTGGGGTGAGGAGAGAGGGGAGAGTGGGGGGGGGTGAGAGAGGAGAGTGGGGGGGTGGGGGGTGAGGGGAGATTGAGGAATATTAAGAGAGGGGAGAGAAGTGGAGGTGAAGAGAAAGGGGAATGAGGGGGAGCGAGGGAGGAGCGAGGGGGGAGGGAGGGGGGAGCGAGGGGGGAGCGAGGGGGGAGCGAGGGAGGAGCGAGGGGGGAGGGAGGGGGGAGCGAGGGGGGAGCGAGGGGGGAGCGAGGGGGGAGCGAGGGGGGAGGGAGGGGGGAGCGAGGGGGGAGCGAGGGGGGAGCGAGGGGGGAGCGAGGTGGGAGCGAGGGTGAGAGCGAGGGTGAGAGCGAGGTGGGAGCGAGGGTGAGAGCGAGGTGGGAGCGAGGTGGGAGCGAGGGTGAGAGCGAGGTGGGAGCGAGGTGGGAGCGAGGTGGGAGCGAGGTGGGAGCGAGGTGGGAGCGAGGGTGAGAGCGAGGTGGGAGCGAGGTGGGAGCGAGGTGGGAGCGAGGGTGGGAGCGAGGTGGGAGCGAGGTGGGAGCGAGGTGGGAGCGAGGGTGAGAGCGAGGTGGGAGCGAGGTGGGAGCGAGATGGGAGCGAGGTGAGAGCGAGGTGGGAGCGAGGTGGGAGCGAGGGTGAGAGCGAGGTGGGAGCGAGGTGGGAGCGAGGTGGGAGCGAGGTGGGAGCGAGGTGGGAGCGAGGTGGGAGCGAGGTGAGAGCGAGGTGAGAGCGAGGTGGGAGCGAGGGGAGAGCGAGGTGAGAGCGAGGTGGGAGCGAGGGTGAGAGCGAGGTGGGAGCGAGGTGGGAGCGAGGTGGGAGCGAGGTGGGAGCGAGGTGAGGGCGAGGGTGAGAGCGAGGTGGGAGCGAGGTGAGAGCGAGGTGGGAGCGAGGGTGAGAGCGAGGTGAGAGCGAGGTGGGAGCGAGGGGAGAGCGAGGGTGAGAGCGAGGTGGGAGCGAGGTGGGAGCGAGGGTGGGAGCGAGGTGGGAGCGAGGTGGGAGCGAGGTGGGAGCGAGGGTGGGAGCGAGGTGGGAGCGAGGTGGGAGCGAGGTGGGAGCGAGGGTGGGAGCGAGGTGGGAGCGAGGTGAGAGCGAGGGTGAGAGCGAGGGTGAGAGCGAGGTGGGAGCGAGGTGGGAGCGAGGGTGAGAGCGAGGTGGGAGCGAGGTGGGAGCGAGGGTGAGAGCGAGGTGGGAGCGAGGTGGGAGCGAGGGTGGGAGCGAGGTGGGAGCGAGGTGGGAGCGAGGTGGGAGCGAGGGTGAGAGCGAGGTGGGAGCGAGGTGGGAGCGAGGGTGGGAGCGAGGTGGGAGCGAGGTGGGAGCGAGGTGGGAGCGAGGGTGAGAGCGAGGTGGGAGCGAGGTGGGAGCGAGGGTGAGAGCGAGGTGGGAGCGAGGTGGGAGCGAGGTGGGAGCGAGGTGAGAGCGAGGTGGGAGCGAGGTGGAAGCGAGGGTGAGAGGGAGGTGGGAGCGAGGTGGGAGCGAGGTGGGAGCGAGGTGGGAGCGAGGTGGGATCGAGGTGGGAGCGAGGTGGGAGCGAGGTGAGAGCGAGGTGAGAGCGAGGTGAGAGCGAGGTGGGAGCGAGGGGAGAGCGAGGTGAGAGCGAGGTGGGAGCGAGGGTGAGAGCGAGGTGGGAGCGAGGTGGGAGCGAGGTGGGAGCGAGGTGGGAGCGAGGTGGGAGCGAGGTGAGGGCGAGGGTGAGAGCGAGGTGGGAGCGAGGTGAGAGCGAGGTGGGAGCGAGGGTGAGAGCGAGGTGAGAGCGAGGTGGGAGCGAGGGGAGAGCGAGGGGAGCGCGAGGTGGGAGCGAGGTGAGAGCGAGGTGGGAGCGAGGGTGAGAGCGAGGTGAGAGCGAGGTGGGAGCAAGGGGAGAGCGAGGTGGGAGCGAGGGGAGAGCGAGGTGAGAGCGAGGTGGGAGCGAGGGTGAGAGCGAGGTGGGAGCGAGGTGGGAGCAAGGTGGGAGCGAGGTGGGAGCGAGGTGGGAGCGAGGTGAGGGCGAGGGTGAGAGCGAGGTGGGAGCGAGGTGAGAGCGAGGTGGGAGCGAGGGTGAGAGCGAGGTGAGAGCGAGGTGGGAGCGAGGGGAGAGCGAGGGGAGAGCGAGGTGGGAGCGAGGTGAGAGCGAGGTGGGAGCGAGGGTGAGAGCGAGGTGAGAGCGAGGTGGGAGCGAGGGGAGAGCGAGGGGAGAGCGAGGTGGGAGCGAGGTGGGAGCGAGGGTGAGAGCGAGGTGGGAGCGAGGTGGGAGCGAGGTGGGAGCGAGGTGGGAGCGAGGTGGGAGCGAGGTGAGGGCGAGGGTGAGAGCGAGGTGGGAGCGAGGGTGAGTGCGAGGTGAGGGCGAGGTGGGAGCGAGGGGAGAGCGAGGGGAGAGCGAGGTGGGAGCGAGGTGAGAGCGAGGTGGGAGCGAGGGTGAGAGCGAGGTGAGAGCGAGGTGGGAGCGAGGGGAGAGCGAGGGGAGAGCGAGGGGAGAGCGAGGTGGGAGCGAGGTGAGAGCGAGGTGGGAGCGAGGGTGAGAGCGAGGTGAGAGCGAGGTGGGAGCGAGGTGAGAGCGAGGTGGGAGCGAGGGTGAGAGCGAGGTGAGAGCGAGGTGAGAGCTAGGTGAGAGCGAGGTGGGAGCGAGGTGAGAGAGAGGTGGGAGCGAGGTGGGAGCGAGGTGAGAGCGAGGTGGGAGCGAGGGTGAGGGCGAGGTGGGAGCGAGGTGGGAGCGAGGTGAGAGCGAGGTGGGAGCGAGGTGGGAGCGAGGTGGGAGCGAGGTGGGAGCGAGGTGGGAGCGAGGTGGGAGCGAGGTGAGAGTGAGGTGGGAGCGAGGGTGAGGGCGAGGTGGGAGCGAGGTGGGAGCGAGGTGAGAGCGAGGTGGGAGCGAGGTGGGAGCGAGGTGGGAGCGAGGTGAGAGCGAGGTGGGAGCGAGGTGGGAGCGAGGTGGGAGCGAGGGTGAGAGCGAGGGGGGAGCGAGGGGAGAGCGAGGTGGGAGCGAGGTGAGAGCGAGGTGGGAGCGAGGTGGGAGCGAGGTGGGAGCGAGGGTGAGAGCGAGGTGAGAGCGAGGTGGGAGCGAGGTGGGAGCGAGGTGAGAGCGAGGTGGGAGCGAGGTGAGAGCGAGGGGGGAGCGAGGGGAGAGCGAGGTGGGAGCGAGGTGAGAGCGAGGTGGGAGCGAGGTGGGAGCGAGGTGGGAGCGAGGGTGAGAGCGAGGTGGGAGCGAGGTGGGAGCGAGGTGAGAGCGAGGTGGGAGCGAGGTGAGAGCGAGGTGAGAGCGAGGTGGGAGCGAGGTGGGAGCGAGGTGGGAGCGAGGGGAGAGCGAGGTGAGAGCGAGGGTGAGAGCGAGGTGGGAGCGAGGTGGGAGCGAGGTGGGAGCGAGGTGGGAGCGAGGTGAGTGCGAGGGTGAGAGCCGAGGTGCAGGCTCACCACAGTGGTAGGCCGGCTGGCACGCGCTGTGGTTGAGCCGCTCGGCCAGGAGTCCCGGGCCACAGCGCGGCACGGCCACACGCTCACACGACGCCTCCTCGCACACTACGCACACACACACACATGAACACACACACACACATGAACACACAAACACACACACGAACACACACATGAACACACACAAACACACACATGAACACACACACAAACACACACATGAACACACACACACAAACACACACATGAACACACACATGAACACACACAAACACACACATGAACACACACACAAACACACACATGAACACACACACAAACACACACATGAACACACACACAAACACACACACACAAACACACACATGAACACACACACACACATGAACACACACATGAACACACACACAAACACACACATGAACACACACACATGAACACACACATGAACACACACACAAACACACACATGAACACACACACATACACACACACAAACACACACATGAACACAAACACACACACACAAACACACACATGAACACACACATGAACACACACAAACACACACATGAACACACACACAAACACACACATGAACACACACACAAACACACACATGAACACACACACACACACATGAACACACACACATGAACACACACATGAACACACACACAAACACACACATGAACACACACACATGAACACACACATGAACACACACACAAACACACACATGAACACACACACATAAACACACACACAAACACACACATGAACACACACACACACGAACACACACATGAACACACACACACGAACACACACATGAACACACACACAAACACACACATGAACACACACGCGAACAACACACATGAACACAACAACAACCGCCATTCGCCACTAAGTGGCGGTGACGTCACCACGACGCTTGTGCCAAGCTATGTGCACCCTGAGGCCATGAACACACACACACGAACACACACATGAACACACACACGAACACACACATGAACACACAGATGAACACACACGCGAACAACACACGCACACAAGCACAGCACCATCATCAACAGAACCAGCATCATCACTAGAACAATCGTCATCAGCACCGTCATCAGCACCAGCATCATCAGCATCAGTACAATCATCAGCAAGCGCCATCTGCAACATTATCAGCAACGACTCAACTGAACCGGTGCTGGGCTTCCCCTAGGTCGACTCGGCCTCAAACGAGTTCCTGGTGCTGGAGAGACAAACGCGGCCGGGCGCTTTTGTCTGCTACTCGCAAACAGCACTTGCCCAGACAGCTTGTTAAGGCTGCACTGGGGAATCTTTGTCTATGAACTCTAAAAACCGTAAACATTTTATTTTTTATTACACCAGAGCTATAAATCTCTTTTTTCAGAAGTTAGCTGGCCGCGAATGATAGCCCACCTTAGGGGATCATCGTCATTTATACATTTGTAGTGACATATAAAGTGTCACTACGGCGCCTAGCGCCATCTACCGACAGAGAGAGTGTGTAGTGGCCCTCTCTGCCAGCAGAGTACACGATGCCATGGCAGAGGACACTAGGGGGCGCGGTTCTGGTGGCATCCGAGGACGTAGCAGCCCGATTGGCTGGCAAGGGCACGTGACAGGACAGGGTAAGGATGTGGGCCAAAGGTGACAGGAGGGACACGTGGTGCATGGCCCAGAATCTTCTGGGAAATTCCAGAAGGGGGCGGGGCCGAGGGCTGAGCCAGGCCACGCTAGGAGCCATAACAGGGAGGTCCCGGGGTCCCATCGGGGCTGTCTGCTGGAATGGGACCTGCCGTGGGACGTCTTCTCCTCGGCCTCCGCTCTTCGTGCTCGGCATCGTGGGTCAGGCGGGGTGGCGACTGACCTGACCCGTTTATGTGGTTACCCCGTGGTGGTTACCGGTTATGTAGTTACCCCGTTGTGGTCGTAGAATGAACGTGTTGCCTCCTGAATGAGTTGTGTCTCTCAAGTGAACCCACCACGCATCTATAGCAGCAGCCAAATACACGCGACGATGATTCTCAATGTGGAGGGAAAAGCGGAGGAGGACCCGGGAGGTGACGCGACCACTGGGAGAGAGAGAGAGAGACACAAGACTCCAAATATACAGCAGCAGCAGCAGGCATCGTCAGGGTCGGGATCGAACCCGCGACCTCCTGTATACCAGGCGAGGTCGTTAACATCTCATAGCCACCGTGATGATGATGAGAGAGAGACACACACAGACTCCAAATATACAGCAAGCGTTGTCAAGGTTGGGATCGAACCCGCGACCTCCTGTATACCAGGCGAGGGAGTTAACATCTCCTAGTCACCGTGATGATGATGAGAGAGAGAGAGAGAGACACACCGCAAACTCCAAATACACAGCAGCAGGTGTCAGGGTCGGGATCGAACCCACGACCTCCTGCGTACCAGGCGAGGTAGTCAACATCTCCGCGCCACCATCTTTGCCGTGTACTCACCGCACTCGATCTCTGGGCAACATTTGTCCGAACTGAGTCTCTCCCGGGGGACCTCACACGGGGGGCAGCTTGGCGGGGCTGAGTTGGGGGGGACGTGGGGGGGGGGTCACAAGGAAATAATTACCTTAATTAATTAGCTAGAGATGGGGGGAGGGAGGAGGGCGGATGGTGTCAGCAGGGGAAGGATCTGGACGAGATGTCTGTGTCGTCAAAACCCCCGCCACCCGACGCGTGGCCAAATTAGATCGCGGTCGTTTCAGCTGCGCTCACCCGGAGAGCGATAAGAGAGGGGGTGGGGGGGTGTGGGGGGGGTCGTGGGGGTGTGGGGGGGGGGGTGGAGGGGTGGGTAACCCTGGAGTGTGAGAGTGAGAGAGTGTGAGAGTGTGAGTGTGAGAGTGTGAGAGAGTGAGTGAGTGTGAGAGTGTGAGTGAGTGTGAGAGTGTGAGAGAGTGAGAGTGTGAGTGAGTGTGAGAGAGTGTGAGAGAGTGAGAGTGAGTGAGTGTGTGAGAGTGTGAGAGTGTGAGAGTGTGAGTGTGAGAGTGTGAGAGTGAGAGTGAGTGTGAGAGAGTGAGTGAGTGTGAGTGAGTGTGAGAGAGTGAGAGTGAGTGAGTGTGAGAGAGAGTGAGAGAGTGAGAGTGAGTGAGTGTGTGAGAGTGTGAGAGTGTGAGAGAGTGAGTGTGAGTGTGAGAGAGTGAGTGAGTGTGAGTGAGTATGAGAGTGAGTGAGTGTGAGTGAGTGAGTGTGAGTGTGAGAGTGTGAGAGAGTGAGAGTGTGAGAGTGAGAGAGTGTGAGAGAGTGAGAGTGTGAGAGTGTGAGAGAGTGAGAGTGAGTGTGAGAGAGTGAGTGAGTGTGAGAGTGTGAGTGTGAGTGAGTGAGTGTGAGTGTGAGAGAGAGTGAGAGTGTGAGAGTGTGAGAGTGTGAGAGTGAGTGTGAGTGAGTGTGAGAGAGTGAGTGTGAGAGTGAGTGTGAGTGAGTGTGAGAGAGTGAGTGTGAGAGTGAGAGAGTGAGTGAGAGAGAGTGAGAGAGTGTGAGAGTGAGAGAGAATGAGTGTGAGAGTGAGAGAGAGTGAGAGAGTGTGAAAGTGAATAAGAGTGAGTGTGAGAGTAAGTGTGAGTGAGAGAGTGTGTGAGAGTGAGAGAGAGTGATTGTGATTGAGTTTGAGAGTGAGAGAGTGTGAGTGTTAGAGTGAGTGAGTGTGAGAGTGAGAGAGTGTGTGAGAGTAGGTGTGAGAGTAAGTGAGTGAGAGCGTGAGAGTAAGTGAGTGAGAGAGTGTGTGAGAGAGAGTAAGTGAGTGAGAGTGAGTATGAGTGAGTGAGTGTGAGAGAGTGTGAAAGTGAGTAAGAGTGAGTGTGAGAGTAAGTGTGAGTGAGAGAGTGTGTGAGAGTGAGAGAGAGTGATTGTGAGTGAGTGTGAGAGTGAGAGAGTGTGAGTGTTAGAGTGAGTGAGTGTGAGAGTGAGAGAGTGTGTGAGAGTAGGTGTGAGAGTAAGTGAATGAGAGAGTGAGAGTAAGTGAGTGAGAGTGAGAGAGTGTGTGAGAGAGAGAGTGAGTGAGAGTAAGTGAGTGAGAGGGTGAGAGTAAGTGAGTGAGAGAGAGTATGAGTGAGTGAGAGAGAGTATGAGTAAGTGAGTGAGAGTGAGAAGACGTGTTGAACAATCATCGGGCACGTGCAGCAACGGGGAGGAGTAAATTAGTAAACGCGGAGGTGGGTCACGTGGACTGGAGTTTGGGAGGTGGGGTCACGTGGACTGGAGTTTGGGAGGTGGGGTCACGTGGACTGGAGTTTTGGAGGTGGGGTCACGTGGACTGGAGTTTTGGAGGTCGGGTCACGTGGACTGGAGTTTTGGAGGTGGGGTCACGTGGACTGGAGTTTTGGAGGTGGGGTCACGTGGACTGGAGTTTTGGAGGTGGGGTCACGTGGACTGGAGTTTGGGAGGTGGGGTCACGTTGACTGGAGTTTGGGAGGTGGGGTCACGTGGACTGGAGTTTGGGAGGTGGGGTCACGTGGACTGGAGTTTTGGAGGTGGGGTCACGTGGACTGGAGTTTTGGAGGTGGGTCACGTGGACTGGAGTTTGGGAGGTGGGGTCACGTGGACTGGAGTTTTGGAGGTGGGTCACGTGGAGTGTTGTTTGGGAGGTGGGGTCACGTGGACTGGAGTTTTGGAGGTGGGGTCACGTGGACTGGAGTTTTGGAGGTGGGGTCACGTGGACTGGAGTTTTGGAGGTGGGGTCACGTGGACTGGAGTTTGGGAGGTGGGGTCACGTGGACTGGAGTTTGGGAGGTGGGGTCACGTGGACTGGAGTTTTGGAGGTGGGTCACGTGGACTGGAGTTTGGGAGGTGGGGTCACGTGGAGTGGAGTTTGGGAGGTGGGGTCACGTGGACTGGAGTTTGGGAGGTGGGGTCACGTGGAGTGTGGGAAACCTTGGGGTGAAGTGCGGCTCACCGGTAGGAGTGGGGCACTGCCGCACGCTGCACTGCACACGGCCGTGCTGCGCACACGTACACAGGCTGCACGGGTTCTCAGGGTCCAGCCATACTTCACCACGCTGGGGCACACACAAACACAAAGATCACCCTCGTAGCCTTCGCAGACCGTAGGGGCAAGTGCTGTTAGCAAGTAGCAGCACCTACGAAGGCCGGCACCGTGGCACACGAAGGGGGTGGGTGGCCAGCGCCACGCCCGGCCGCTTTTGTCTCCCGAGCGGCGACGTTTACTACGCACCGCACCAGGTACTCGTTTGAGGCCGAATCGACCTAGGGGAGGCCCAGAGCCGCCGGTGTTGGTGGACCGCGAGCGGGGCATCGAACCCCGGGACCGCCGGGTTCGTAGCGGCGGCGCGCTCGCCAGCGCCCCACCGCTCCCCGCCGCAGGGCGACGCGCTGAGAGAGAAGCAATCTTCATCTGAAGCTTTCCAGACTGCAGCAATCCACACTCGTTGGTTCTTCCGATAAAGTCATCACGCACCGCAAGCAACCGTCATCAGGTGGGACAAACCCCAAGCGGGAGAACTGCTGACGGCAGGAGAAAGAGCTGCTGCAACAGGAGGTTATGGAGGCTTGAGGTGGCCTCAAGCCAAGGTTGCTTGTGTCGCGATCGAAACGTTGTGATCTCTTCATTTTCTATCCACGCTTAGAGAGGTTCGTGGTTCGAATCCAGCGGCCCGGCCCGGTTAATGCTGGCAGGGGAGTATGACGAGCCGGGAACGCGCTCCACACGCGCCCATCGTCTGCTGCACTCGTAGTGTGGGTACGTTCACGATCCCGTGACGTCGTTTGCAAGATAGTCGGCCAATGTGTGCCTACTGAGAGTGAGTGGGGTTCGCGTATATATGAATAGGTGTTTACCCTTTCTGGCAATACAACAGGTGTTGAGAAGTTCATCTTTTGGCCTTGTCCTCTGGTCTAACACTGTGTGAGACTAGGCTCTAAGGAAAGCTGTCTCTGGTGTGGACCAAATCCGTTTAAAAAACAATGCATCATCATAAACTACCAAAGCGTGTGTTATCTTGTTTGCATGTTCACACCAAGTACGAGTGGTCAATGCAGGCATGATTCGTTGCAAAAGGTTTCAGTTTGGTGTTTCAACATCTTAACACAGCTGTTTTATTGCTATAAAGAGTGAAACCTATTATTATATTTTTACACTGGGAAGGAAGGTCCCATGATGGAGTTTGTATGATCACCCCCTGTTCTACTGAGTGAGTGGAGTTTGTATGATCTCCCCCTGTTCTACTGAGTGGAGTTTGTATGATCTCCCCCTGTTCTACTGAGTGAGTGGAGTTTGTATGATCACCCCCTGTTCTACAGAGTGAGTGGAGTTTGTATGATCTCCCCCTGTTCTACAGAGTGAGTGAGTGGAGTTTGTATGATCTCCCCCTGTTCTACAGAGTGAGTGAGTGAGTGGAGTTTGTATGATCTCCCCCTGTTCTACAGAGTGAGTAAGTGGAGTTTGTATGATCTCCCCCTGTTCTACTAAGTGAGTGGAGTTTGTATGATCTCCCCCTGTTCTACAGTGAGTGAGTGGAGTTTGTATGATCTCCCCCTGTTCTACAGTGAGTGAGTGGAGTTTGTATGATCTCCCCCTGTTCTACAGAGTGAGTGAGTGGAGTTTGTATGATCTCCCCCTGTTCTAAAGAGTGAGTGAGTGGAGTTTGTGTGATCTCCCCCTGTTCTACAGTGAGTGAGTGGAGTTTGTATGATCTCCCCCTGTTCTACAGAGTGAGTGGAGTTTGTATGATCTCCCCCTGTTCTACAGTGAGTGAGTGGAGTTTGTATGATCTCCCCGTGTTCTACAGAGTGAGTGAGTGGAGTTTGTATGATCTCCCCCTGTTCTACAGAGTGAGTGAGAGGAGTTTGTATGATCTCCCCCTGTTCTACAGAGTGAGTGAGTGGAGTTTGTATGATCTCCCCCTGTTCAACAGAATGAGTGAGTGGAGTTTGTATGATCTCCCCCTGTTATACAGAGTGATTGAGTGGAGTTTGTATGATCTCCCCCTGTTCTACAGAATGAGTGAGTGGAGATTGTATGATCTCCCCCTGTTATACAGAGTGAGTGAGTGGAGTTTGTATGATCTCCCCCTGTTCTACAGAGTGAGTGGAGTTTGTATGATCTCCCCCTGTTCTACAGAGTGAGTGAGTGGACTTTGTATGATCTCCCCCTGTTCTACAGAGTAAGTGGCGTTTGTATGATCTCCCCCTGTTCTACAGAGTGAGTAAGTGGAGTTTGTATGATCTCCCCCTGTTCTACCGAGTGAGTGGAGTTTGTATGATCTCCCCCTGTTCTACAGAGTGAGTGGAGTTTGTATGATCTCCCCCTGTTCTACAGTGAGTGAGTGGAGTTTGTATGATCTCCCCGTGTTCTACAGAGTGAGTGAGTGGAGTTTGTATGATCTCCCCCTGTTCTACAGAGTGAGTGAGTGGAGTTTGTGTGATCTCCCCCTGTTCTACAGAGTGAGTGAGTGGAGTTTGTATGATCTCCCCCTGTTCTACAGAATGAGTGAGTGGAGTTTGTATGATCTCCCCCTGTTATACAGAGTGAGTGAGTGGAGTTTGTATGATCTCCCCCTGTTCTACAGAATGAGTGAGTGGAGATTGTATGATCTCCCCCTGTTATACAGAGTGAGTGAGTGGAGTTTGTATGATCTCCCCCTGTTCTACAGAGTGAGTGGAGTTTGTATGATCTCCCCCTGTTCTACAGAGTGAGTGAGTGGAGTTTGTATGATCTCCCCCTGTTCTACAGAGTGAGTGGAGTTTGTATGATCTCCCCCTGTTCTACAGAGTGAGTGAGTGGACTTTGTATGATCTCCCCCTGTTCTACAGAGTGAGTGAATTTGTATGATCTCCCCCTGTTCTACAGAGTGAGTGAGTGGAGTTTGTATGATCTCCCCCTGTTCTACTAAGTGAGTGGAGTTTGTATGATCTCCCCCTGTTCTACAGAGTGAGTGAGTGGAGATTGTATGATCTCCCCGTGTTCTACAGAGTGAGTGAGTGGAGTTTGTATGATCTCCCCCTGTTCTACAGAGTGAGTGAGTGGAGTTTGTATGATCTCCCCCTGTTCTACAGAGTGAATGAGTGGAGTTTGTATGATCTCCCCCTGTTCTACAGAGTGAGTGAGTGGAGTTTGTGTGATCTCCCCCTGTTCTACAGAGTGAGTGAGTGGAGTTTGTATGATCTCCCCCTGTTCCACAGAGTGAGTGAGTGGAGTTTGTATGATCTCCCCCTGTTCCACAGAGTGAGTGAGTGGAGTTTGTATGATCTCCCCCTGTTCAACAGAGTGAGTGAGTGGAGTTTGTATGATCTCCCCCTGTTCCACAGAGTGAGTGAGTGGAGTTTGTATTCTCTACCCCTGCTCTGCACGGGTTTTCTCCGGATTCTCCGGCTTCCTCCCATAACCAAACACACACTCGCACAGTGTAACGTGTGTTGACCAAAACATGCCAACTCAGCTACAATCACACCGCAAATCTATACAGCAGGAGCAGCAGGAACACCTCCTGCCTCTATCGCAAGAACTTGTAAGGACCCTCCTTAAAGGGAGTCTTGAGACTCGGCGAGACATTCCGCCAGGGGATAAACGATCGCCAACAACAACAACCACCACCATCGTCATCCTCACCTGGTGACGCAGCCCCTTGTGATCCTTGCAGGTGTCGCAATCACCGGGGTAGACGCAGAGACCCCCGCGGTTCCGGAAGCCCTCGGGGCAGAAGCACCCCTCCCTGGGGGCCCCCTCGCACGAGGAGGAAGCATTGTTGTTGTTGTTGTTGATGTTGCCATTGTTGTTGTTGATGTTGCCATTGTTGTTGTTGATGTTGCCATTGTTGTTGTCGTTGGAGTCGGGGTCGCAGGTCGGCTCGCAGCCCGACTGGCAAGCCTCGTAGACCATGCCCTCAGGGCAGTCCAGTGCTGGGGCATGGATAGGTGGGATCGTCATTATCGTCGTCGTCATCATTATCGTCATCATCGTCATCATCATCGTCATCATCATCATAATTGTAATCATCGTCATCATCATCGTCATCATCATCATCATCGTCGTCATCATCGTCATCATCATCGTCATCATCATAATTGTAATCATCGTCGTCATCATCATCGTCGTCATCATCATCATCGTCATCATCATCATCGTCATCATCATCATTATCGTCATCATCGTCATCATCGTCATCGTCATAATTGTAATCATCATCGTCATCATCATCGTCATCATCGTCATCATCATCAATCATCATAATTGTAATCATCGTCGTCATCATCATCATCGTCATCATCATCATCGTCATCATCATCATTATCGTCATCATCGTCATCATCGTCATCGTCATAATTGTAATCATCATCGTCATCATCATCGTCATCATCGTCATCATCATCAATCATCATAATTGTAATCATCGTCGTCATCATCATCATCGTCATCATCATCATCGTCATCATCATCATTATCGTCATCATCGTCATCATCGTCATCGTCATAATTGTAATCATCATCGTCATCATCATCGTCATCATCGTCATCATCATCAATCATCATAATTGTAATCATCGTCGTCATCATCATCGTCGTCATCATCGTCATCATCATAATTGTAATCATCGTCGTCATCATCATCATCGTCATCGCCCACCCCAGCGAGCGACTCACGGCACAGATCTGGCGACCTCCAGCGCAGGCAGAGCCTGGCACGCGCCCGGCACGCGTCCGCGTAGGCCGCCATGGCCCGACAGCGCCGGTGGGGCCCCCCCCCCGGCCCCCCCTCCTCCGGCGTGCCGGGCGGGGGGCCGCGCCCCCCCCCGCACGCCTCCCGGCGGCACGCCAGCGCGTGGGGCCCGGGGGGCACCGTCGCGTGGCAGGGGGCGAAGGGCCCGCGGGGGTCCGAGATCAACGTGCAGGCGGCGGCCTCCTGCGGGAACTCGCAAGGCCGCCCCACCGCCACCTCCTCCGCCTCCTCCTCCTCCACCGCCGCCTCCTCCTCCTCCTCGCTCGTCGTCGCGTTGAGGCAGGGGCCGTGGCGCCAGCCGCGCTCGAAGGCGGCGGCCGAGGTGCTGGAGGGGTCGAGCAGCAGGAGGTCGTTGGAGGCGTCGTGGTCGCACGCTCCTGCCGGGCGGGGCAGGGGAATCATTGGGACAACTCGTCAACTCGTCTCGTCAACTCGTCTCGCGCAACTCGTCTCGCGCAACTCGTCTCGCGCAACTCGTAGCGTGCAACTCGTCTCGCGCAACTCGTCTCGCGCAACTCGTCTCGCGCAACTCGTCTCGCGCAACTCGTCTCGCGCAACTCGTCTCGCGCAACTCGTAGCGCGCAACTCGTCTTGCGCAACTCGTCTCGCGCAACTCGTAGCGCGCAACTCGTCTTGCGCAACTCGTCTCGCGCAACTCGTCTCGCGCCACTCGTCTCGCGCAACTCGTCTCGCGCAACTCGTAGCGCGCAACTCGTCTCACGCAACTCGTCTCGCGCAACTCGTCTCGCGCAACTCGTCTCGCGCCACTCGTAGCGCGCAACTCGTAGCGTGCAACTCGTCTCGCGCAACTCGTCTCGCGCAACTCGTCTCGCGCAACTCGTCTCGCGCAACTCGTCTCGCGCAACTCGTCTCGCGCAACTCGTCTCGCGCCACTCGTCTCGCGCAACTCGTCGCGCGCAACTCGTCTCGCGCAACTCGTCTCGCGCAACTCGTCTCGCGCAACTCGTCTCGCGCAACTCGTCTCGCGCAACTCGTCTCGCGCAACTCGTCTCGCGCAACTCGTCTCGCGCCACTCGTCTCGCGCAACTCGTCGCGCGCAACTCGTCTCGCGCAACTCGTCTCGCGCCACTCGTCTCGCGCCACTCGTCTCGCGCAACTCGTCGCGCGCAACTCGTCGCGCGCAACTCGTCTCGCGCAACTCGTAGCGCGCAACTCGTCTGGCACAACTCGTCTCGCGCAACTCGTCTCGCGCAACTCGTCTCGCGCAACTCGTCTCGCGCAACTCGTCTCGCGCAACTCGTCTCGCGCAACTCGTAGCGCGCAACTCGTCTCGTGCCACTCGTCTCGTGCAACTCGTCTCGCGCAACTCGTCTCGCGCAACTCGTCTCGCGCAACTCGTCTCGCGCAACTCGTCTCGCGCAACTCGTCTCGTGCCACTCGTCTCGTGCAACTCGTCTCGCGCAACTCGTCTGGCGCAACTCGTCTCGCGCAACTCGTCGCACGCAACTCGTCTCGCGCAACTCGTAGCGCGCAACTCGTCGCACGCAACTCGTCTCGCGCAACTCGTAGCGCGCAACTCGTCTCGCACAACTTGGCTCGCGCAACTCGTCTCGCGCAACTCGTCTCACCCAACTCGTCTGGCGCAACTCGTCTGGCGCAACTCGTCGCGCGCAACTCGTCTCGCGCAACTCGTCGCGCGCAACTCGTCTCGCGCAACTCGTAGCGCGCAACTCGTCGCACGCAACTCGTCTCGCGCAACTCGTAGCGCGCAACTCGTCTCGCACAACTTGGCTCGCGCAACTCGTCTCGCGCAACTCGTCTCGCGCAACTCGTAGCACGCAACTCGTCTCGCGCAACTCGTCTCGCGCAACTCGTAGCGCGCAACTCGTCTCGCGCAACTCGTCTCGCGCAACTCGTCTCGTGCCACTCGTCTGGCGCAACTCGTCTCGCGCAACTCGTAGCACGCAACTCGTCTCGCGCAACTCGTAGCACGCAACTCGTCTCGCGCAACTCGTCTCGCGCAACTCGTCTCGCGCAACTCGTAGCGCGCAACTCGTCTCGTGCCACTCGTCTCGTGCAACTCGTCTTGCGCAACTCGTCTCGCGCAACTCGTCTGGCGCAACTCGTCTCGCGCAACTCGTAGCACGCAACTCGTCTCGCGCAACTCGTCTCGCGCAACTCGTAGCGCGCAACTCGTCTCGTGCAACTCGTCTCGCGCAACTCGTCGCGCGCAACTCGTCTCGCGCAACTCGTCTCGCACAACTCGTCTCGCGCAACTCGTCTCGCGCAACTCGTAGCGCGCAACTCGTCTCGTGCCACTCGTCTCGCGCAACTCGTCTCGCGCAACTCGTCTCGCGCAACTCGTAGCGCGCAACTCGTCTCGCGCAACTCGTCTCGCGCAACTCGTCGCGCGCAACTCGTCTCGCGCAACTCGTCTCGCGCAACTCGTCTCGCGCAACTCGTCTGGCGCAACTCGTCTCGCGCAACTCGTAGCACGCAACTCGTCTCGCGCCACTCGTCTCGCGCAACTCGTCTCGCACAACTTGGCTCGCGCAACTCGTCTCGCGCAACTCGTCTGGCGCAACTCGTCTCGCGCAACTCGTAGCACGCAACTCGTCTCGCGCAACTCGTCTCGCGCCACTCGTCTCGCGCAACTCGTCTCGCGCAACTCGTCTCGCGCAACTCGTCTCGTGCCACTCGTCTCGCGCAACTCGTCTGGCGCAACTCGTCTCGCGCAACTCGTAGCACGCAACTCGTCTCGCGCAACTCGTCTGGCGCAACTCGTCTCGCGCAACTCGTAGCACGCAACTCGTCTCGCGCAACTCGTAGCACGCAACTCGTCTCGCGCAACTCGTCTCGCGCAACTCGTCTCGCGCAACTCGTAGCGCGCAACTCGTCTCGTGCCACTCGTCTCGTGCAACTCGTCTTGCGCAACTCGTCTCGCGCAACTCGTCTGGCGCAACTCGTCTCGCGCAACTCGTAGCACGCAACTCGTCTCGCGCAACTCGTCTCGCGCAACTCGTCTCGCGCCACTCGTCTCGCGCAACTCGTCTCGCGCAACTCGTCTCGCGCAACTCGTCTCGCGCAACTCGTCTCGCGCAACTCGTAGCACGCAACTCGTCTCGCGCAACTCGTCTCGCGCAACTCGTCTCGCGCAACTCGTCTCGCGCAACTCGTCTCGCGCAACTCGTCTCGCGCAACTCGTCTCGCGCAACTCGTCTCGCGCAACTCGTCTCGCGCAACTCGTCTCGCGCAACTCGTAGCGCGCAACTCGTCTCGTGCCACTCGTCTCGTGCAACTCGTCTCGCGCAACTCGTCTCGCGCAACTCGTCTCGCGCAACTCGTCTCGCGCCACTCGTCTCGCGCAACTCGTAGCGCGCAACTCGTCTCGTGCCACTCGTCTCGTGCAACTCGTCTCGCGCAACTCGTCTCGCGCAACTCGTCTCGCGCAACTCGTCTCGCGCAACTCGTCTGGCGCAACTCGTCTCGCGCAACTCGTAGCACGCAACTCGTCTCGCGCAACTCGTAGCACGCAACTCGTCTCGCGCAACTCGTCTCGCGCAACTCGTCTCGCGCAACTCGTCTCGCGCAACTCGTCGCGCGCAACTCGTCTCGCGCAACTCGTCTCGCGCAACTCGTCTGGCGCAACTCGTCTCGCGCAACTCGTAGCACGCAACTCGTCTCGCGCAACCCGTCGGCGGGCGAGCAGACGGCTCACCGCAGAGGCCGCGGGCCGTGGAGCGCGCCCCGCCGGCACGCGGCGGCGGCGGGTCGGCCTCCACGGTGACCTCCTGCGTGCCGGGGTTGAAGGTGAGGAGCCGCAGGCCCAGGGCCGGCAGCCGGGCCTCCAGCTGCAGCGGGGCGCGCGACTGAACCTCCAGCAGGCCCGCGACTTGTAGCGGGGACTCGCTCGCACGCCCGTCCACACTCACCTGGTGGGGGGAGAGGGGTGGAGAGGGAGGGAGAGGGGGGTGGAGAGGGAGGGAGAGGGATGGAGAGGGAGGGAAAGGGAGGGAGGGAGAGGGGGGGATGGAGAGGGAGGGAGGGAGAGGGAGGGAGAGGGGGGGATGGAGAGGGATGGAGAGGGAGTGAGGGAGAGGGAGGGTGGAGAGGGAGAGGGATGGAGAGGGAGGGAGAGGGATGGAGGGAGGGAGTGAAGGGGCTTTTGTCCACAGCCCTGCTCAGCGTGAGCCATCGCGGCCTCATTTCGAGTCCACAGCCCTCGAGAGTGGTCCTGATTTGATCCCCACCCCTGATCCCCCCCCCCTCCTCACCAACCAGGCACTGGAGTGGCGCCCTCCACACTTGCTGAGTCACGTGGCAGCACGGGAAACCTCGAGACTGAGATGGCCGCTAGATGCACACCACCTGTAACCCCCTACTGTGCCAACTTGCTGCATTTTAGCCGCCCGGCGCCTCCGCTCGTTGTTGTGAGCGTCGCTCCTCCGCCCTCCGTTGTTGTTGGACTGCCTCCAACTGCCCAGTAGCGTCCTTCACGAGCCTCCTCCACCACCATCATAACTACCACCACCGCTACCATCGCCACCACCACCATCATAACCATGACCACCACCATCGCCACCACCATCATAACCACCACCACCGCCACCATCGCCACCATCACCACCATCATAACCACCACCACTGCCACCATCACCACCACCACCACCACCGTCATAACCATGACCACCACCATCACCACCATCACCACCATCATAACCACCACCGCCACCATCGCCACCATCACCACCACCACCATCACCACCACCACCATAACCACCACCATCGCCACCATCACCACCACCATCATAACCATGACCACCGCCATCACCACCATCACCACCATCATAACCACCGCCACCATCGCCATCATCATCATAACCACCATCGCCACCATCACCACCACCATCATAACCATGACCACCACCACCGCCACCATCATCACCACCACCATCACCACCAGCAGCAGCAGCAGCACCGCGAGAGGAGGATGATGACGGCGGTGCTCACGCTCAAGTCGGAGTGTAGCTCCACTTCGTGTCCCCGCACCGAGAGCCTCACGGTGCGGCCGCGGGCGCCGGCCGCCACCGACACGGCCAGCTCGGGCTCCTCGCCCAGCCCCAGCAGCGCGTAGGAGCAGTGCACGTGGGAGTGCAGGCGGCGCCCGTCAAACGTGAGCAGCGCTCCGTCTCCCCCCACCGTACACACGCCTGCACGCACGCACGCACGCACGCACACACGCGCACACACGCGCACACACGCACACACACACACACACACGTGCACCCGCACACGCACGTGCACGCACACACGCACGTGCACGCACACACACGTGTACGCACACACGCACGTGCACGCACACACGCACGCACGAACACACAAACACACGCACACACACACGCACGCGTGCACGCACACACGCACGCACGCACACACGCAGGCAAAGGTCCCCCGTGTAGCCTTGACAGGCGGTTGGGGCAAGCGCTGTAAGCGAGCGGCGCCGACAAAAGCCGCCACGGCGCACGAGGGGGTTGGGTGGGTGGGGCCAGCACCGCGCCCGGCCGCCTTTGTCTCCCCAGCGCCGATGTTGACGTGCCGCACCAAGTACTCAATTGAGGCCGAGTCGACCTAGGAGAGGCCCGGGACCGGTTCAGATAATCGCCGCCGGTGTTGGCCGCGAGCGGGCATCGAACCCGGCCTCGCTGGTGGCTCACGGCTCAGCGTAGCGCTAACCGCTGCACCACCGCTCCCCGCGCGCGAAGACGCAACTCGCAATGCCAGCGAGCTGCAGGTATCGTCATCTCAGACACACACAGACACACACACACAGGTGGGACAGCTACAAAGACAAAGGTCCCCCGTGTAGCCTTAACACGTGCGGTTGGGGCAGGTGCTGCGAGCGGGCGGCTGTTGCGCCCAACTCACAGGGGCACTCCCAGCGGCACCCGCACGGCCCCTGCACGCGCCGCGCCACCACGGCACCGGGACACGAGGGAGCCGGCGTCCGCTCGCAGCTCGTGGCGCGGCCCAGCAGCTCCACGCTGCCGCCGGCCCGGCACACCGCGCCGTGGCAGCCGCCCCGAACCTCCCAGCGTTCGCCCGCCTGGCCCGGGGGGGGGGGGGGGGGTGGACAAGGCGGTGGTCGCTGGGGGTCACGGAGAAATCATGGGAGACGTCGTGCGTGCGTGAGGGTGTGCGCGTGTGTGTGCGTGAGTGTGTGTGTGTGCGTGAGTGTGCGTGCGTGCGTGAGTGTGTGTGTGAGTGTGTGTGTGCGTGAGTGTGTGTGTGTGCGTGAGTGTGTGTGTGCGTGAGTGTGGGTAGCGTGTGGGTAGCGTGTGGATAGCGTGTTGGTAGCGTGTGGGTAGCGTGTTGGTAGCGTGTGGGTAGCGTGTGGGTAGCGTGTGGGTAGCGTGTTGGTAGCGAGTGGGTAGCGTGTTGGTAGTGTGTTGGTAACGTGTGGGTAGCGTGTGGATAGCATGTGGATAGCGTGTGGGTAGCTTATGGGTAGCGTGTTGGTAACGTGTGGGTAGCGTGTGGGTAGCGTGTGGATAGCGTGTGGGTAGCTTATGGGTAGCGTGTTGGTAACGTGTGGGTAGCGTGTGGGCAGCGTATTGGTAACGTGTGGATAGCGTGTTGGTAGCATGTGGATAGCGTGTTGGTAGCGTGTGGGTAGCGTGTCCTCACCTTCCTCTCAATGCCATCTTCATCCACGCACACCTGCGGAGGCCTCACTGCTCAACACAAAACACCCCCACACAGCAGTCAACACTCGCTTATTATTGTTGGTTGTGTTGTTGTTATTGTTGTTGTTATTGTTGTTGTTGTGATTCCACTTGTTTACCCAGGAAGGCCCTACGGGGTGAGCCGAGCGGTGAGGAGTCGTACGTGGTGAGTCGTACGTGGTGAGTCATATGGGGTGAGCCGTACGTGGTGAGCAGGGTGAGGAGCCGTACGTGGTGAGCCGCACAGGGTGAGGAGCCTACGTGGTGAGCCGTACGGGGTGAGGAGCCGTCCGTGGTGAGTCATACGTGGTGAGCAGTACGGGGTGAGCCGTACGTGGTGAGTCGTACGGGGTGAGGAGCCGTACGGGGTGAGTCGTACGTGGTGAGCCGTACGGGGTGAGCAGTACGTGGTGAGTCGTACGGGTGAGCGGTACGGTGTGAGCAGTACGTGATGAGCAGTACGTGGTGAGCCGTACGGGGTGAGGAGCCGTACGTGGTGAGCCGTACGTGGTGAGTCGTACGTGGTGAGTCGTACGTGGTGAGTCGTACGTGGTGAGTCGTACGTGGTGAGTCGTACGTGGTGAGCTGTACGTGGTGAGTCGTAAGGGGTGAGGAGCCGTACCGGTGCAGAGCGTGGTGAGCAGCTCGGGGCTGAGTGCGGCGGCGAGGGGCAGCTGAGCGAAGCTCGGCACGGAGAAGACGCGACCAGCGGCACCGGCCAACACGGCCAGATCGTGCCGGGGTGCACCGGCCCCCACCGCCACCGCCAGCACCGACACGCCTAGCCGGCATCGTCAGCAGCAGCAGCATTATCAGCATCATCATCAGCATCATCAGCATTATCAGCATCATCAGCATTATCAGCATCATCAGCATTATCAGCATCATCAGCATTATCAGCATCATCAGCATCATTAGCAGCATCATCATCAGCACCGAAACAACTAGCCGGCATCGTCAACAGCAGCAGCAGCAGCGTTATCAGCATCATTAACATCATCAGCATCATCATCAGCATTATCATCAGCATCATCAGCATTATCAGCGTTATCAGCATCATTAGCATCATCAGCATCATCATCAGCATTATCAGCATCACCAGCATCATTAGCATTATCATAATCAGCAGCATCATCGGCACCGACACGCCTAGCTGGCATCATCCGCAGCAGCAACAGCGCCATCATCAGCACTGACAAGTCTAGCTCGCACTGCAACATCATCAGCAGCGATATGATAAACACGTCTAGCCCACACGGTGGCCACATCATCATCTTCAGCACCGACACGTCTCGCCAGCATCAGCAGCAGAATCATCAGCACTGACACGCCTCGCCCGCACAGTGGCATCATCATCATCAGCAGCAGCATCATCATCAACAGCAGCAGTTCAAATCAGCAGAGCCACCACCACCACCACCATCGGCCTACGGAGAATCTCGTACCGGACAGCGCCGCCTCCCGTGCCGCCAGGGTCACGTTGTCGTGGCCCTCGTAGCTGGAGGTGGGAGATGAGGCGGTAGAGGAGGTGGCGGAGGAGGCGGTAGAGGAGGTGGCAGAGGAGGCGGTAGAGGAGGCGGAGGCCCCGACCACCAGCAGCACGGCGCGAGCGACCGCCGTGGGGCGAGAGCCGGCGGTCACGGAGAGCGCCTCCTGCAGAACGGCGGAGAGCGCCGCGCCTGCTCCGCCGAGACACCGCGTCACACCGTGTCGCGTGCGTGCGTCACACCGAGCCGAGCGCGTCACACCGAGCCGCGTGCGTGCGTCACACCATGTCGTGTGCGTGCGTCACACCGAGCCACACGTCACACAGAGCCACGCGCATGCGTCACACCGAGCCACGCGCGTCACAACGAGCCACGCGCGTCACAACGAGCCACGCGCGTCACAACGAGCCACGCGCGTCACAACGAGCCACGCGTGTCACAACGAGCCACGTGCGTCACACAGAGCCACGCGCATGCGTCACACCGAGCCACACGCGTCACACCGAGCCACGTGCTGAGTCACACCGAGCCACGTGCTGAGTCACACCGAGCCACGCGCGTGCGTCATACCGAGCCACGTGCGTGCGTCATACCGAGCCTGGGGCCACCGCGTGCGGGCCTCTGTGTGACGGAGCGGAGAGCCTCTCCCAGGGCGGCGGTGCTGAGCGGCAGCTCCAGGCGTGGGAAGTCCCCGGCCTGGAGCAGCGCCACGCGGCTCCCGTTGCTGCCTGCCTCACACACACACGTACACACACACACACACGTATACACACACATACACACACACATACACACACGTACACACACACACGTACACACACACACGTACACACACACATACACACACACATACACACACGTACACACACACACGTACACACACACACACACACGTACACACACATACACACACGTACACACACACACGTACACACACACACGTACACACACACACGCACACACACACGTACACACACACACACACACGTACACACACACACACACACGTACACACACACACGTACACACACACACGTACACACACACACGCACACACACGTACACACACACACATACACACACGTATACACACACGTACACACACACACACATACACACACACACGTACACACACACACGTACACACACACACATACACGTACACATATACACACACACACGTACACGTACACATATACACACACATACACACACGTACACACACACACACACACGTACACACACACACGTACACACACACATACACACACACACGTACACACACACACATACACACACGTATACACACACACACGTACACACACACACGTACACACACACGTACACACACACACATACACACACACACGTACACACACACGTACACACACACACGTACACACACACACGTACACACACACGCACACACACGTACACACACACACATACACACACGTATACACACACACATACACGTACACACACACACACATACACACACACACGTACACACACACACGTACACACACACGTACACACACACACACACACGTATACACACACACGTACACACACACACGTATACACACACACGTACACACACACACGTACACACACGCACACACACGTACACACACACGTACACACACACACGTACACACACACACGTACACACACACACGTACACGTACACACACACACACACGTACACACACACACATACACACACGTACACACACACACATGTACACACACACACGTACACACGCACGTACACACACACACGTATACACACACGTACGCACACACACACGTACACACACACACGTACACACACACGTACACACACACACGTACACACACACACATACACACACGTACACACACACACACGTACACACACGCACGTACACACACGCACGTACACACACACACGTACGCACACACACGTACACACACACGCGCGCACGCACACACACATATACGCGTGCACATGCACGTACGCACACACACACGTACACCCACACACGCACGTACACACACGCGTGCACACGCTCACCCTGCAGGATGCGCTCGCTCAGGGCCTTGACAAACTCCTTGGCTGCCTCGAACTCCTCCTTGCCCTCGCCTCCTCCGATCACAAACACCACCTCCATGGGCTCCTCGCACGGCACTGCTCGGGGTGGGGAGGGTTCAGCAGCATCGTCACGGTCATCATCAGCAGCAGCAGCATGGTCATCATCATCATCAGCAGCAGCATGGTCATCATCATCAGCAGCAGCATCGTCATCGTCATCATCAGCAGCAGCATCGTCATGGTCATCATCATCATCATCAGCAGCTTTGTCATGGTCATCATCATCATCAGCAGCATGGTCATGGTCATCATCATCAGCAGCTTTGTCATGGTCATCATCATCAGCAACAGCAACAGCAGCAGCATGGTCACGGTCATCATCATCAGCAGCTTTGTCATGGTCATCATCATCATCAGCAGCAGCGTTGTCATGGTCATCATCATCAGCACTGTCATGGTCATCATCATCATTAGCAGCATTATCACGATCATCATCATCAGCAGCAGCATTGTCATGGTCATCATCATCAGCAGCAGCATCGTCATGGTCATCATCAGCAGCAGCATTGTCATGGTCATCATCATCATCAGCAGCATGGTCATCATCATCATCAGCAGCAGCACTGTCACGGTCATCATCAGCAGCAGCATTGTCACGATCATCATCAGCAGCAGCTTTGTCATGGTCATGGTCATCATCATCAGCAGCAGTTTTGTCATGGTCATCATCAGCAGCAGCAGAAGCACCAGAGCCACGGTGTTAATCATCAAGGTCATCGTCAACAGCAGCCACCATCCGTCACCACGGCCCTCGTGCCAGGCCAGGTGCCGTTCCCGGGCACCCACGCACCTCCTCCCACCGCGGGCGCCAGCGGCGTCGTCGCCGCGGGCGCCAGCGGCGTCGTCGTCGGCGTGGGCAGCGTGGGCAGCGTGGGCAGCGGGGGCAGCGTGGGCAGCCCCACGTCGGGCGGCGGGGTGTAGAGGCAGCAGCCGTCGAGGACCTGGCGCGCGAACTGCCGGTCCAGCGACTCGAAGGTTGTGAGCAGCGGCTCCGGGTAGGTGCCCAGCTCCTCCAGCTGGCCCACGTCCACGCGGTCGCCCACGCCGATGGGGATGACGTCCACGCCCTGCCGCTTGCTCAGCGCCGCCGGCAGCGTGATGGTGTCGGAGGAGGGCGCCGCGGTGATGAGGAAGAGCACGCGAGGTGGCGCCTCCTCCTCCTCGTCGGTCGTCTTCGTCTTCGTCTCCTCCTCCTCCTCGCCGCCTTGCCCCGGGGACGGCAGGCGCAGCACGTCGTGCAGGGCGCTCAGGACGGCGCCGCCCGTGTTGGTGGCGTTCCCGCCGCGGAAGCCGATGGCGCGCACCGCGTCCTCCACGGCGCCGCGCGAGCGCCGCGCGTCGAGCACGAGCTCGGTGACGGGCACGTCGGCGTACTGCACCACGGCCACGCGGCTCGCGTTGGCGTCCGCGGCGGTCACCGCCTCCACGATGAACTCCTTCACCTTCTCGAAGTTCCGCTCTCCGACCGCGTCCGAGCCCTCCACCACGAACACCAGGTCCATGCGTTGGTACGACGGCGGCGGCGGCGGCGGCGGCGGCGACGACGACGACGGTCCCGCGGCCGTCGCGGCCGTCGCGGCCGTCGCGGCCGGGACGCCGCCGGTCGCGGTCGTCGCCGCCGCCGCCGCCGGCCGCGTCCCGGCGGTCGCCCGCGCGGCCGCGATCACGTCGGGTGGCACGTCGCCCATGAAGCACAGCTCGCGCACAAACTCCTCCCGGCGGCGCAGGAGCGCGGCGACGTCCGGCACGCGCGCCGCGCGGTTGTCGGGCGACCGGGCCGTCACCGCTCGCAGCGCCGCCTCCGAGGGCCCGTCGCCGACGGCCAGCGCCATGACGCGCACGCCCTTGCGGGCCGCGTAGGCCACGCCGCGGGCGACGTCGTCGCCGGCGGCGGGGCGGCCCGCCGTGATCAGCACGGCGGCCTTGGGCACCCCCTTGCGGGCCTTGGCCGAGCCCAGCACGTAGACGGAGGCGTACTTGAGGGCCTCGCCCGCGCGGGCCTCGTCCACGTCCGGGTAGGGGACGGCCGCGGCGATCTCCTTGAGGCGGGCCGCGGACTCCTTGACGGAGATGCCGAAGACGTTGAGCGGGCCCGAGTGGAAGAGGACGAGAGCGACGCGGACGCGCGTCTGGCCGATCTGCAGGCGCTCCATGGAGCGCACCACGAAAGACTTCGCCGCCTCGAACTCGGCGCGGTCCAACGCCGTCGAGCCGTCCAACAGGAAGGCCACCTCCATCACCTTCTCGCAGCCCTCGGGCGGCACGGCCGGCGG
This sequence comes from Petromyzon marinus, assembly GCF_048934315.1. NCBI lineage: Eukaryota > Metazoa > Chordata > Hyperoartia > Petromyzontiformes > Petromyzontidae > Petromyzon > Petromyzon marinus. Next base: position 7,898,976 of record NC_133731.1, on the reverse strand, counting down.
GCCGCCGGGCGGCGCCGCGGACGCGGGCGCCGTCGGCGGCGGCGGCGGCGGTGGGAGCTCGGCGACGGCGGTGGGGGAGGCGGCGGCGACGGCGGCGGTGGGCACGTGCGGACGAGTCGCCCCGCACGGGTGGCACTGCAGCTTGAGGCGGGTGCACAGGCTGCGGGCGGCAGGGCGGTGGCGGCGTTAGCGGGGACGCCGCGTCGCTCGCAGCTACCGGCACTCCGGCGGCAGTTGCGTTCATTTGTTTGTGATTGGTGCGCCGAAAGGAGGAGAGGAAGGAGATGGAGGAGATGGAGGCGGGGGGGGGGGGAGAAGGGAGCGAGGGAGAAGAGGAAGCAGAGGGAGGGAGGGAGGGAGGGAGGGAGGGAGGGAGGGAGGGAGGGAGGGAGGGAGGGAGGGAGGGAGGGAGGGAGGGAGGGAGGGAGAAAGGGAGGGAGGGAGGGAGGGAGGGAGGGAGTCGGTACCAGATGGCGCAGTTGTGCTGCTCAGGGTTCAGCACGGTCACCTGCCCCTCCGGGATCCTGCGGCCCTCGTGCAGACACGCGGGGCACCGCTCGCTGTGCACACAACTCTCCGTGCTCTCGTCCCACAGTGAGCCTGCATCAACCAACACCACCACCAGCAGCAGCAGCAGCAGCATGATTATCATCATCAGCAGCAGCAGCAACTGTGAGGATGATGATGGTGCAGTGATGATGGTGGTTATGGTGGTGCTTATGGTGCTGGTAATCATGGTGAACATAATAGTGATAGCGATGGTGATTATGATTATAATGGAGATTATGGCGATTATTATTAAATGATAGGGATGACAATGGTGATGATGATGATAACAATGATGGAGATGACAATGGTGAAGATGATAACAATGACGCTGGAGATGACAATGGTGATGAAGATGACAATGGTGGTGGTGATGACGATAACGCTGGAGATGATGGTGGTGACGACGACGATGGCGCTGGAGATGACACTGGTGATGAAGATGACGCTGGAGATGACACTGGTGGTGACGACGCTGGAGATGACACTGGTGATGAAGATGACGCTGGAGATGATGATGATGATGATAACAATGACGCTGGAGATGACACTGGTGGTGATGAAGATGACGCTGGAGATGACACTGGTGATGAAGATGACGCTGGAGATGATGATGATGATGATAACAATGACGCTGGAGATGACACTGGTGGTGACGACGATGACGCTGGAGATGACACTGGTGATGATGATAACAATGACGCTGGAGATGACACTGGTGATGACGACGACGACGACGACGATGACACTGGAGATGACACTGGTGGTGATGATAACAATGACGCTGGAGATGACACTGGTGGTGATGATGACGATCACGCTGGAGATGACACTGGTGACGACGATGACGCTGGAGATGATACTGGTGATGACGACGACGATGACGCTGGAGATGACAATGGTGATGACGACGACGATGACGCTGGAGATGACAATGGTGATGACGATGACGACGATGACGCTGCAGATGACGGTGGTGACGACGTCCGCCCGAGGGCCTCACCGTTGGGGCACCGCCGGTGGCACCCCTCGAGGCAGCTGAAGGGGCAGTCCCTGACGGGCGGCGACTGGCAGGACACGGGGCACGCGGGCCCGCACGCGTCGAAGTGCCACTCGCACGCGCCGCCGCCGTCGCCGTCGCCGTCGTCGCCGCCGCCGTGCGGCTTGGAGTCCTCGTCGCACGACACGGCTGCGACGCAAACACGGCGGCACAACCGTGCGTCACGAGCGGGATATCGCGCCAGTCGGTGGGGGGCGGTACTGTGGTAGCGGTCAGCGCCCGGTGCCATCGACGCCCGTGACGATTAGCTGAACCGGTACCTGGGCCTCCCCTAGGTCCACTCGGCCTCAAATTAGGACCTGGTGAGATGTGTAAACATCGCCACTGGGGAGGCGAAGGTGGCCGGGCACGATTGTTGGCCACCCATGCCGGCCTTAATAGGTGCTCACTAACAGCACCTCCCCTATAGTCTGTTAAGGTTATATGTGGGATCTTTGTATTTGTAGGTGTGTGGGTGTATATAGGTGTATGTAGGTGTGTGTGTGTATGTAGGTGTGTGTATATAGGTGTGTGGGTGTGTGTGTGTGGGTGTATGTAGGTGTGTGTGTGTATGTAGGTGTGTGTGTATGTAGGTGTTGCCTGGGTATTTTGCATCGGACACTCCACCCCCACAACTCCCAATTGGTGATGGGGCAGTTGTGGAGAGAGTGGAGAGTTTCCCATACTTGGGCAGTGTGCTTATGACCGGTTACAGTTTAACAGCAGAGGTCTCACTCCGAATCAGTCGAGCGGTAATATCTTTTCATCGGTTGCGTAACGCTGTGTGGAAGCTACCTGGTCTGTCGCTTCGCACTAAGCTTCAGGTCTTCTGGTCATTCCCTCCCTTCTCTACGCTTGCGAAACGTGGACCCCCCTAATGGAACATCTTCACCGGTTAGAAACATTTAGGCTAGCCTGCCTACGATCCATCCTGGGTTTAACTAGGCTGGATTGTGTGAGGAGCTCACAAATCTTTGAAAGATCTGGGCAAGGTCCCATCGGTGAGCTCCTCCGGCAGGTAAGGCTGCGTTGGCTGGGTCATGTAGCCCGCATGCCCAGCAACCGCATGCATCAGCCAGTCATCTCAGTCAGTCGACCCGTGGCACCTGGGTCTGCCCCGTGACCTCCTGCCAGCGGGCGTTCGACACTTCACGTGGCCTCAAGGTGCACATGGCCTGGCACAAGCGTCGTGGTGACGTCACCACCACTTAGTGGCGAATGGCGGTCGTTGTTGTATGTAGGTGTATGTGTGTGTGGGTGTATGTAGGTGTGTGTGCATGTAGGTGTGTGTGTGTGTGTATGTAGCTGTGTATGTAGGTGTATGTGTGTGTGTGCATGTAGGTGTGTGTGTGTGTATGTAGGTGTGTGTATGTAGGTGTATGTGTGTATGTAGGTGTGTGTGTGTATGTAGGTGTGTGTGTGTATGTAGGTGTGTGTGTATGTGTGTAGGTGTGTGTGTGTGTATGTAGGTGTGTGTGTGTGTATGTAGGTGTATGTGTGTGTGTATGTAGGTGTATGTGTGTGTATGTAGGTGTATGTGTGTGTATGTAGGTGTGTGTATGTATGTAGGTGTGTGTGTGTATGTAGGTGTATGTGTGTGTGTATGTAGGTGTATGTGTGTGTGTATGTATGTGTGTGTATGTAGGTGTATGTGTGTGTGTGTATGTAGGTGTGTGTATGTAGGTGTGTGTGTATGTGTGTAGGTGTGTGTGTATGTGTGTAGGTGTGTGTGTGTGTATGTAGGTGTGTGTGTGTGTATGTAGGTGTATGTGTGTGTGTATGTAGGTGTATGTGTGTGTATGTAGGTGTATGTGTGTGTATGTAGGTGTGTGTATGTATGTAGGTGTGTGTGTGTGTATGTAGGTGTATGTGTGTGTGTATGTAGGTGTATGTGTGTGTGTATGTAGGTGTATGTGTGTGGGTGTGCGCGTGTGTTTAGCTATGGGAGGAATACAAAATACAGAAGGTTACCCGTGCAGAACAGCGGGAGAACATACAAACGGTGATGACGATGATGACGGCGATGATGACAATGGTGACGATATCCACGACGATGACTATGATGGCGATAACGACAATGAGGACAATAACAATGACGCCGATAATGATATCGACGAGGGCGACGACGAGGGCGACGTCCTCGCGCGAACGTACGGCAGAAGTCGGACGAGCGCCAGCGCACGTGCGCCCCGGCCTGTGCACACGCGTGTGCGTACGCTGCGACGCTGTCGCAGAGGCACGCGCAGTCGCCCGGAGCCTCGCACGCACACGCCTCGTTCACGCACCACTCCAGGTGCTCCTGCACCGACACCTGGCGGGGCGCACGGACAGGGGCACGGGGGCACGGGTTAGGGTGAGGGCCGAGGTAGTAACAAGGTAGGGGTAGGTCAGGGGTAGGGCAAAAGAAGGGCTAGGGGCATGGTAGAGGCAGGGTCATGGGTAGGGGCATGGTAGGGGCGAGGTAGGGGTAAGGGCAGGGGTAGGGGTGAGGCAGGGGTAGGGGTAAGGGCAGGGGTAGGGGCGAGGCAAGGGTAGGCTTGCAGGGCATGGTGGATCATTCACGTGTTCGACCACACATTTGTTTGTGAATTCATTCACTTGGTCGCCCACTCGCTGATTTCATTCATTTGCTCAGACACTCATTCAGTCATTCATTAAGTCATTCGCTCAATTTGATCACTCACTAAAATTCATCCGCTCGTTCATTTTCCTCATTTATTCGCCCGGGCATTCATTCATCTGCTCATTCATTCCCGTCATGCATTGGCACGCATCATTCATTGGCTCATATAATTCATTCGCCCGCTCGTTCATTCCCCTTATTCATTGGCTCGTATCATTCATTCGCCCGCTCATTCATTCCCCCCGCTCGTTCATTCCCCTCATTCATTGGCTCGCTTCATTCATTCGCCCGCTCGTGCACGCAGAGGTACCCGCTTGTTGCACTCTTGGAAGGCGGCGCTGAGCATCACGGAGCACGCGGCCTCCGCCTGCGAGCGCTTGCGGAAGTCTCCTTTGCAGGCGGGGACCAGCTGAGTCCACCATGGCACAGTCACCCGCACACGTGTCACCCCGCACACGTGTCACCCCGCACACGTGTCAACCCGCACACGTGTCACCCACACACGTGTCACCAGCATACGTGTCAACTGGAGCATCGTCACCCACACGCGTGTCAACCCGCACACGTGTCAACCCGCACACGTGTCACCCACACACGTGTCACCAGCATACGTGTCAACTGGAACATCGTCACCCACACACGTGTCAACCCGCACACGTGTCACCTCGCACACGTGTCACCCCGCACACGTGTCACCCACGCACGTGTCACCCACACATGTGTCACCCACACACGTGTCAACCCGCACACGTATCACCCACACACGTCTCAATCCGCACACGTGTCACCCGCACACGTGTCAACCCGCACACATGTCAACCCGCACACGTGTCACCCACACACGTGTCACCCACACATGTGTCACCAGCATACGTGTCACCCGCATACGTGTCACCCACACACGTGTCAACCCGCACACGTGTCACCCACGCACGTGTCAACCCGCACACGTGTCAACCCGCACACGTGTCGACCCGCACACGTGTCAATCCGCACACGTGTCAATCCGCACACGTGTCAACTCGCACACGTGTCAGCCCGCACACGTGTCACCCACACACGTGTCACCAGCATACGTGTCACCCACACACGTGTCACCCACACAAAGTGTCACCCACACACGTGTCACCCACACACGTGTCACCCACACAAGTGTCAATCGTAGCATAGTCAAACATTGCATAGCCAGACACTCCAACTGATACTGATGATGATGGATGTTGCTGCTGTTGATGATGATGACGCTACTACTGTTAGTTATTTTGCTGCTGATCATGATGATGACGACAATGGCAATGGTAAAGATGATTATGACAACAACGATGATGACGAGGATGACAAAATGATGAGGATGACGACTAAGATAATGATGATGATGACGTTGACGCTGCTGCCATTACCATCATGATGACGGCGATGACATTGATGACCACATCCTCGCCGATGATGACGACGGTGATGACGGTGACGATGGAGACGGCGACGATGACGACGGTGATGACGAGGATGATGACGACAACAGTGACGGTGACGACGATGATGATGACGAGGATGATGACGACAACAGTGGCCGTGACGACGATGATGTTGACGACGACGACGATGACCACGGTGATGACAATGATGACGACGGTGACGACAATGATGGCGACAGTGACAGTGATGATGACGACAGTGACAGTGATGATGACGACGGTAACAATGACGACGAGGATGACGGTGACGATGATAATGATTATGACGTCAACAGTGACGGTGACGACAGCGACGATGATAACAGTGACGATGACAATGATGACGGTGACGAGGAGGAAGACAGTGATGACAACAGTGACGGTGAAGACGATGATGACGACGGTGACGATGATGATGATGATTATGACGGCAACAGTGACGTTGACGATGACGATGACGACGATGATAACAGTGACCGTAATGACGACGATGTCGATAACAACGGTGACGACGACGATGACGACGGCGACGAGGAGGAGGAGGAGGAGGACGGTGATGACCACGGTGACGGTGATAAACACGGTGACGACGAGGAGGAGGAGGACGGTGATGACAATGGTGACGGTGATAACCACGGTGACGACGGTGACGAGGAGGAGGAGGACGGTGATGACCACGGTGACGGTGTTAACCACGGTGACGAGGAGGAGGACGGTGATGACCACGGTGACGACGGTGACGAGGTGCAGGGTGCGGTACCGGCGGCGCGGTGGCGCACGTGGGGTCCGTGCGCCAGGAGTCGCCGAAGTCGGCGACGCTGCCCTCGGCGGCGTTGCCGCTGCTCACCAGGTCGTCGTTCTGGCTCCCGTCGAAGTTGCCGCACAGGCCGCAGACTTTGCCCTGCGCGGAGGGACACAAAGGGGACCTCGGTGCCTTCTTGGCCCCGCGCTGGCTAGGAGATGTTGACTACCTCGCCTGGTCTACAGGAGGTCGTGGGTTCAATCTCGACCCGGATGCCTGCTGTTGTATATTTGGAGTTTGTATCTCTCTCTCATCATCATCGCGGTGGCTATGAGATGTTGACTACCTCGCCTGGTCTACAGGAGGTCGTGGGTTCAATCCCGACCCGGATGCGTGCTGTTGTATAGTTGGAGTTTTCGTCTCTCTCTCTCATCATCATCATCATCACGGTGGCTAGGAGATGTTAACTACCTCGTCTGGTGTACAGGAAGTCGTGGGTTCGATCCTGACGACGCCTGCTGCTGCTGTATACTTGGAGTTTGCGTCTCTCTCTCTCTCTCTCCCCGTGGTCGCGTGGATTTTTCTCCTTGTGTTTTTATGCCCTCCACATTTAGAATCAACATCACGCGTTTAGAGGCTGCTGCTAGAAATATCCACGTGATGATGATGATGATGGCCTGGTCGCTTCTGATAAAACAGCTACACAGCAGCTCAATAGTGGGCCTTACCTGATAAAATAAAAATAAAATAGTTGAGTTTGAATCGTTGTTAATAGCTTCCCAATACCCCTGCTACCATCTCAGTGGGGTGATGCTTATCTCACTGGCATTGCAATCCAGAGATCGCCGGTTCGATTCCATCTCCTGGCTCGGCAGCTGGAACGATGGGGGCGGCGGAGGGGCGGTGAGTTTTTTTTTAAATCCACCCTCACCCCCCGTAGTAAATTCGAAAAAAAAGTTTTGCTGGCTGGCTGGCTGGCTGGCTGGTTGGCCAGCTGTAACGTGACGTGACGGACGGACGGACACACACCCAAAGGTCACGCGGCCTGCGAGTCTTCCTCACGTTAACAAGAACAAGTTTTGCTGGCTGGCTGGCTGGCTGGCCAGCTGTAACGTGACGGACGGACGGACACACACCCAAAGGTCACGCGGCCTGCGAGTCTTCCTCACGTTAACAAGAACAAGTTTTGCTGGCTGGCTGGCTGGCTGGCCAGCTGTAACGTGACGGACGGACGGACGGACACACACCCAAAGGTCACGCGGCCTGCGAGTCTTCCTCACGTTAACAAGAACAAGTTTTGCTGGCCGGCTGCTTGACTGGCTGGCCGGAGTAAATGCGGCGGACGGACGCAGCGATGCCCCGAACGGGCGGGCGGGCGGGCGGGCCGGCGGGCGGGCGGGCACGTCCCTCACCTGGTAGCGGCCGTCGATGGTGACGACGACGCGCATCGCGCGGTCCCACAGCACGGAGAAGCCCCGCTCGGTGAGGAGCAGCAGGTAGGCGCCGGCGCGCCGCACGCTCAGATCCGCACCCTCCGGCGCCTTCTTCCTCACGTGGGCCTGGCCGGGGTCGCGGCGGGGTCGCTTTGAGGTTGTGGCGGGGTCACGGCGGGGGTCACGGCGGGGTCGCGTCGAGGTTGTGGCGGGGTCACGGCGGGGGTCACGGCGGGGTCACGTCGAAGTTGTAGCGGGGTCACCTCGAGGTTGTGGCGGGGTCACGGCGGGGGTCACGGCGGGGTCGCGTCGAGGTTGTGGCGGGGTCACGGTGGGGTCATGGTGGGGTCACGGTGGGGTCATCTCGAGGTTGTGGCGGGGTCACGGCGGGGGTCACGGCGGGGTCGTGTCAAGGTTGTGGCGGGGTCACGGCGGGGGTCACGGCGGGGTCACGTCGAAGTTGTAGCGGGGTCACCTCGAGGTTGTGGCGGGGTCACGGCGGGGGTCACGGCGGGGTCGCGTCGAGGTTGTGGCGGGGTCACGGTGGGGTCATGGTGGGGTCACGGTGGGGTCATCTCGAGGTTGTGGCGGGGTCACGGCGGGGGTCACGGCGGGGTCGCGTCGAGGTTGTGGCGGGGTCACGGCGGGGGTCACGGCGGGGTCACGTCGAAGTTGTAGCGGGGTCACCTCGAGGTTGTGGCAGGGTCACGGCGGGTTCACGGCGGGGTCACATCGAGGTTGTGGCGGGGTCACGGTGGGGTCATGGTGGGGTCACGGTGGGGTCATCTCGAGGTTGTGGCGGGGTCACGGGGGGGGTCACGGCGGGGTCACGTCGAGGTTGTGGCGGGGTCACGGTGGGGTCACGGCGGGGTCACGTCGAGGTTGTGGCGGGGTCACGGTGGGGTCATGGCGAGGTCACCTCGAGGTTGTGGCGGGGTCACGGCGGGGGTCACGGCGGGGTCGCGTCGAGGTTGTGGCGGGGTCACGGCGGGGGTCACGGCGGGGTCACGTCGAAGTTGTGGCGGGGTCACCTCGAGGTTGTGGCGGGGTCACGGCGGGTTCACGGCGGGGTCACATCGAGGTTGTGGCGGGGTCACGGTGGGGTCATGGTGGGGTCACGGTGGGGTCATCTCGAGGTTGTGGCGGGGTCACGGCGGGGGTCACGGCGGGGTCGCGTCGAGGTTGTGGCGGGGTCACGGCGGGGGTCACGGCGGGGTCACGTCGAAGTTGTAGCGGGGTCACCTCGAGGTTGTGGCAGGGTCACGGCGGGTTCACGGCGGGGTCACATCGAGGTTGTGGCGGGGTCACGGTGGGGTCATGGTGGGGTCACGGTGGGGTCATCTCGAGGTTGTGGCGGGGTCACGGGGGGGGTCACGGCGGGGTCACGTCGAGGTTGTGGCGGGGTCACGGTGGGGTCACGGCGGGGTCACGTCGAGGTTGTGGCGGGGTCACGGTGGGGTCATGGCGAGGTCACCTCGAGGTTGTGGCGGGGTCACGGCGGGTTCACGGCGGGGTCACGGCGAGGTTGTGGCGGGGTCACAGTGGGGTCACGGCGAGGTCACGTCGAGGTTGTGGCGGGGTCATGGTGGGGGTCCCCACAACGGTGATTTATTACAGGCGCCGAGTCGCTTAGTGGCGAATGGCGGGTGTCGGTATCGGTGCCGTGGCCTTACAAAGTGAAAGCACACGACGTTTTGGGCAACGAGCCTTCTTAACAAGTACATGTTCGAGAAAGATTAAGAGAGAGCGAGACAGCGAGAAAGAGAATGAGAGAGCGAGAGCGAGCGCTAGAGAGAGAGAGAGCGGGAGAGAGAGAGCTAGAGAGAGAGCTAGAGTGAGAGAGAGCGAGAGAGAGAGAGAAAGAGAGAGCGAGAGAGAGAGCGAGCGAGAGAGAGCGAGAGAGAGAGCGAGAGAGAGAGCGAGAGCGAGAGAAAGCGAGAGAGAGAGCGAGAGAGAGAACGAGAGAGTGAGCGAGAGAGAGCGAGAGTGAGCGAGAGAGCGAGAGAGAGAGCTAGAGAGAGAGAGAGCGAGAGAGAGAACGAGAGAGTGAGCGAGAGAGGGCGAGAGTGAGCGAGAGAGCGAGAGAGAGAGCTAGAGAGAGAGAGCGAGAGAGAGCGAGAGTGAGAAAGCGAGAGAGAAAGCGAGAGCGAGAGTGAGCGAGAGAGCGAGAGAGTGAGCGAGAGAGTGAGCGAGCGAGAGAGAGCGAGAGAGAGAGAGCAAGAGAGAGGACATTGAACGTACCGCGCCGTCCATCATCTCGACGAGAGTTCCGCGGTAAAACACCGACACACGCTTGGAGCAGCGCCGTCCCGGTCGCGTGGCACAGCCGGCGTTCTCCACCAGCACGCGGAACGAGCCGCCTCCGCCGCCTCCGTCGCCGCCGCCGCCGCCGTCGCCGCGATCGTCGTCACCGCGATCACCGCAGAAGTCCTGGGCCGTGGGGGCACGGGGAGGGGGGGCACGTGAGAGACAGGGAGAGAGAGAGAGAGCGTTTCAGTTTTCAGTTTCATTTATTACATACGAGATTTACTACCCAGCTTCGCCCGAGACTTGGATTCGCCACGCCCGGCCGCCTTTGTCTCCCCAGTGGCGATGTTCACACACCACACCAGTTACCCGTTTGAGGCCGAGTCGACCTAGGGGAGGCCCGGGACCGGTTCAAATAATCGTCACCGGTGGTGGTGGCCGTGAGCGGGAATGAAACTCGGCCGCCGGGTTCGCAGCGCAGCGCTAACCACTGCACCACCGCTCCCCCCACACACACACGCGCGCGTGTCCATAGGTACACAAACACGCGCTTGCTGCAGACACACACACACCACTTTCAGGGTGCGTACGGCAGGAAACGACTGAAATAATAAAGCAATCGCCTTAGACCTGCAACACATTTGTGTTTCACTTTACCCGCGGAGGGTTGGTGGGGGGTGACATCAGCAGGCACACTGCGTGACGCTTCCACATGCGCGGGTCACGTGACAGATTTGACGTCACAGCTCACTTTGCCGTGCAAAAAATAAATGCATTATTGAGCTCCCCCCCCCCAAAAAAAACCAAAAGTGTATTTTTATAATTTTTGCATGGTGTACAGTCTGGAAAGTACCCACATGGCAAATTTCAAGTTTGTTGCATGTCGGGAAGTACGCTAAACATTTTGAACAGACACACACAATCACAACTTTGCCTTTAATATATATAGAAGATAACCCTGTGAGCCATGCGGCTCTTGACTCGAGTACAACCGCAACAAAACAAAATATGAAACATCTTAAAGTGACTACACGCAGCAGAAAAATCCTGGAAAAAAACAGCAAAGTCTTCCAGAAAAAAACACCGAGAGTGAGAAAGTGAGAGAGAGAGAGTGAGAGAGAGCGTGAGCAGAGATTGAAATCTTTCGTGAAATCTTTCATTTAAACAGGGCGGCGGCGGCAGGGGGGGGGTGGCACATAAAGCAAAGCATTGAAACAAAAGAACCGATGGACGAAGCAAAGTGCCGACTACACCGAGCATCGTTTTGTTTCCTCTGATCGTGAAAAAAAAGAGAGATGGAGAGGAGCGTCAGGCCACGAGGACCTCGTCAAGGAGCTACAAACACCGTCACGCCACCTCCGCTCATCCCCACGGCGGCAACAGCGGCGGCCGCTGCGTCTCACCTGCGCCAACACGTACCTGCAGGCACGTGTCTCACCTGCGCCAACACGTACCTGCAGGCGTGTCTCACCCGCACCAACACGTACCTGCAGGCGTGTCTCACCTGCGCCAACACGTGCCTGCAGGCGTGTCTCACCTGCGCCAACACGTACTTGCAGGCGCGTGTCTCACCTGCGCCAACACGTACCTGCAGGCGCGTGTCTCACCTGCGCCAACACGTGCCTGCAGGCGTGTCTCACCTGCGCCAACACGTACCTGCAGGCGCGTGTCTCACCTGCGCCAACACGTACCTGCAGGCGCGTGTCTCACCTGCGCCAACACGTACCTGCAGGCGCGTGTCTCACCTGCGCCAACACGTACCTGCAGGCGCGTGTCTCACCTGCGCCAACACGTACCTGCAGGCGCGTGTCTCACCTGCGCCAACACGTACTTGCAGGCGCCCCCGAAGGTGAACCTCGTCCCGTCGAAGGTGGCGTAGTGAGCGGTGCCCACGGTGCCGCACGAGGCGGGGCACACGTGGCCCGTGCAGTGCCACCTGCGCCCTCGGCACAGGCTGCGGGAAAGAAGAGGGGCGGGGGAGTGGGGGTCGACGGTTCGCGACGACGAGGTGGCGACGAGTTGGCGACGAGGTCACCGGACCGGCGATGTTCGTCTAAGGCGGCGTTTTGACGGCGGTGTCGACGATCGGCCGGTCGGCTCGGCGGTGGGAAGGCCGTGAGCTCGAAACCTGGTTGGGTCGGCGGGCGACTCAGATCGTCGTCGTCATCGTCGTCATCGTCGTCATCGTCGTCATCGTCTCTAGCTCCCGCCGGGAAGGATAAAATGGGCACCACTTTGCGTTGGGAAAAGTCAACAGTGAGAGTCCTACGGATCGACTCACCCCCTGACCCCTCCCCCCCTCCTCTTCCCAAACCTCCCCCCCCCCACAACCCCGTCCATAGCAATGTGGAATTTCCACCACTGGCCCTGCCAAGGCTGTACACGGCAGAGGAGCGGCGGTGTCTCAATTGGCGGGTGGCCTGGCCGGGTGGTGCGGTCAGGTCAATCGTCTGAGTCGCCCACACAGCCGACAAGTTGCCCGGTCAAGAGGTCAACCGGTCAACAGAATGCTTGGTCAAAAGGTCAAACCATTCGACAGGTTTCACAGTCCCATGTCAGCCGGTTAACAAAGTCAACCGGTCAACAAGTCAACCAGCTGTCAGTTTTGACAGTGGCAACCAATGAACGCGTTTCCTGGTCGAGAAGAAACTCGGTCATGAGTTCACCTGGTCAACGAACCCCCACTCAACAAGTTTCCCAATAAAACGCACAAAGCAGTCAACAAGTTTCCCAGTCAAAAGGTCAACCATTCAACAAGTTGCCCAGTCAAAAGGTCAACCACTCAATAAGTTGCCCAGTCAAATGTTCAACACAGTCAACAACTTTCCCGGTCTAAAGGTCAACCATTCAACAAGTTGCCCAGTCAAATGCTCAAAGCAGTCAACACGTGTCCCGGTCTAAAGGTCAACCATTCAACAAGTTGCCCAGCCAAATGCTCAAAGCAGTCAACACGTGTCCCGGTCTAAAGGTCAACCATTCAATAAGTTGCCCAGTCAAAAGGTCAACCATTCAACAAGTTGCCCAGTCAAATGCTCAACACAGTCAACAAGTTGCCAGGTCTAAAGAGCAACTCATTCAACAAGATTCCCAGTCAAATGCTCAACACAGTCAACAAGTTGCCCGGTCTAAAGAGCAACTCATTCAACAAGTTGACCGGTGAAAAGCGGTTGCCAGGCGAGAGGGTGAGAGGGTGAGCGAGCGAGCGCGGAGCGAAGTCGCCACGACGTACCAGGTGTTGCAGGCGACCTGCACGGTCCTGCCAGGGGCGAACTCCTTGCCGTGGTGCAGGCACGGGCACTGCTCAGGCAGCACGCACTTGGAGCCATGCAGCACCTGCAGCGTCGTCACCATCATCATCAGGGTATTCATCAGCGTAATCATCATCAGCGTAATCATCATCAGCGTAATTATCATCATCATCCAGATGCACTTGGAGCCGTGCAGCACCTGCGGCATCATCATCATCAGCGTGAGCATCATCATCAGCAGCATCGTGAGCATCATCAGCATGAGTATCATCAGCATCATCATCATCAGCAGCAGCAGCATCATCACGATGATGATGCTGCACTAACAACCATGCACCGTCTGCAGCAACAGCGTCATCATCACCAACATCAACGTCAGCATGACGATCACCATCTCCACCATCACTGCGATGCTCAGAGCCTGCTTCACCACCACCATCACCACCACCACAATCACCACCACCACAATCACCACCACCACCACAATCACCACCACAATCACCACCATCACCACAATCACCCCCACCACCACCATCACCACCACCACAATCACCACCACCACAATCACCACCACCACAATCACCACCACCACCACAATCACCACCACCACCACAATCACCACCACCACCACAATCACCACCACCAATCGACTGACCCTGCCCTGGGGGCACGCGCATCCGGAGACGCAGCCGCTGCTGCGGCATTCGGCGGAGTCGAGGCTGCGGCACGAGCGAGCGCACTCGACGCCCACGGCAGAGCGGTCACCGGCACGGCACGGCACACGCACCATGGGCGGGCGGCACGGGGCACTCCTCCGCACTACGGGGGGGGGGGGGGGGGCACACATGGGGGAGGGGGGAGAGGAGGGAGAGGGGGAGGAGGGGGAGGTAGCCGGGAAGGGGGGGGGGGCAGGAGGAGGTAACAGAGAGAGGAGGTAGTAGGATAACAGGGGGGAGATAGGAGGGAAAGAGGGAGATCGAGATGTGGCGGGGGGGAGGAGGGGGGAAGGGCGGGGGGTGGGGGGTGTTGGTGGGCTGAAAACAGCGGTGCCACCGCCAGCCTACCGCTACAAGTCTGTCGTGGTTGATGGCTCCACCGCCAGAGACACACATCATGCGGAGCGCAAGGCGGGGTCTGGGCGGTGGCGGTTCACAATCGGCCGAGCCAGAGACGCCGAGCCGGCACTGCTGGGGCCCGAGTTCGAGTCCCAGGTCTGGGTGTCTCTCTCTGGGGGGGGCGCCCACGGTTTGTGTTAACCCGAGACAAAGATCCCCGCCGGTGTAGCCTTAACGGACTGCTGGGGCAAGTGCTGCTAGCGGGCAGCAGCGCCTACGGAGGAGGTCGGCACGGCACACGACGGGGGTTGGGTGGTCGGCACCACACACGGCCGCCTTTGCCTCCCCACTGCTGTTTACACACCGCGCCCAGTACTGTACACATTTAAGGCTGAGTCGACCTAGGGGAGGCCCAGGACCGCTGCCACTGTTATTGGTCCACGAGTGGGACTCGAACTCGGGTTGCCGGATCATCATGACGACCAACTTGTTGCAATAGTCGTCCACAAATAGCTCATTCAGTCGCAAGCAACCGGTTGCGAGAGACGTCCCCACGCGCGGGCGACTCGGTCGCACGCAACCGGTCTCGGGGTGTGGGAGGGGCGCCGAGACCGCCCACGCAACGAGTTGCATGCGGTCCGTGGGGGTGCGGGCACACACACACACACCTCCACGGGTTGCGCGCGATCCGTGGGGGTGCGGGCACACACACACGCACCTCCATGGGTTGCGTGGGATCCGTGGGGGTGCGGGCACACACACACACACACGCACCTCCACGGGTTGCGTGCGATCCGTGGGGGTGCGGGCACACACACACACACGCACCTCCATGGGTTGCGTGCGATCCGTGGGGGTGCGGGCACACACACACACACACCTCCATGGGTTGCGTGGGATCCGTGGGGGTGCGGGCACACACACACACACACGCACCTCCACGGGTTGCGTGCGATCCGTGGGGGTGCGGGCACACACACACGCACCTCCACGGGTTGCGTGCGATCCGTGGGGGTGCGGGCACACACACACACACCTCCACGGGTTGCGTGGGCGGTCCGTGGGGGTGCGGGCACACACACACACACACCTCCACGGGTTGCGCGCGATCCGTGGGGGTGCGGGCACACACACACACACCTCCACGGGTTGCGTGGGCGGTCCGTGGGGGTGCGGGCACACACACACACACACACCTCCACGGGTTGCGTGGGGTCCGTGGGGGTGCGGGCACACACACACACACACCTCCATGGGTTGCGTGGGCGGTCCGTGGGGGTGCGGGCACACACACACACACTCACCTCGCTCCACGGCGGCGGGGTCCCGCAGGGTGGCGAGGGCGGGCGTCGTGCCGTGAGTCTCCGAGCAACGCATCACCCCGGCCTCGCAGTAGCTGGCAGACACGCGCAGAACACACACACACAGAACACACACACACACAGAACACACACACACACAGAACACACACACACAGAACACACACACACAGAACACACACACACAGAACACACACACACACAGAACACACACACACACAGAACACACACACACAGAACACACACACACAGAACACACACACACACAGAACACACACACACAGAACACACACACAGAACACACACACAGAACACATACACAGAACACATACACACAGAACACACACGCACAGAACACATACACACATAACACACACACACACAGAACACACACACACACAGAAAACACACACACAGAACATACACACACACAGAACACACACACACACACAGAACACACACACACAGAACATACACACACACACAGAACACACACACAGAACACACACACACACAGACCATACACACACACAGAACACACACCCACACAGAACACACACAGACCATGAACACACACACACAGAACACACACACACAGAACACACACACACAGAACACACACACACAGAACATACACACACAGAACACACACACACAGAACACACACACACACAGAACATACACACACAGAACACACACACACAGAACACATACACACACAGAACACACACACAGAACACACACACACAGAACACACACACACAGAACACACACACACACAGAACACACACACACAGAACACACACACAGAACACACACACACACACAGTACACACACACACAGACCATACACACACACAGAACACACACACACAGAACACACACACAGAACACACACACAGAATATACACACACAGAACACACACACAGAACACACACACAGAACACACACACACAGAACACACACACAGAACACACACACAGTACACACACACAGAACACACACACAGAACACACACACAGAACACACACACAGAACACACACACAGAACACACACACACACACACAGTACACACACACAGAACACACACACAGAACACACACACAGAACACACACACATAGACCATACACACAGAACACACACACAGAACACACACACACAGAACACACACACAGAAAACACACACAGAACACACACACACAGAACACACACACAGAACACACACACACAGAACACACACACAGAACACACACACACAGAACACACACACAGAACACACACACAGAACACATACACAGAACACATACACACAGAACACACACGCACAGAACACATACACACATAACACACACACACACAGAACACACACACACACAGAAAACACACACACAGAACATACACACACACAGAACACACACACACACACAGAACACACACACACAGAACATACACACACACACAGAACACACACACAGAACACACACACACACAGACCATACACACACACAGAACACACACCCACACAGAACACACACAGACCATGAACACACACACACAGAACACACACACACAGAACACACACACACAGAACACACACACACAGAACATACACACACAGAACACACACACACAGAACACACACACACACAGAACATACACACACAGAACACACACACACAGAACACATACACACACAGAACACACACACAGAACACACACACAGAACACACACACACAGAACACACACACACAGAACACACACACACACAGAACACACACACACAGAACACACACACAGAACACACACACACACACAGTACACACACACACAGACCATACACACACACAGAACACACACACACAGAACACACACACAGAACACACACACAGAATATACACACACAGAACACACACACAGAACACACACACAGAACACACACACACAGAACACACACACAGAACACACACACAGTACACACACACAGAACACACACACAGAACACACACACAGAACACACACACAGAACACACACACAGAACACACACACACACACACAGTACACACACACAGAACACACACACAGAACACACACACAGAACACACACACATAGACCATACACACAGAACACACACACAGAACACACACACACAGAACACACACACAGAAAACACACACAGAACACACACACACAGAACACACACACACAGAACACACACACACAGTACACACACACACACACAGACCATGCACACAGAGAACACACACAGAGAACACACACACAGAACACACATATATACACGGAATCTTGTCGCAGATGTTCAGTTTACCGGGGCGGCCACGGCCACGGCGGTGGGGGGGGGGGGGAAGGAGAGGGGTTGGCGAGTTACAGCGGCAACAAAACCAATGCAAAAAAAAACTAATGCCACAAAGCAACGCAACAAAGTAACGCAACAAGTGTAAGAATGAACGAACGAACTTAGTAACAAAGGAATGAACGAAGGAACGAGCGAGCGAGCGAGCGGCTCACCACAGGGACATGTGGCGCGCGACCACCTCGCCCGGCTCGAACACCTCCCCGGCGTGGCGGCACGGACAGCCCGCGGCGGCCACGCAGGCCCCGCCGCGGCCCTCCGAGGCGAAGGTGCCCTGGGGGCAGAAGCAGCCCTCGAGGCACTCGTCGGGCTGGCACAGCGGGTCGCCCGCGGACAGCGAGAGGCACGTGCGGTTGCAGGGAGAGGCGCAGCGAGAGTACTCGCGACCCTCTGGGCAGCGAGGCGCTGGAACCCGCACGTGGAGGGAGGGAGGGAGAGAGAGAGAGGTGCGGGTGAAGGTCGCGGTGGTGGTGGTGAAGAAGGTGGTGGTGGTGAAGAAGGTGTTGGTGGTGAAGGTGGTGGTGGTGGTGAAGAAGGTGGTGGTGGTGAAGAAGGTGGTGGTGGTGAAGAAGGTGGTGGTGGTGAAGAAGGTGGTGGTGGTGGTGAAGAAGGTGGTGGTGCTAGCCATTGAACGGGAATTGAACTCGGGTCGCTGGGTTTGTAGCGCGGCACGCCGCCCTCTCCCCACCACCGCTTCCCAACCAACCACTGCCAAACCAACCACCGCCACACCAACCACCGCCACACCAACCACCGCCACACCAACCACCGCCACACCAACCTCCGACACACCAACCACCACCACACCAACCGCCACACCATCCACCGCCACACCAACCACCGCCAAATCAATCACCGCCACACCAACCACCGCCAAATCAATCACCGCCACACCAACCACCGCCACACCACCCACTGCCACACCAACCACCGCCACACCCACCACACCACCCACCCACCACCACACAAACCACACCACACCAACCACCACCACACCAAGAGTCGTCACTCACGGCACAGCCGCTCGCTGCGCCAGGCCACGGTGGCCCCCTGGGAGTCGCAGGCGCGCGCGTACGCGGCGATGGCGTCGCAGAGGCAGGCGCCGCCGGGCGGGCACGAGCAGGCGTCGCGCGTGCACGCGCGCACGTACGCGGCCGGCGGCACGCGCGCGTGGCACGGGGCGAACACGGAGGACAGCAGCAGCGAGCACGACTCGTCGGCGTCGCGGGCTGTGATATACAGAGGCACACGCGCACAGACAGGGCCATCAACACACACGCAGAGACACACGCAGAGACACACGCGCACAGACAGGGCCATCAACACACAGACAGGGCCATCAACACACACGCAGAGACACACGCGCACAGACAGGGCCATCAACACACACGCAGAGACACACGCGCACAGACAGGGCCATCAACACACAGACAGGGCCATCAACACACAGACAGGGCCATCAACACACACGCAGAGGCACACACGCACAGACAAGGCCATCAACACACACGCAGAGACACACGCGCACAGACAGGGCCATCAACACACACGCAGAGACACACGCGCACAGACAGGGCCATCAACACACACGCACAGACAGGTCCATCAACACACACGCACAGACACACACGCACAGACAGGGCCATCAACACACACGCACAGACAAGGCCATCAACACACGCACAGAGGCACACACACACACAGACAGGTCCATCAACACACACAGACAGGGCATTCGATCAGCCTCCCACATCAACAAAGATGTTCTAAATCATACCAAACATTAAACTAATTTTCAATGGTACAGTATATTTATCCAAGTAGTGATATACCAAACTTTCACAGCAGCTTATTTCCCTTCAAAACAACGTTTGTAAACCCCCTCCCCGTGCCGGTCCATTACGTTGGTGTACGGTCATTCCCTCACACACCATCATTTGTACATTTGTAATCTCCCCTCTCCTCCCCGTGTTGTTACTCTATGAGCATTTTATGCTAATTCCTTTGTCAAAGCGTTTGTTTCCTCCCACACAGCTTAAAGGACGCGACCTGGGCTTGACTCTCTTCATTCCAACGCTGTCCTCGTGACAGCACGGTCCCCTTCACCTGATGAAGGCCGCTTGTGTTGTGGCCGAAACGTCGTGATTTTTGTTGTTTTATTTTTTTAACCTACGTGACTTTACCGAATAGAACCAAAGAGTATACTATCTACGTGACTTTACCGAAAAAACTAAGAATATGAATTACTGCAGTCACGAAATGTATAGTAGTTGTTTTGCCCCACGGCAGATATGGGGGTGTGTTTACACAGGAACTTCCTGATAGGATGGTGTTGAGTTTGGTCACGTGACCAGGAAGTGACGCGCTCAGGGTCTCTAAGTCACGAGGCCAGGCGGGGGTGTCAGCCATTGCACAGATTACAAAATGGAGGCGCAATTAGCGTCTCAGTGAAGACGGGTGCATCCGTTCATTGTGGGACTTTAAGAAGCATTGTCTGTAAGTACGCTTATGTTCTTAAAATCCTGGGAATGCCGTTATAATGTTGGGATTGCCGTTATAATGCTGTAAATGCCTTTATAATGCTGGTAAATTGTTACGATGAATATGGGGCCTAGTTAACAACGAAGCCTGCCACTTGCATTATTGTGAAAGTTATTTGTAGTTGGATAAGTCGAGCCAGATGTGTGCCCATCTAACTTTAATGGGATCTTGAGAGCAAGGATGAAGAAGTATCTCATCCACAGTTCAGTGTTATATGCTGCACTGTACATTTAGGCTGCAGTAGGGTGATTACACAAAGTGACCTTATTAAACACAGGAGCTTATTCTCTTATTATATAGCTATTCAGTGCTAATGTAGGCGCCTGGCCCATCCAGGACCTATTGTTGAGATTCATGTTATCGAAGACAATGTGATGATGCTGCAGTGTTCATTCATTGTATTGATATTGCAAGTATTAATGGATGCTATATTTTGTGTTTTTTCCATCAGTTTTATGTCATTTCATTCATTCAATACGTTGGAGTCAGATGTTCACCCTGGCTCTGAAGGTTCATTGAATGCGAGGATAACTACTCGGATAGTGGTACAACGCAGCGCACAGCAAGGCCGAGACAGTAGGAGTGTATAGTAGTGTATAGTAGTATGTAGTAGTAATATGTAGTAGTATGTGGTAGTATATAGTATGTAGTAGTAATATGTAGTAGTGTATAGTAGTAGTAGCAGTACCCCGCTTGGCGTTGAGGGTGCAGGGATCTGCTGCTGCCCCCGCTGGGGTCTCTGAGGCGGCGGTGCCGGGGGAGGCCTCGCAGGCCGCGCCGAGGCGCCAGGAGTCGGCAAAGTCGCTAGGCCGCACCTCCACGAGGCCCGCTGGGGTGCGGAAGTCGTCGCCGGCGTTGCCGTCAAAGTTACCGCAGAGGCCGCACACGCGGCCCGCGAACTGCGCGCTCAGCTGGGGCGGCCACGGTGGTGGCGGGGTGAGGGGGTGGTGAGAGTGAGAGGGGTGGTGAGGGTGAGAGGGGTGGTGAGGGTGAGAGGGGTGGTGAGGGTGAGAGGGGTGGTGAGGGTGAGAGAGGTGGTGAGGGTGAGAGAGGTGGTGAGGGTGAGAGAGGTGGTGAGGGTGAGAGGGGTGGTGAGGGTGAGAGGGGTGGTGAGGGTGAGAGAGGTGGTGAGGGTGAGAGGGGTGGTGAGGGTGAGAGGGGTGGTGAGGGTGAGAGGGGTGGTGAGGGTGAGAGGGGTGGTGAGGGTGAGAGGGATCGTGAGGGTGAGAGGGGTGGTGAGGGTGAGAGGGGTGGTGAGGGTGAAAGGGGTGGTGAGGGTGAAAGGGGTGGTGAGGGTGAGAGGGGTGGTGAGGGTGAGAGGGGTGGTGAGGGTGACGGTGGTGGGCAGGGACACGGTGGTGGGGGTTAGAAGGGTTGGTGAGAAACCTGGTAGTGGTGGGGGTCACGGTGGTGGTAGGGGTTAGAGTGGTGGAGAGGGTCAGGGTGGTGGTGAGGGTTAGAGTGGTGGTGAGGGTGGTGGTGGTGAATTTTGCAGTAATTGTGGTGGTGAGCTAATGGTGAGGGTGGTGAAGATGGTGATGGTGAGGGTGGTAAAGATGGTGAGGGTGGTGATCATAACTACTCGGGTATCTTTGCACTTTGCCCGCGGTGGCTAGGAGATGTTAACTCCCTCGCCTGCTATGCAGGAGGTCATGGGCTTGATCCCGACCCTGACGCCTGCTCTATATTTGGAATTTGCATCTCTCTCTCCGGGTTTTCCCTCCACGTTAAGAATCAACATCGCACATTCAGATTATTTGGCTGCTGCTATACATTTCCACATGATGATAAGCCACTTGGTTGAGCTATCATTTGTGGCCAGGTCGCTTCCATAAAAGAGCTACATAGCTCAGTGGGCCTTACTTGGTAAAATAAAAAATAGTTTAGATGATCAGTCGACCGTGAAGATACATTTTTTTAATATATATAAAGCAGCGACAAAATCGTGACGCACCCATTGTGAAGCCACCGGCACCCTCCCGGCCTAACCAAATCTGGTACATTTTGGCAGCTTTAATCTCCGTGCGATCCACCAACCACATCCACCCCGGGGGTCTAGCGTGCGGGCCCCCCACCTTGAGCCTCACGGAGCCGTGTCCATCCCAGTCGAGGCGAAACGTGTCGCCGTAGGCCAGCCTCACGCCCGTGGGGAACGAGTTGAACACCGTGATCCGACCTGGAGGACAGAGACAACGGTCCCCTGTGATGCCTCTTGTTTTACTAATCAGAATTTGCATTTATACTGGAGGAATCCGATGAGCTATGAAGCTCTTTTTTTACAGATGTCCAGTCGGGGTGGGTAAGAAGGTTACATCAACAAACAATACAAAAACACGATAAGAGTGCAAAGTATAAGAAAGGTAAACAAATCAGCCAAACACAAGCAAATAAAACACTAAACCATCCACCATCTGACCTGACAAAGCCCACTGAGGTATTAACTTATTTTTCAAAAGCGACCTGGCCACAAATGATAGCTCAGCAAAGTGGGATTATCATTTGGACATTTAGAGCAGCAACATCATCTAAATACTCTAAACGCGTAACGACGTTTCCAAATGTGGAGGGGAAAACTGAAGACCCCGGAGAAAAAAATCCACGTGACCACGCAGAGAGAGAAACGCAAACTCCAAATATACAGCAGCAGGCATCAGGGTTGGGATCGAACCCACAACCTTGTGCGTACCAGGCGAGGTAGTCAACATCTCCTAGCCACCGCGGTGATGATGATGAGAGAGAGAGACACGTAAACTCCAAATATACAGCAGGCGTCAGGGTCGGGATCGAACCCACGGCCTCGTGCATACTAGGCGAGGTAGTCAACATCTCCTAGCCACCATGGTGATGATGATGAGAGAGAGAGACACGCAGACTCCAAATATACAGCAGGCGTCAGGGTCGGGATCGAACTCACGACCTCGTGCAAACCAGGCGAGGTAGTAAACATCTAGCCACCGCGGTGATGATGATGATGAGAGAGAGACATGCAGACTCCAAATATACAGCAGACGTCAGGGTCGGGATCGAACCCACGACCTCGTGCATACCAGGCGAGGTAGTCAACATCTCGCCACCTGCTGTGTCCGGTAGCAGCAGCAGAACTCATCCTGACGAGGTGTCCTTGAGACTTTGCGTAATTATACGATATTATTTTTTTAAAAGTTTTGCTGGCTGGGATGGACGAGCAGTCACACCCAAAGGACGCGCGTCATTATATAACAGGCAACGTTTCGGGAAATGGAACTCATCCGTAGCATATATGTGGGGAGGCGATAGAGAAAGAGGAGGTGACAGTGTGTGCATGAGAAAAACAATTAGATAAAACAATATCTTTCAATGCACACACTTTTATTTGCACACTCAAAACTAGAAAATGTATTTGTTTGACCCCAGAATTAATCAAATATCGATGTCCTCAATAATAAAGTGGGTGGCCTGCATAAAGCAAATGAAACATATCAAAAGGAAGCCACACACTTTTATTCAACACATGAAATCTGATTAATTCCAGGGTCAAAATAATGAACGTTCTACTTTTGAGTGCAAACAAATGTTCGTGCATTAATGAATATTGTTTGTTTATTTCCTAATAATAGTTTATATTATAAAATATATTATAAAATATATTTTATTATTTTACTGTTTCCCTTCAACGTGACTTTACCGAAAGAGCTAAGAATATGATTTACTGCAGTCACGAAAGCTTTAAATAAAAATTTAATAAAAGTTTGTTTGTTTGTGTGCACTTGTTTGGTCTCAAGCAGCCACAGCGGCCGCTCCGGCGCCATAACGAGCAGACGGCCTCTCATTGGTCAGAGGCAGCCCAGCAACAACAGCGGGCGCTGTGATTGGACCGGACGATTGCCGTCGTAGTGTGTGGGCGTGACCATTCGTGATTTTAAAAAGGGAGGCCAAGGGGGGGGGTGGGTTGTATCATTAATTATTGCAAATTTAGTTAAAACACGACTATCACACATTTAGTTAAGACACGATTATTAATTAGTAAAATTTAGTTAAGACACGATTATTAATTATTACCTATTTAGTTAAGACACGATTATTAATTATCACACATTTAGTTAAGACACGATTATTAATTAGTAAAATTTAGTTAAGACACGATTATTAATTATCACACATTTAGTTAAGACACTATTATTAATTATCACACATTTAGTTAAGACACATTAATTATCACACATTTAGTTAAGACAATGATTAATTATCACACATTTAGTTAAGACACGATTATTAATTAGTAAAATTTAGTTAAGACATGATTATTAATTATTACAAATTTAGTTAAGACACGATGATTAATTATCACACATTTAGTTAAGACACGATTATTAATTAATCAAATTTAGTTAAGACACGATAATTAATTATCACACATTTAGTTAAGACAAAGGATCACGATGGATGGGAACTTTGACCGAGTTTTTTTTTATAAAATATTGAATTGTCATGCAAATAGCGACTCTCTGTAGACTGTCAGCGTCGAAGATTCCAAACGGATAAAAAATATATAATAATGTGTAGTAATAATAATAGTGTAGTAATAATAATAGTGTAGTAATAATAATAGTGTAGTAATAATAATAGTGTAGTAATAATAATAGTGTAGTAATAATAATAGTGTATACTAATAGTGTAGTAATAATAATAGTGTAATAATAATAGTGTACAATAATAGTGTAGTAATAATAGTGTATAATAATCGTGTAGTAATAATAATAGTGTAGTAGTAATAAAAGTGTAGTAGTAATATAAGTGTAGTAATAATAGTGTAGTAATAATAAAAGTGTAGTAATAATAATAGTGTAGTAATAATAGTGTAGTAATAATAATAGTGTATACTAATAGTGTAGTAATAATAGTGTAGTAATAATAATAGTGTACAATAATAGTGTAGTAATAATAAAAGTGTAGTAATAATAATAGTGTAGTAATAATAGTAGTGTTGTAATAGTAGTGTAATAATAAAAGTGTAGTAATAATAAAAGTATAGTAATAATAGTGTAGTAATAATAAAAGTGTAGTAATAATAGTGTAGTAGTAATACTAGTGTAGTAATAATAATAGTGTAGTAATAATAGTGAAGTAGTAATAATAGTGTAGTAATAATAATACATGGACCAGATTGCCAAAGTCATTGTCAAAGCTGTCAACCCCCACGGTTTAAGCCGTATTCTCTGGACAGTGTTCAGGTCCGTACGGCGTAAAGCCGTTTCAATACGGGGCAAAGTGTCCATTTGTCCGTGTTTCTCGCGTGTGGTGGGACTTTGTGGGATGAACGTTGAGATTCATCAGGGGCACGGGGTGACCGACAATGTCTGACTTGGTTGACAGCTCAGCATTGTGCTCCTGATGCCTAGGAGTGCCTCTGAGGCTGCGGTTCCACAGCTGATGCCCCCCCCCCCACGTGGTCCCCCTGTGCCCCCCCCCCCTCACCGTGGCGGTAGGGCAGGCGAATGTCCACGTCGCCCAGGGACACGAGACCGCCGTGGGAGAGACGCAGTGTGGCGTTATCCAAGTCGGGGAGGGACACACTCAGCGCCTCCATGCACACGGCGGACGGGTCGTCCCCGCACTACACACCGTCAGCAGCAGAATCAGTAGTGTCAGCAGAATCAGTAGTGTCAGCAGAATCAGTAGAATCAGCAGAATTAGTAGTTTCAGCAGAATCAGTAGAATCAGCAGAATTAGTAGTGTCAGCAGAATCAGTAGTGTCAGCAGAATCGGTAGAATCAGTAGTGTCAGCAGAATCAGTAGAGTCAGCAGAATTAGTGTCAGCAGAATTAGTATTGTCAGCAGAATCAGTAGACTCAGTAGTGTCAGCAGAATCAGTAGTGTCAGCAGAATCAGTAGAATCAGCAAAATTAGTAGTATCAGTGGAATCTGCAGTAGAATCAGCAGAATCAATAGAATCGGCAGCAGAATCATAACGAGTAGAATGAGCAGCAGAATCAGTAGAACTGTCATCAGCAGCAGAATCAGTAGAACTGTCAGCAGCAGAATCAGTAGAATCATCAGCGGCAGTATAATCTTCTGGTTTCTTTCGGTAAAGTGACGTAGAATGGAGATAAAATAATAACAATAAAATTCTCACGACGTTTCGGCCACAACACAAGTAGCCCTCCTCAGGTGAAGAAACAGGACTGTCCGGAAGACAGCGCTTGAGCTCTTGTGTTGTGGCCGAAACGTCGTGAGAATTTTATTCTGTTATTATTTTTATTATTTTATCTCCATTCTATGTGACTTTACCGAAAGAACCCAGAAGATGAATCCCTGCAGTCACGAAAGCTTTAAATCGAAGCAGTAGAATCATCAACAGAATCATTGAATCAGCAGCTGAATCAGTTGAATCATCATCAACAGCATAATCAGTAGAATCGGTAGAATCAGCATCAGCAGTAGAATCATCACCACTCATTTTCCTATCATAAAAATAATAACATCTGTAAAATTCATCATCACTATCCTTTCACGACTGACCCGCATGCTCCAGCTGTCTGTGTGTGTGTGTCTGTGTGCCCGTGTGTCTGTGTGTGTGTATGTCTGTGTGTCTGTGTGCCCGTGTGTGTGTGTGTCTGTGTGTGTATGTCTGTGTTACATATTTCAGTTTAACTCGTGGTTTAGTGGTAATTAATTGAAGGTGGAGGGGTTACCAGCCCCTCGCACCCGTCCAGAGCCCCCGTTTAGCCCCTGTGGTGGACACATATGCCATGAGGGGAGGAGCCAATCAAAATTGGGCCTCCCCCCACAGCACTGTCCACGACAGAGTTGCCCGTCCGGCACCGCGAGGAGGTAGGGGGTTGTTTTGCCGGGACTGCCCTATATGACATCATAACAACGGTCTGGACCACTGGACGGGTTCCGCAGGATTGGAAGGATGCCCTGGTGGTCCCCCTTTTTAAGAAGGGGGTCCACATAGACTGTAACAGCTACAGGGGCATCTCACTCCTCAGTGTGCCGGGAAAGGTCCTGGCAAGGATTATTCAGCATCGCCTTGCCAGGCACGCTGAGGAGAGGCTTGCGGAGCCCCAATGCGGTTTCAGGAAAGGGCGGTCCTGCACAGATGCCATATTTTCTGTCCGTCTGCTACAGCAGAGATGTAGGGAATTCCAACAAGACCTACATCTCTGCTTTATTGACCTGGTCAAGGCCTATGATACCATCAGTAGGCCTGGGCTCTGGGTTGTTCTTCGTGCTTTTGAAGTCCCTGACCCTCTGCTCACGATCATTAAGGACCTTCATGATGGTGAGCGGGCCCGGGTAAAACTACGTGGCCGGGAGTCAGAGCCATTCCCTGTACACCTTGGGGTGCGACAGGGATGTCCTCTGGCTCCCACATTATTTAACATCTATTTTGACCACGTAGTTCGTGAAGCCTTCAATAGCTGTACCGGGGGAATCTCCATATGGTACAGATATAATGGGAGGCTGATCGATGCCCGGGTGCGGTCAAGGGATGGCTCCCTATTGCTCAACCACGTTATGTATGCTGATGATTTGGTAATAGCTGCTCAGTCAGAGGAGAAGTTGGAGACGCTGCTGCTGAGACTGGAGCGTGCCACTAAGAGGTGGGGCCTTACCATCAGCCCCACCAAAACTAAGCACCTGCCTGGGTATTTTGTACCATCGGACACTCCACCCCCACACCTCCCAATCGGTGATGGGGCAGTTGTGGAGAGAGTGGAGAGTTTCCCATACCTGGGCAGTGTGCTTATGACTGGCTCCAGTTTAACAGCAGAGGTCTCACTCCTAATCAGTCGAGCGGCAATATCTTTTCATCGGTTGCGTAACGCTGTGTGGAAGCTACCTAGTCTGTTGCTCCGCACTAAGCTTCAGGTCTTCTCGGCCAAGGTCATTCCCTCCCTTCTCTACGCTTGCGAAACGTGGACCCCCCGAATGGAACATCTTCGCCGGTTAGAAACATTTAGGCTGGCCTGCCTACGATCCATCCTGGGTTTAACCAGACTGGATTGTGTGAGGAGCTCACAAATCCTTGAAAGATCTGGGCAGGGTCCCATCGGTGAGCTCCTCCGGCAGGCAAGGCTGCGATGGCTGGGTCATGTAGCCCGCATGCCCAGCCACCGCATGCCGAAACAGCTTTTGTTTGGCCGGATTGAGGGGGCTAAGCGGGCGCGGCACGGGCTAGAGAAGAGATTGAGTGATGTGGTACAGGAGGACGTGGAGCTGAGTGGACTTGCCGATGACTGGTACCAGCGGTGTCAAGATCGGCCTCTGTGGAGGAGGCTCGTGAAGGATGCTACTGGGCAGTTGGAGGCAGTCGCCCTCCAACAGCAACGGAGGGCGGAGGAGCGACGCTCAGAACAACGAGCGGAGCGCCGGGTGGCTAAAGCACAGCAGGTTGGCACAGTAGGGGGCACAGGTGGTGCATCAGCCAGTCATCTCAGTCGACCCGTGGCACCTGGGTCTGCCCAGTGACCTGCCAGCGGGCGTTCGACACTTCACGTGGCCTCACGGTGCACATAGCCTGGCACAAGCGTCGTGGTGACGTCACCGCCACTTAGTGGCGAATGGCGGTTGTTGTTGTTGTCTGTGTGTGCCCGTGTGTGTGCGTGTCTCTGTGTGCGTGTGTCTGTGTGTGTATGTATGTGTGTGTGTATTTTTGTGTGTGTGTGCCCGTGTGTGTGCGTGTGTCTGTGTGTGTGTTTGGGAGAGAGCGGCATTCTAGCGGTTAGCGCTACGCTGCGATAGGAACCAGACTGCCCGTGTTCGATTCCCGCTCACGGCCAACACCGGTGAAGATTATCTGAACCTATCCTGAGCCTCCCCTAGGTCGACGCAGCCTCAAATGAGTACCTGGTGCGGTGTGTAAACATCGCCACTGGGGAGACAAAGGCGGCAGGGCGTGGTATTGGCCACCCACCCCTTCGTGTACCGTTCCGGCCTTGATAGGTGCTCGCTAACAGCACTTGCCCCCACAGTCTGTTAAGGCTACACGGGAGAGCTTTGTCTTATGTGTGTGTCTGTGTGTGCGTGTGTGTGTGTCTGTGTGTGCGTGTCTGTGTGTGAGTGTCTGTGCGCGTCTGACCCGCACGCTCTCGCTGGAGATGGAGAACGCGCGCTGCTGCGGCTGCTGCTCTGTGCAGTCTCTGGCCAGCACGTGCTCGCACGCCGAGCGGGACGAGAAGAAGCGGCCGTCGAACGATCTGAAGTGCGCGTGGCCCGTCACCAGACACTCGCCTGCGCACGACGGAGACGTGGTGAAGAGGAGGAAGAGAAGGAGGAGGAGAGCGAGCGTGTGCGTGTGTGCTCAAATGAGTACCTGGTTGCTGTGTGTAGTAAACATCATCACTGGTGAGACAAAGGCGGCCGGGCGTGGTGCTGGCCGACCACCCCCTCGTGTGCCGTGCCGGCCTTCGTAAGTGTTATTCGCTAACAGCACCTGCCCCAACAGTCTGTTAAGGCTCTATGGGGGAGCTTTGTCTTTGTGTGTGCGTGTCTACCTTCACACGTGCGGTTCGTGCAAATCCATGTGCCGCCCTTGCAGATGCTGTGATAGAACAAAATCACCATAATCATTACCATGAACATTGCCATCATTACCGTTAACACCCATCACCATAACCATCGCCATCAGCGTCTTCACCATCTCGCCATCAACATCACGAACATGGTGACCTTCCACTCACCGGCTATCTGCGGAGTCCAACTGGAATCAAAGATGTCTAAATCTGGGCCGGGGCCAAGCAGGGCCAGGGGCGGGGCTAATGACTAGCCCACCGGTTGGACGCCATGGTGGCTTAGTGATGTTAACTACCTTGCCTGGTACGCAGCAGGTTGTCGATGCCACGGTGGCTAGGCAATGTTAACGACCTCTCCTGGTATATAGGAGGTGGTCGGTTCGATCCTGACCCTGACGACGCCTGCTGCTGTATATTTGGCATTTGCGTCTCTCTCCCTCTACCCCTGGTCGTGTGGATACTCAACCGGGTCCTCCGCTTTGTCCTTCCTTCCCCCCGCACCTCCGATTAGCATGGCCAGCTACGTACGGTGCGGAAGAAGTTCAACATCCACGGAATCAACACGCGTTGAGAGTATGTGGATCCGCTCCACATTTTCATGTGGTGATGATGATGATGTCAGCCGCTTTGTTGAGCCATTATTTGTGACGAACGGGTCGCTTCTGAAATCGAGCCCTAGTCCAACAGCTCAGTGGGGGCATTACCTGGTTTAAAAATAACGACGTAGTTTGAGTCTAGAAGAGGCGAGGGGGTACCCCCCCCCCCCCCCAGCTCACCAGGAGTTGCAGCCCTGCTCGATCAAGAACTCCGGGGGAAAGCGTCGCCCGTTGTGGAAGCAGAAGCACTCCGACTCACGGACGCAGCGGCCGCCGTCCAGCAACAGGCCAGCTGTGGAGAGGGTCAGGGTCGGGGTCGAGGTCGGGGTCAGGCACGGAGGCAGTGTTGGGGACAGGGAGAGGGTTGTGAATGGAGCAATGGTTGGGGTCAGGGTCAGGTTTAAGGTTAGGGTCATTTTTAAGGTTAGGGTCAGGTCTAGGGTTAGGGTCAGGTCTAGGGTGAGGGTCAGGTCTAGGGTCAAGGCCAGGTCTAGGGTGAGGGTCAGGTCTAGGGTTAGGGTCAGGTCTAGGGTGAGGTTCATGGTCAGGTCTAGGGTCAAGGCCAGGTCTAGGGTGAGGGTCAGGGTCAGGTCTAGGGTTAGGGTCAGGTCTAGGGTGAGGGTCAGGTCTAGGGTGAGGGTCAGGTCTAGGGTCAAGGCCAGGTCTAGGGTGAGGGTCAGGGTCAGGTCTAGGGTCAAGGCCAGGTCTAGGGTGAGGGTCAGGTCTAGGGTGAGGGTCAGGTCTAGGGTGAGGGTCAGGTCTAGGGTCAAGGCCAGGTCTAGGGTGAGGGTCAAGGTCAGGTCTAGGGTCAGGGTCGGGTCTAGGGTTAGGGTCAGGTCTAGGGTCAAGGCCA
This sequence comes from Petromyzon marinus, assembly GCF_048934315.1. Lineage (NCBI taxonomy): Eukaryota > Metazoa > Chordata > Hyperoartia > Petromyzontiformes > Petromyzontidae > Petromyzon > Petromyzon marinus. The sequence goes on along the minus strand of NC_133731.1, from coordinate 7,867,406 downwards.
GGTCTAGGGTGAGGTTTCAAGGCTCGTGGTTGGAGTTAGCGTTTGGGCCAGGTTCAGGTCGTAGTTAACATTGGGATCGTGGTTAGGGTTAACATTGAGGCCAGGCTATTGTTGGAGTCCGGGCACGTGTTGGGGGACAGCCTCACCTGGGCACGTGCACCCATCCTGGCACGGCCCCTCGTCGCACGCCGCGTCCAACGCGTGCACGCTCTGACAGGAGCGGGGGCATGGGGGGGCGCACGCCCGGTACTCCATCCCGGGCGGGCACGCGGGGGCTGCCGGGACGAAGACAAAGACCCCCGTAAAGCCTCAGCAGACTGGCCAGCCCCATCCCCTTCGTTTCACTCACGGCAAACCCAACCCACCGCACCCCCACACAAAAAATAAAACGCGGATCAAACCGATCGCTCGCGTTGCCCCCCTCCCCCGCTACTCGTCCCTGGTGGCGGCTGTGGCAGCGGTGGCAACAGCGGTGGCAACAGCGGTGGCGGTAGTGGCGGCGGCAGTGGTGACGGTGCTAGTGGTGGTGGCGGCGGTGGCAGCGGTGGTGGCAGCAGTGGCGGCGGTAGCAGCGGCGGTCGCTCACCGCAGCCGGCGTCCACCACCCAGCGCCCCACCGGCACCCCACGGTGCCCGCACGCCCGAGCGTACTCCAGCAGCGCCGCGCACCCGCAGCGGGCCCCGGCGGCGGGGGGCGCCCCCTCCCCCTCCCCGCCGTGGCGGCGGCGGCCGGGAGGGGGGGGAGCGGAGCCCCCCGGCGAGGGGCCGCACTCGCACGCGTCGCGCTCGCACGCCGTGGCAAACGGCTCCGGGTCGAGCCACGGAGCGCAGAGCGCCGGAGCCGCCGGCGGGCGCAGCCGCGAGCAGAGGGAGGTCACCGTCTGTCGGGGGGGGCGGGAGGGGGGGGGGTGCGGGGTGGGTGGCGAGCGACAGGGTCAACTGGAGATGTGGGTCAGGGTTCGGGGTGTGGGTCAGGGTTCGGGGTGTGGGTCAGGGTTAGGGTTCGGGGTGTGGGTCAGGGTTAGGGGTCAGGGTTCGGGGTGTGGGTCAGGGTTCGGGGTGTGGGTCAGGGTTCGGGGTGTGGGTCAGGGTTAGGGGTGTAGGTCAGGGTTCGGGGTGTGGGTCAGGGTTAGGGGTGTGGGTCAGGGTTCGGGGTGTGGGTCAGGGTTAGGGGTCAGGGTTCGGGGTGTGGGTCAGGGTGAGGGGTGTGGGTCAGGGTGAGGGGTGAGGGTTTGGGGTGTGGGTCAGGGTTAGGGGTGTGGGTCAGGGTTCAGGGTGTGGGTCAGGGTTAGGGGTCAGGGTTCGGGGTGTGGGTCATGGTTAGGGGTCAGGGTTCGGGGTGTGGGTCAGGGTTCGGGGTATGGGTCAGGGTTAGGGGTCAGGGTTCGGGGTGTGGGTGAGGGGTGTGGGTCAGGGGTGTGGTATGTTGTTGTTGTTGTTTACCGTCGCGTCTGCGGCCGTGCACTCGCGGCTGGGTGGCAGTGCCCGCACGCAGCCTCCCTGCAGGGAGTCCCGCGCCCAGCTCTGGGCGAACTCGTACGGATCCTCAGAGACGAACCCTGCGGGGAGGGGGGCACAGGGAGGGGGGGCACGGGGTGGGGGGGCACCAAGGAGTGAGGCACACTGAAGGTACAGACAGTGGCTGTTGTCCTGATGTGTAAACAGACACGGATATACAAGTCACATGGACAATGTTAGTCTATATAGGTAATGTTAGTCTATATGGGCAATGTTAGTCTATATGGGTAATGTTAGTCTATATGGGCAATGTTAGTCTATATGGGCAATGTTAGTCTATAAAGGCAATCCATAATACAGGTTTATTTTGGGTTAGATCGCATAAATATATAAATGTTGTGTCGTGAAACCCGCCACCACCCGGCACAGCCAACTAGTGAGGGTTGTCACGTAAACAGAAGATACCAATCTTGATTTGAAGCTTTCGTGACTGCAGGAATCCATACTCTTTGGTTCTTTCGGTAAAGTTACCTAGGTAGAAATAAATAAAATCAAAACTAATCACGACGTTTCGATTGCAACATAAGCAATCATCATCAGGTGAGAAAACCACAGCAAGGCTTTTTTTGCTTTTGTTTTCCCACCTGATGATGATTGCTTGTGTTGCAATTGAAACGTCATGATTAGTTTTAAGTTTAACACGTAGGCTTTCGCGACCAATATTCATAATAAAGGTTTTTGGGTTCGATCGCGTTATTTATAAATGTGTCGTAACCCTCCGCCACCCGACACGGCCAATCAGCAAAAAAGTGTCACGTTGACAAAAGACAAAATAGTTAGCTACTTTAGCCCACCGGTGTATTGAAGAGTGAATCCACAACATTTACAGTTTGAGTACGACATTTCGCTGGTAATTACATCCAGCATCATCGGGCAATTCGCCAGAATGGTAAAGCCCTCACTTGCTCCCGGTCTTAATTTTGTTTTATTTCTAACTACGTGACGTTACCGAAATAACCAAAGAATACAGAACGTGGCCAATTCGTCGCTAGTCCAGCACTAACCGGTTGTGTGTTGGAGCGCCAAGCCACAACATTTACGATCTTAGTGCCGTGACGTTTCGCCAGTAATTACAACCGGCTTCATCAGGCGACAGCCACATTTGTGGAGAAGTCCTCCACCTGTTTCGTCCCTTCAACACAGGCGTGGATGTGGTGACGCCCCTTCTTAGTGCGCTCTTCTTACTATAATGACTGGCTATCCATTGCCGTTGGGGTTATTTATACGGTAACCAACGTACACCGTGCAAGTGCATTATGGGAGGCCATTTTTCTTGTACTTCCTGTCGATTGTGTGCACTAAAATAGCCGTACCAACGGTAATCCCTATTGAAGTGTGGTGACCTGTATAGGCATGCATTGAAACAATGTGTTATTTGATTATTCGCTTCCAAGCAGCACTAAGTCTGTAGCTATCTGATCGGTAAAATAACTTTATAGTTCTCTAAATTTTGATAGATTCTCTCATTAGTTTTGTTCAGTAGTAGCTAGTTTTGCACAGAACTTCAACAGTATCAAAATCAATTGAGTGTCCTTGTGGGCACGCGTGTTCTGCCACTGCTGACAGTTGTGTTTGGGAGTATTTAATATTTATTGGTGTTATTTTAGTCTCGTGCTGATCATTCGTCCTGCTTGCCCACCATAGCATTTGCCACAAGTACAATCAATCCGCTACACACCTTCTGTTGATTATGGATGATATTGGTCGCGAAAGCCTACATGTTAAACTATAAAGGCAATGTTAGTCTTTGAGCAATGTTAGTCTGTATGGGCAATGTCAGTCTATGGGAAATGTTAGTCTATATGGGCAATGTTTTTTTTTCAATGTTTTTATTACAAAAAAATGCAGGGCCACGACATGCCCATGCCGAGAGACCCCATTAGCAGGATGCAAACAAATCCGCAGAGATCCTTTGGGGCGCGGCGGAACGACGCGGAAGGGGGCAAGGAAGTAGCTAGTGGGGGCGGGGGGAGGGCAACCCTGTGGGGACCTCGCGCCAGAGGAGAACATCAAAGGCTTTGGACAATGATAGGCTGTGGGCAGTGTGAGTACATGGTGCAGTGTTGAGTCTATGTGCAGTGGTGAGTCTATGGTGCAGTGTGAGTCTATGGTGCAGTGTTGAGTTTATGGGCAGTGTGAGACTATGGTGCAGTGTGAGTCTATGGGCAGTGTGAGTCTGTGGTGCAGTGTTGAGTCTATGGTGCAGTGTGAGTCTATGGTGCAGTGTTGAGTCTATGGTGCAGTGTTGAGTCTATGGGCAGTGTGAGTCTATGGGCAGTGTGAGTCTGTGGTGCAGTGTTGAGTCTGTGGTGCAGTGTTGAGTCTATGGGCAGTGTTGAGTCTATGGGCAGTGTGAGTCTGTGGTGCAGTGTTGAGTCTGTGGTGCAGTGTTGAGTCTATGGGCAGTGTTGAGTCTATGGTGCAGTGTTGAGTCTATGGGCAGTGTGAGACTATGGTGCAGTGTGAGTATGGTGCAGTGTGAGTCTGTGGTGCAGTGTTGAGTCTGTGGTGCAGTGTTGAGTCTATGCGCAGTGTGAGTCTATGGTGCAGTGTTGAGTCTATGGGCAGTGTGAGTCTATGGGCAGTGTGAGTCTGTGGTGCAGTGTTGAGTCTGTGGTGCAGTGTTGAGTCTATGGGCAGTGTGAGTCTATGCGCAGTGTTGAGTCTATGGGCAGTGTGAGTCTATGGTGCAGTGTGAGTCTATGGTGCAGTGTGAGTCTATGGGGCAGTGTGAGTCAATGGGGCAGTGTTGAGTATGGCCAGTGTGAGTCTATGCGCAGTGTTGAGTCTATGGGCTGTGATGAGTCTATGGGCAGTGTTGAGTCTATTGGCAGTGTGAGTCTATGGGCAGTGTTGAGTCTATGGGCAGTGTGAGTCTATGGGCAGTGTGAGTCTATGGGCAGTGTGAGTCTATGGGCAGTGTTGAGTCCATGGGCAGTGTGAGTCTGTGGGCAGTGTGAGTCTGTGGGCAGTGTGAGTCTGTGGGCAGTGTGAGTCTATGGGCAGTGTTGAGTCTATGGGCAGTTTGAGTCTATGGGCAGTGTGAGTCTATGGGCATTGTCAGTCTATGGGCAGTGTTGAGTCTATGGGCAGTGTTGAGTCTATGATGCAGTGTTGAGTCTATGGTGCAATGTTGAGTCTATGGGCAGTGTTAGTCTATGGGCAGTGTGAGTCTATTGGCAGTGTGAGTCTATGGGCAGTGTTGAGTCTATGGGCAGTGTTGAGTCTATGGTGCAGTGTTGAGTCTATGGTGCAGTGTTGAGTCTATGGGCAGTGTGAGTCTATGGGCAGTGTGAGTCTATGGGCAGTTTGAGTCTATGGGCAGTGTTGAGTCTATGGGCAGTGTGAGTCTATGGCCAGTGTGAGTCTATGGACAGTGTTGAGTCTACGGGCAGTGTTGAGTCTACGGGCAGTGTTGAGTCTACGGGCAGTGTGAGTCTATGGTGCAGTGTTGAGTCAATGGGACAGTGTTGAGTCTATGGGTAGTGTTGAGTCTATGGGTAGTGTTGAGTCTATGGGCAGTGTTGAGTCTATGGGCAGTGTTGAGTCTATGGTCCAGTGTGAGTCTATGGTGCAGTGTTGAGTCTATGGGCAGTGTGAGTCTACGGGCAGTGTTGAGTCTACGGGCAGTGTTGAGTCTACGGGCAGTGTGAGTCTATGGGCAGTGTTGAGTCTATGGTCCAGTGTGAGTCTATGGGCAGTGTTGAGTCTATGGGGCAGTGTTGAGTCTACGGGCAGTGTTGAGTCTATGGGCAGTGTGAGTCTATGGGCAGGCTTTGACTTTAACATCTCTTTCTCTGACCAGTCACAAGCTAATCCCTTAGCTATTTCAATGCTAAATTACTAGTTGCCTCTGTGGATGTGTAGGTTTTGACTTTAACATAGCCATTTCCGTTACCAGTCACAAGCTAATACCTCAGCTATTTGATATGTAAACCCCCTTTGTCAAGGTGCCTCACTTCTCCCAACCAGCTTAAAGTCGCTACGAATCTTAATAGCGTTCATTGAAGCTCTGTGGATGTGTAGGCCTTTACTTTAACATCTATTTCTGTGACCAGTCACAAGCTAATCCCTTAGCTATTTCAATGCTAAATCACTAGTTGCCTCTGTGGATGTGTAGGTTTTGACTTTAACATAGCCATTTCTGTGACCAGTCACAAGCTAATCCCTCAGCTATTTGCACAGGCTAATCCCTTAGCTATTTCAATGCTAAATTACTAGTTGCCTTTGTGGATGTGTAGGTTTTGACTTTAACATAGCCATTTCTGTGACCAGTCACAAGCTAATCCCTCAGCTATTTGATATGTAAACCCCTTTGTCAAGGTGCCTCACTTCTCCCAACCAGCTTAAAAGTCGCTACGAATCTTAACATCCTTCATTGAAGCTCTGTCGTCCCGACAGGTCTGTTCCTTTCACCTGAAGACGGCCGTTTGCATTGTGGCCGAAACGTTGTGATAATTTTATCGTGTTATTTTATTCTCATTCTACGTGACTTTACCGAAAGAACCAAAGAAGATGAATCCTTGCAGTCACGAAAGCTTTAAATCGAAACAACGGTAATATTGTCATTATTTACACTGCTCATCATCATCATCGTCGTTGTCATCATCGTCGTCATCATCGTCCGAGCGTGTATCGCAGCCGAGGGCTGCCGGGGCCGCCCTGCCGGGCCCGGCCCTCACCTACCTGCGTGTGGAGGTCATCGTAGGCCCGGCCCTCACCTTCCTGCGTGTGGAGGTCATCGTAGGCCCGGCCCTCACCTTCCTGTGTGTGGAGGTCATCATAGGCCCGGCCCTCACCTTCCTGTGTGTGGAGGTCATCATAGGCCCGGCCCTCACCTTCCTGCTTGTGGAGGTCATCGTAGGCCTGGCCCTCACCTTCCTGCGTGTGGAGGTCATCATAGGCCCGGCCCTCACCTTCCTGCGTGTGGAAGTCATCGTAGGCCTGGCCCTCACCTTCCTGTGTGTGGAGGTCATCATAGGCCCGGCCCTCACCTTCCTGTGTGTGGAGGTCATCGTAGGCCCGGCCCTCACCTTCCTGCGTGTGGAGGTCATCGTAGGCCCGGCCCTCACCTTCCTGCGTGTGGAGGTCATCGTAGGCCCGGCCCTCACCTTCCTGTGTGTGGAGGTCATCATAGGCCCGGCCCTCACCTTCCTGCTTGTGGAGGTCATCGTAGGCCTGGCCCTCACCTTCCTGCGTGTGGAGGTCATCATAGGCCCGGCCCTCACCTTCCTGCGTGTGGAAGTCATCGTAGGCCTGGCCCTAACCTTCCTGTGTGTGGAGGTCATCATAGGCCCGGCTCTCACCTTCCTGCGTGTGGAGGTCATCGTAGGCCCGGCCCTCACCTTCCTGCGTGTGGAGGTCATCGTAGGGCCGGCCCTCACCTTCCTGTGTGTGGAGGTCATCGTAGGCCCGGCCCTCACCTTCCTGTGTGCGGAGGTCATCGTAGGCCTGGCCCTCACCTTCCTGCGTGTGGAGGTCATCATAGGCCCGGCCCTCACCTTCCTGCGTGTGGAAGTCATCGTAGGCCTGGCCCTCACCTTCCTGTGTGTGGAGGTCATCATAGGCCCGGCCCTCACCTTCCTGCGTGTGGAGGTCATCGTAGGCCCGGCCCTCACCTTCCTGCGTGTGGAGGTCATCGTAGGCCCGGCCCTCACCTTCCTGCGTGTGGAGGTCATCGTAGGCCCGGCCCTCACCTTCCTGCGTGTGGAGGTCATCGTAGGCCCGGCCCTCACCTTCCTGTGTGCGGAGGTCATCGTAGGCCCGGCCATTGCCGTCCCCGCACAGGCCGCAGGTGACATTGGCGAGGCGCGGCGCCAGGAGCAGCGACAGCGTCGTCCTCCCCGGGCCTCTTGCATCCTTCTCCTCCATCACCTCCTCTTCCTCCATCCCCTCGACGGACGTGACCACGGTGCCCGTCTCAAGGTGCGCGCTCATGCCCAGGGCGTCGCTGTGAAGCCACAGGCCGCGGCCTCGCCTCTCCACGAACACCCCCGAGGCGGCCACAGGCACGGGAGACCTGGGGAGTTGGCGGTCGTGGTGGTTGTGGATGCGTCAGGGGTCAGGGCGGAGAGGGGGAGGTCAGGACCACGGGGTCGCCGTGGTGGTTGTGGATGGGTCAGGGGTCAGGGGGGAGAGGGGGAGGTCAGGACCACGGGGCCACCGTGGCTATGGGAGTGTTCGTCGTCGTAACAGAGAAGACACTGCAGTCCGCGCTGATGAGGATGAAGCCGGACAAGAGCTGTGTCTTTGTTCCACTACTGCTGCCCGTTTGGATGGTGGACTATGCTGATGAGTCCCGATGAGGATGGAGTCAGACTCGAGCTGCGTGTCTCACTGCTGCTCGTTGGGGTGGGCACATCTGCTCAACTCTGGAGTCGGTGGTTCTGAACGACACCGCACGTTCAGTTCTTTTCATCTGGTGGTCTGGACAAGGCTGTGTGAGTGTGTGGGTGTGTGAGCGGTGGTGTAGCGGTTAGCACTACGCTGCGCTACGAACCTGGTGACCCGGGTTCGATTCCCGCTCACGGCCAACACCGGTGACGATTATTTGAACCGGTCCTGGGCCTCCCCTAGGTCGACTCGGTCTCAAATGAGTACCTGGTGCGATGTGTAAACATCGCCACTGGGGAAGACAAAGGGGGCCGGGCGTGGTGCTGGCCACCCACCCCCTTCTGTACCGTTCCGGCCTTCAAAGGTGCTACTCGCTAATAGCACTTGCCCCTACAGTCTGTTACAGGCTACACGGGAGATCTTTGTTTTTTTGTAGGTAGGTGTGTGGGTAAGTGAGCGAGCGAGTGAGCGAGTCGGTGGTTCCATAGGACAACACGACCACACCTTCAGTTCCTTTGAGCTGGTGGTTTGGACAAGGCTGAGAGATTTTGTACACGCAATGCGGCACACTCTGTGTGTGTGTGCGCGTGTGTGTGTGCGTCTTGTTCACTGCGTTCGTGCCAGTGAGGACCGACATCATAGGAACCTGCTACTGACGACCCGTATGCTGCTGATGATTGACAATGCTGATGCTTCTGATAATGATGATGCTGATGACGCTGATACTGCTGATGATGCTGTTGATGATGACTCACAATGCTGATGCTGTTAATGATGCTGCTGATGACACTGATGCTGTTGATGATGACTCACAATGCTGATGCTTCTGATAATGATGATGCTGATGACGCTGATACTGCTGATGACACTGATGCTGTTGATGATGACTCACAATGCTGATGCTGTTAATGATGCTGCTGATGACACTGATGCTGTTGATGATGACTCACAATGCTGATGCTATTAATGATGCTGCTCATGACACTGATGCTGTTGATGATGACTCACAATGCTGATGCTTTTAATGATGCTGCTGGTGACACTGATACTGTTGATGATGACTCACAATGCTGATGCTGTTGATGATGACTCACAATGCTGATGCTGCTGATAATGATGCTGACACTGTTGATGATGACGATGACTCACAATGCTGATGCTGTTGATGACTCACAATGCTGATGCTGCTGATAACGATGCTGATGATGCTGACACTGTTGATGATGACTGACAATGCTGATGCTGTTGACGATGACGACTCTGACGATGCTGATGGATGCTAATGACGCTGCTGCTGATGATGATAATGATGACATCTCACGCGTGTCCGTCCAGGATGCAGGTGCCGTTGGTGAAGAGTTGCAGCTCCAGGGCCTGGGCTGGAACGTAAAGCGACATTCCACGCACCTCTCCATCCTCGTAGTTTACTGTGGCGGGGGAGAGAGGCAGGAGAGAGGCGGTATTGTGGGCCGACTCCTCTTGCGGACGACGTCACGAGGATCTTTAACGTCCCCACCGCAGCGAAGCGGACGGTGCGCGGTCGCGTCACCGCGGGTTACCGTGGTTTACCACGTCACCGTGGGGTATCACGTCACCGAGGGGTACCACGTCACCGAGGGGTACCACGTCACCGTGGGTTACCGTGGTTTACCACGTCACCGTGGGGTATCACGTCACCGAGGGGTACCACGTCACCGAGGGGTACCACGTCACCGCGGGTTACCGTGGTTTACCACGTCACCGTGGGGTATCACGTCACCGCAGGTTACCACGTCACCGTGGGGTATCACGTCACCGCAGGTTACCACGTCACCGTGGGGTATCACGTCACCGCAGGTTACCACGTCACCGAGGGGTACCACGTCACCGTGGGTTACCGTGGTTTACCACGTCACCGTGGGGTATCACGTCACCGCAGGTTACCACGTCACCGAGGGGTACCACGTCACCGCGGGTTACCGTGGTTTACCACGTCACCGTGGGGTACCACGTCACCGCAGGTTACCACGTCACCGAGGGGTACCACGTCACCGCGGGTTACCGTGGTTTACCGCGTCACCGAGGGGTACCGTGGTTTACCGCGTCACTGAGGGGTACCGTGGTTTACCGCGTCACCGTGGTTTACCGCGTCACCGAGGGGTACCGTGGTTTACCACGTCACCGCAGGTTACCGTGGTTTACCGCGTCACCGTGGGGTACCGTGGTTTACCGCATCACCGTGGTTTACCGCGTCACCGAGGGGTACCGTGGTTTACCACGTCACCGCAGGTTACCGTGGTTTACCGCGTCACCGCGGGTTACCGCGGGCTACCCGAACTCGTCATTAGCCCCTGGCCCCTTGGCCCTGCTTGGCCCCAGGGCCAGATTCTCAGACGTCTTGCGATCGCCAGCAGTCTCTCGCGGGTTTGGTTCCGGCTCGGTTAGCCCCCCCCCCCCCCCCCCCGGTGGTTGAAAAAAAAATAAACCCCAACCCCGTACCGTGCTGGCTCGGGTCGGGTGCGCCAGTGGAAACGCGCGTGTGTGCGTGCGTGCGTGCGTGTGTGCGTGCGTGTGTGCGTGCGCGTGCGTGCGAGCGAGCGTGTGTGCGTGCGTGCGAGCGTGCGAGCGTGCGTGCGTGCGTGCGAGCGTGTATGCGTGCGAGCTAGCGCTCACCCAGCAAGGAGAAGGAGTTTCCCGCGCAGTCTCCCGCCAGCTGGTAGCTGCACACCCCTGAGAAGTCGTACACACTGCCGTCGAATGTGTGGACCCAGCCGGGGCCGAACAGGCTGCACCGCCCGGGCCGCTCGTCATCTTCTCCTGCACCAAAGACAAAGTTCCCCCGTGTAGTAGCCTCGACAGACTGCTGGGGCGGGGCAAGTGCTGCCCGTAGCGAGGAGCGGCGCCTACGAAGGCCGGCACTGTGGCGCACAGATGGGGGTGGGTTGGCCAGCGCCACGCCCGGCCGCCTTTGTCTCCTGCACCATCATCGTCAGGAGCGGCAGCAGCATCGTCGGCACCCAGCATCAGGAGCAGCAGCAGCATCATCACGAGGAAATGGGAGAGTGGATGTATGCACTTTTGCATCGTACGTGGGCAACCGAGCTAATCGGAGGTGCGAGGCTAGGGGAACAAACTTAACACCACAACAACAACTAGCCGTTCTAAAAAAATGTTTTGTCAATCTTGAAGATTGAAAAGGGCACAGCAATCGTGGAGGTAAAAGAGCATATCGGAGGAGGAGGAGGGGGAGGGGAGCTGTGGATGAAGGAGGGAGATGTGGATAAAGCTGTGGATGGAGGAAGCTGTGGATAGACAGAGGAGTGATGTGGATGAAGGAGGGAGCTGTGGATAGAGAGGGGAGAGCTGTGGATGGAGAGGAGAGAGCTGTGAATGAAGGAGGGAGCTGTGGATGAAGGAGGGAGCTGTGGATAGAGAGGGGAGAGCTGTGGATGAAGGAGGGAGCTGTGGATATAGAAGGGAGAGCTGTGGATGGAGGGAGCTGTGGATAGAGAGCGGAGAGCTGTGGATGAAGGAGGGAGCTGCGTGTGAGGGACGTGGAATAACCGGACCGTAAACCGTACTTGTCTATGCGTGTTGGTGGGGAGAGTGTCAGCTCCACTGTCATTGCTACATTCGAAAAAGACAAGTTTTGATGACTCGCTGGCAAGGGAGGGAGCGAGGCAAGGGAGGCGAGGGAAGGAGGGAGGATGGCGAGGGAGGGAGGGAGGATGGCGAGGGAGGGAGGTGAGGGAGGAAGGGAGGGAGGGAGGGAGGGAGGTGAGGGAGGGAGGGGAGGGAGGGAGGGAGGTGGGGGAGGTGAGGGAGGGAGGATGGCGAGGGGGGGAGGGAGGGGGGGAGGGAGGGAGGGAGGTGAGGGAGGGAGGGAGGTGAGGGAGGGAGGATGGCGAGGGGGGAGGGAGGGAGGGAGGTGAGGGAGGTGAGGGAGGGAGGTGAGGGAGGGAGGGGGGAGGGAGGTGAGGGAGGTGAGGGAGGTGAGGGAGGGAGGGAGGTGAGGGAGGGGGGGAGGGGAGGTGAGGGAGGGAGGGGAGAGGGAGGTGAGGGGGGGAGGGAGGTGAGGGAGGGGGGGAGGGAGGTGAGGGGAGGGAGGGGGGGAGGGGAGGTGAGGGAGGGAGGGAGGGGGGAGGGAGGTGAGGGAGGTGAGGGGGGGAGGGAGGTGAGGGAGGGAGGGGGGAGGGAGGTGAGGGAGGGGGGGAGGGAGGTGAGGGGGGGAGGGAGGTGAGGGAGGTGAGGGGGGGAGGGAGGTGAGGGGGGGAGGGAGGTGAGGGGGGAGGGTGAGGGAGGTGAGGGGGGGAGGGAGGTGAGGGGGGAGGGAGGGAGGTGAGGGGGGAGGGAGGTGAGGGAGGTGAGGGGGGGAGGGAGGTGAGGGAGAGGGGAGGGAGTCGTGTATTTTGGTTGGGTTCGGGATCACCACGGCGCTGTTGCCGGATGCGCGCGGCTCCGCGTGGCGCCACGCAGGGATGAGGATGGCTGTGTGCGTGCTGCAGGGTGCCCGGTGCTGCTGCTGCTGCTGTTGTTTTGTCTTCGTGCCAGTGAGTCACGGTCCCTATGGCTCGCGGGAATTCCTGTCCCGGGGACGGAGACCTCTTCCCACCACCCCACCCATCCCGACACCACCAACCCTGCCCCCACGTCTTACTGGATATCTTCATAGCTAATCGAATTTCTCCAGTATGAATACATATTCTGATTCTTCTTCGTCGTCTTCTTCTTCCCTCTGTCACGATGACAATGGCCAGGCGATGCTCATCATCGTCATCATCGTCGTCATCATCATCGGTGTCATCATCATCGCCATCATCGTTGTCATCATCATCGGCATCATCATCGGCATCATCATCGGTGTCATCGCCGTCGTATTGTCATCATCAGAGATGAGCAGCCACCAATAACATCAGCAGTGTGATCGTGATGATGTTGATGATGACGACGATGTTGAGTGGTAATTGACGGTGAGCGGCATCACCGTCATCATCACCGTCATTATCATCACCGTCATGATCATCATCACCGTCATGATCATCATCACCGTCATGATCATCACCGTCATGATCATCATCACCGTCATCGCCACCGTCATGATCATCACCGTCATGATCATCATCACCGTCATCATCGTCACCGTCAAGATCATAATCACCGTCATGATCATCATCACCGTCATGATCATCATCACCGTCATGAGCATCATCACCGTCATGAGCATCATCACCGTCATGAGCATCATCACCGTCATCGTCACCGTCATGATCATCACCGTCATCATCACCGTCATCATCATCACCGTCATGATCATCATCACCGTCATCATCGTCACCGTCATGATCATCATCACTGTCATGATCATCATCACCGTCAAGATCATAATCACCGTCATGATCATCATCACCGTCATGATCATCATCACCGTCACCATCATCATCACCGTCATGAGCATCATCACCGTCATGATCATCACCGTCATCATCATCACCGTCATCATCATCGTCACCGTCATGATCATCATCACCGTCATTATCATCATCGTCACCGTCATGATCATCATCACCGTCATCATCGTCACCGTCATGATCATCATCATCGTCACCGTCATGAGCATCATCACCGTCATGATCATCATCACCGTCATCATCGTCACCGTCATTATCACCGTCATGAGCATCATCACCTCCATGAGCATCATCACCGTCGTCATCGTCACCGTCATGATCATCATCACCGTCATGAGCATCATCACCGTCATGAGCATCACCGTCATGAGCATCATCACCGTCATCATCATCACCGTCATGATCATCACCGTCATGATCATCATCACCGTCATCATCATCACCGTCATGATCATCATCACCGTCATGATCATCATCACCGTCATGATCATCATCGCCGTCATCATCATCGTCGTCGTCGTCATGATCGTCATCGTATTCATTGTTGCCACCATTGCCATCGTCATCATCATCGCTATCACTGACACAGCCTTTCTCTGTCTCGGCCCGAGACGTCGCCTAGATATTATTTTATATCTCACAAGGCCACGACAGCGGTGTTGGTATTGACACGGCGCGCATTGAGCCCTTTGTCATGTTGGTTGTGCATCAACAGCAGCATTATCATCACCATCACCAGATAATCTGTCATCTCCGAGTGGTGATGATACCCCCACTGGGCCCAATTAAGTGAAGAGGCGAGCGTGAAAGACGGATCCTGTGTGAGTGAGTGTGAGTGTGTGCGAGTGAGTGTGTGAGTGTGTGTGAGTCTGTGTGAGTGTGACTGTGAGTGTGTGTGAGTCTGTGTGAGTGTGTGACTGTGAGTGTGTGTGTGAGTGGTGGGGAGCGATAGTGTAGCGGTTAGCGCTGCGCTGCGCTCCGAACCTTGCGACCCGAGTTCGATTCCCGCTCACGGCCAACACCATGGTGACGATTATCTTAACCGGTCCCGGGCCTCCCCTAGGTCGACTCAGCCTCAAATGAGTACCTGGTGCGGTGTGTAGTAAACATCGCCACTGGGGATACAAAGGCGGCCGGGCGTGGTGCTGGCCACCCACCCCCTCGTGTACCGTTACCGGCCTTCATAGGTGCTCGCTAACAGCACTTGCCCCTACAGTCTGTTAAGGCTATATGGGGGATCTTTGTCTTTATCTTTGTGTGTGAGTGAGTGTGTGAGTGAGTGTGTGAGTGTATGTGTGAGTGTGTGTGAGTGTGTGTGAGCGTGAGTGTGTGAGTGTGGGTGAGTGTGTGTGACTGTGAGTGTGTGAGTGTGTGTGTGAGTGAGTGTGTGTGAGTGAGTGTGTGTGAGTGAGTGTGTGTGAGTGTGTGCGTGAGTGTGTGAGTGAGTGTGAGTGTATGTGTGAGTGTGTGTGAGTGTGTGTGAGAGTGTGTGAGTGTGTGTGAGCGTGAGTGTGTGAGTGTGGGTGAGTGTGTGTGACTGTGATGTCATATAGGGCAGTCTGTGCACAAACGCCACCCTCCCTCAGCATTTCGCTTGGGAGATCATCTCTGCCCGCTGCCTTTCCTGGTCTCAGACTCCGGATCGCCTTCAATACTTCCTCAGCAGATGGCACCTCAGCCAGCCACTCACAGGGGGTGACTTCATCCAATATTTGAGGCACCGCAGCCTCAGCAGGGTCATCCTCACTTTGTGCCACGGTGTTTTCCTGGCTGAGGGATTTTCCCTCCCCCAGGACCTCACAGAAATGCTCAGCAAATCTGCGAACCTGTTCCTGGGGGTCGGAAATTGGATCACCGTTTTTTCCCCTAATGATGGTAATAGGTGTGGCGCTGCAGGTTACTTTTTTGATGGAGTTAAATAGAGATTTGTGATCACGGGCCACTGAGGCAGACTCCATCTCCTCAGCAACCCGCGACCACCACCCATCCTTGCAGCGCCTCACGGCTCTCCGAACCTCCGAGCGAAGGCTGCGGTAAGCCTCCTCATTCTCTGACGTGGGATTCTGTAGCCGATGACAGTGGGCCTGTCGCTTTTTCTCAACCATCCTGAACAACTCCTCTGTCATCCAGGGTGTCTGGGGAGGTCTGTACCGCGTACCCAAAGCAGCCATTGCAGCTGCATGAGTCACAGTCCTAAACCTCGCCCATTTACCCTTGACATCTGGAGGAGTCGGGTACGATGCCAATCCCAGCCGCAAGCGATGATGAAATTCTCGCTTGCAACTTTCATCAGATAACTGAGACCAGGCCACTTTAGGTTGGAATGGGGTCCTGGGTGTACACCCACCACCGGAGTGGAAGAATGGCAGGCGCATCTTACAGATGACTAGTCGATGGTCAGAGGGCAGATCAGCTCCACGGTAGGTCCTGGTGTCAAGGACATGGGCTCGCATTCGCTGGTCCGTCACTATGTAGTCCAGCAGATGTTCTTGCTTGGACCCGGCATGCATCCATGATGTTGTGTGGATGCGCCGATGCCGGAACAGCGTGTTGGTAATTACAAGCCCATGGGCTGCACAACAATCTAGCAGCCTCCTACCGTTGTTATTGAGCTGATCTGGCCCATGCCCTCCAATCACTCCAGACCAGGTGCCAGTATCATGACCAACTCGGGCATTGAAGTCACCCAACATGATGACTCTATCCCGAGGGGCCACTTTAGCCAGCACCTGTGACAGGAGGTCATAGAAGGCATCTGACTCATCGGCTTTGCCTGCATCCCTCCACGGATGTTCATCTTCGGTGGGGGCATAAGTAACCACGACCACCATTCCTCGCCTCCGGTTGATGGGAAGGCGAGCCCAAAGTAGCCTGGGGCTTACAGCTTCCCACACCTCACCGCCACGCTCCCACGCCCCCTTCATTCTTTTGTTCAAAAGAAGACCCACACCCTGTTGTTTGGCAGTCTGCTGCCCCGAGTAAAGGACTGTCCACCCCTCATGGTGGCAGGAGCCAGAGCCGGTCCACCGGACCTCCTGAATGCCGCATAGATCCAGGCGGTACCGGTCCAGCTCCCGACAGAGGAGTGGCAGCCTCTCCTCTGCAGTGAGCGTTCGAACATTCCACGTGGCCACCCGTAGTGGCTTTTCGTTGTTTCTGGAGTAGCCCCGAGGGTAGGTATTCAATCTCCTGGCTCCGCCAATTGGGGTTTGGCCAGGAGACGTCATAGACGCCTGGCCCCCCGGGGCCTCCGGCACAAGCTTAGTTGTTACATATTTCAGTTTAATTCGTGGTTTCGTGGTAATTAATTGAAGGTGGAGGGGTTACCAGCCCCCCTTGTCTGGACCACTGGACGGGTTCCGCAGGATTGGAAGGATGCCCTGGTGGTCCCCCTTTTTAAGAAGGGGGACCGCACAGACTGTAACAACTACAGGGGCATCTCACTCCTCAGTGTGCCGGGAAAGGTCCTGGCAAGGATTATTCAGCATCGCCTTGCCAGGCACGCTGATGAGAGGCTTGCGGAGCCCCAATGCGGTTTCAGGAAAGGGCGGTCCTGCACAGATGCCATATTTTCTGTCCGTCTGCTACAGCAGAGGTGTAGGGAATTCCAACAAGACCTACATCTCTGCTTTATTGACCTGGTCAAGGCCTATGATACCATCAGTAGGCCTGGGCTCTGGGTCGTTCTTCGTGCTTTTGGAGTACCTGACCCTCTGCTCACGATCATTAAGGACCTTCATGATGGTGAGCGGGCCCGGGTAAAACTACGTGGCCGGGAGTCAGAGCCATTCCCTGTACACCTTGGGGTGCGACAGGGATGTCCTCTGGCTCCCACATTATTTAACATCTATTTTGACCACGTAGTTCGTGAAGCCTTCAATAGCTGTACCGGGGGAATCTCCATATGGTACAGATATAATGGGAGGCTAATCGATGCCCGGGTGCGGTCAAGGGATGGCTCCCTATTGCTCAACCACGTTATGTATGCTGATGACTTGGTAATAGCTGCTCAGTCAGAGGAGGAGTTGGAGACGCTGCTGCTGAGACTGGAGCGTGCCACTAAGAGGTGGGGCCTTACCATCAGCCCCACCAAAACTAAGCACCTGCCTGGGTATTTTGTACCATCGGACACTCCACCCCCACAACTCCCAATCGGTGATGGGGCAGTTGTGGAGAGAGTGGAGAGTTTCCCATACCTGGGCAGTGTGCTTATGACTGGCTCCAGTTTAACAGCAGAGGTCTCACTCCGAATCAGTCGAGCGGCAATATCTTTTCATCGGTTGCGTAACGCTGTGTGGAAGCTACCTGGTCTGTCGCTCCGCACTAAGCTTCAGGTCTTCTCGGCCACGGTCATTCCCTCCCTTCTCTACGCTTGCGAAACGTGGACCCCCCTAATGGAACATCTTCGCCGGTTAGAAACATTTAGGCTGGCCTGCCTACGATCCATCCTGGGTTTAACCAGACTGGATTGTGTGAGGAGCTCACAAATCCTTGAAAGATCTGGGCAGGATCCCATCGGTGAGCTCCTCCGGGAGGCAAGGCTGCGATGGCTGGGTCATGTAGCCCGCATGCCCAGCCACCGCATGCCGAAACAGCTTTTGTTTGGCCGGATTGAGGGGGCTAAGCGGGCGCGGCACGGGCTAGAGAAGAGATGGAGTGATGTGGTACAGGAGGACGTGGAGCTGAGTGGACTTGCCGATGACTGGTACCAGCGGTGTCAAGATCGGCCTCTGTGGAGGAGGCTCGTGAAGGATGCTACTGGGCAGTTGGAGGCAGTCGCCCTCCAACAACAACGGAGGGCGGAGGAGCGACGCTCACAACAGCGAGCGGAGCGCCGGGTGGCTAAAGCACAGCAGGTTGGCACAGTAGGGGGCACAGGTGGTGCATCAGCCAGTCATCTCAGTCAGTCGACCCGTGGCACCTGGGTCTGCCCCGTGACCACCTGCCAGCGGGCGTTCGACACTTCACGTGGCCTCAGGGTGCACATAGCCTGGCACAAGCGTCGTGGTGACGTCACCGCCACTTAGTGGCGAATGGCGGTTGTTGTTGTTGTTGTTGTGACTGTGAGTGTGTGAGTGTGTGAGTGTGTGTGTGAGTGTGTGTGTGAGTGAGTGTGTGTGAGTGAGTGTGTGTGAGTGAGTGTGTGTGAGTGAGTGTGTGTGAGTGTGTGCGTGAGTGTGTGAGTGAGTGTGTGTGTGAGTGTGTGTGAGTGTGCTTTATTGACCTGGTCAAGGCCTATGGGCTCTGGGTTGTTCTTCGTGCTTTTGAAGTACCTGACCCTCTGCTCACGTGGCCGGGAGTCCGAGCCTTTCTCTTTACACCTTGGAGTGTGATAGGGATGTCCTCTGGCTCCCACATTATTTTACATCTATTTTGACCACGTAGTTCGTGAAGCCTTCAATAGCTGTACCGGGGGAATCTCCATATGGTACACATATAATGCGAGGCTGATCGATGCCCGGGTGCGGTCAAGGGATGGCTCCCTATTGCTCAACCACGTTATGTATGCTGATGACTTGGTAATAGCTGCTCAGTCAGAGGAGGAGTTGGAGACGCTGCTGCTGAGACTGGAGCGTGGAACTAAGAGGTGGGGCCTTACCATCAGCCCAACCAAAACTAAGCACCTGCCTGGGTATTTTGTACCATCGGACACTCCACCCCCACAACTCCCAATCGGTGATGGGGCAGTTGTGGAGAGAGTGGAGAGTTTCCCATACCTGGGCAGTGTGCTTATGACCGGCTCCAGTTTAACAGCAGAGGTCTCACTCCGAATCATCGGTTGCGTAACGCTGTGTGGAAGCTACCTGGTCTGTCGCTCCGCACTAAGCTTCAGGTCTTCTCGGCCACAGTCATTCCCTCCCTTCTCTACGCTTGCGAAACGTGGACCCCCCTAATGGAACATCTTCGCCGGTTAGAAACATTTAGGCTGGCCTGCCTACGATCCATCCTGGGTTTAACCAGACTGGAATGTGTGAGGAGCTCACAAATCCTTGAAAGATCTGGGCAAGGTCCCATCGGTGAGCTCCTCCGGCGGGCAAGGCTGCGATGGCTGGGTCATGTAGCCCGCATGCCCAGCCACCGCATACCGAAACAGCTTTTGTTCGGCCGGATTGAGGGGGCTAAGCTGGCGCAGTACGGGCTAGAGAAGAGTTGGAGTGATGTGGTACAGGAGGACATGGAGCTGAGTGGACTTGCCGATGACTGGTACCAGCGGTGTCAAGATCGGCCTCTGTGGAGGAGGCTCGTGAAGGATGCTACTGGGCAGTTGGAGGCAGTCGCCCTCCAACAACAACCGAATGCGGAGGAGCGACGCTCACAACAACGAGCGGAGCGCCGGGTGGCTAAAGCACAGCAGGTTGGCACAGTAGGGGGCACAGGTGGTGCATCAGCCAGTAATCTCAGTCGACCCGTGGCACCTGGGTCTGCCCCGTGACCTGCCAGCGGGCGTTCGACACTTCACGTGGCCTCAGGGTGCACATAGCCTGGCACAAGCGTCGTGGTGACGTCACCGCCACTTAGTGGCGAATGGCGGTTGTTGCTGTTGTTGAGTGTGTGAGTGTTTGAGTGAGTGAGTGTGTGAGTGTTTGAGTGTGTGTGAGTGTGTGAGTGAGTTTGTGAGTGAGTGAGTGTGTGAGTGTTTGAGTGAGTGAGTGTGTGAGTGCGTGAGTGTGTGAGTGAATGTGTCAGTGTGTGAGTGAGTGTGTGTGTGAGTGAGTGTGTATGTGAGTGTATGAATGAGTTTGTGAGTGAGTGTGTGAGTGTTTGGGTGAGTGTGTGAGTGCGTGAGTGTGTGAGTGTTTGAGTGAGTTTGTGAGTGAGTGTGTGAGTGTTTGAGTGAGTGAGTGTGTGAGTGCGTGAGTGTGTGAGTGAGTGTGTGAGTGAGTGTGTGAGTGAGTGTATGTTAGTGTGTTAGTGTTTGAGTGAGTGTGTGTGTGAGTGCGTGAGTGAGTGTGTGAGTGAGTGTGTGAGTGCGTGAGTGTGTGAGTGAGTGAGTGTGTGAGTGAGTGTGTAAGTGAGTGAGTGTGTGTGTGTGATGGAGTGTGTGAGTGAGTGAGTGTGTGAGTGTTTGAGTGAGTGAGTGTTTGAGTGAGTGAGTGTGTGAGTGAGTGTGTGAGTGTGTGAGTGAGTGCGTGAGTGTGTGAGTGAGTGGGTGAGTGTGTGAGTGTTTGAGTGCGTGAGTGCGTGAGTGTGTGTGAGTGTTTGTGTGAGTGAGTGTGTGTGTCTATGTGTGTGTCTATGTGTGTGTGTGTCTACGTGTGTCTACGTGCGTCTGTGTGTGTGTCTATGTGTGTCAGTGTGTCTGGGGGAGCGGTGGTGTAGTGGTTAGCGCGCTGCGCTATGAACCCGGCGATCCGAGTTCGATTCCCGCTCACGGCCAACACCAGTGACGATTATCTGAACCGGTTCTGGGCCTCCCCTAGGTCGACTCAGCCTCAAATGAGTACCTGGTGCGATGTGTAAACGTCGCCACTGGGGAGACAAAGGCGGCCGGGCGTGGTGCTTGCCACCCACCCCCTTCTGTACCGTTCCGGCCTTCAAAGGTGCTCGCTAACAGCACTTGCCCCAACAGACTGTTCAGGCTATACGGGGGATATTTGGCTTTGTGTAAGTTATTGAGGAGCGAACAGAAATTGAAACTTGGTAAAGATAAATAAACAGAGCGACAACTGGCAAAGGCCTACGTGCTGATAGCGAACACCAACTAATGCCAACACACACACAGACAGACAAGCCAGATACAAAGACGAAGATCCCCCGTATAGCCTCTAAAAGACTGTTGGGGCAAGTGCTGTTCGCTAGCACGTCACACAAGGGGGGTGGTGGGTGGCCAGCACCACGCCCGCCCGGCCGCCTTTGTCTTCCCAGTGCTGACGTTTTACACACTTCACCAGGTACTCATTTGAGGCTGAGTCAAACCAATTGGAGGCGCAGGACCGATTCAAATGTTCACTGTCACTCTCGATGGTGATGGTGGTGATTGTGATGGTGATGATGGTGGTGATGGTGATGATGGTTGTGGTGATGGTGGTGGTGATGGTGGTGAGCGGGAATTGGAATCGGGGTCTCTGGCCATGGTCGTAGGGCGACGCGCTAACCGCTGCGCCACCGCTCCTCACGGCGCGCTAACCGCCGCGCCACCGCTCCTCACGGCGCGCTAACCGCTGCGCCACCGCTCCTCACGGCGCGCTAACCGCTGCGCCACCGCTCCTCGCGGCGACCCCGCAGGAGACGCAGCACGCACACACAGAGACACACCGACACTGGGACACATCGCATCACAGCAGGCTGCTCGATCATTCTTTGACGCGTCCTCTCCTCGTGATGCCTCCATTCATCCCGTTTCCGCGAGGTGGTCATTGATAAGAGAGAGAGAGAACGCGAATTTCCATTCATAAGAAAATATCCACGCGCACGCGCGCGCCAGTCAGCAGCACCCATTGACGAACAGTCGGCACTACACAGACAAAGATCCCCCGTGTAGCCTTTTTTGGGGCAAGTGTTGTCAGCAAGCGCCTACAGTATGAAGGCAAATATCGCGCGCCGTGCCGGCCTTCATAGGCGCTGCTACTCGTTAACAGCACTTGCCCCAACAGTCTGTTCAGGCTACACGGGGGATCTTTGTCGTTATCTGTATGAACTTACCTGGAATGTCGCTCGCCGCAGTGAGTAGAGCGAACAGGGCGATCGAGACCAGCTGCGGAGAGAAAACACCGCCACGGGTAGGTTCATTGGTTTCAAGTGTCAGATTGGTTCCGTGTGGCCAGACTGAGATGGCGAGTGAGTGAATGAGATGGTGAGTGAGTGAGATGGTGAGTGAGTGAGATGGCGAGTGAGTGAGATGGTGAGTGAGTGAGATGGCGAGTGAGTGAGATGGTGAGTGAGTGAGTGAGATGGTGAGTGAGTGAGTGAGATGGTGAGTGAGTGAGATGGCGAGTGAGTGAGATGGTCAGTGAGTGAGATGGCGAGTGAGTGAATGAGATGGTGAGTGAGTGAGATGGTGAGTGAGTGAGATGGCGAGTGAGTGAATGAGATGGTGAGTGAGTGAGATGGCGAGTGAGTGAATGAGATGGTGAGTGAGTGAGATGGTGAATGAGTGAATGAGATGGCGAGTGAGTGAGTGAGATGGCGAGTGAGTGAATGAGATGGTGAGTGAGTAAGTGAGATGGTGAGTGAGTGAGTGAGATGGTGAGTGAGTGAATGAGATGTTGAGTGAGTGAGTGAGATGGCGAGTGAGTGAATGAGATGGCGAGTGAGTGAGTGAGATGGTGAGTGAGTGAGTGAGATGTTGAGTGAGTGAATGAGATGGCGAGTGAGCGAGTGAGATGGTGAGTGAGTGAGTGAGATGGTGAGTGAGTGAGTGAGTGAATGAGATGGTGAGTGGGTGAGTGAGATGTTGAGTGAGTGAATGAGATGGCGAGTGAGTGAGATCTTGAGTGAATGAGATGGTAAGTGAGTGAGTGAGATGGTGAGTGAGTGAGTGAGATGTTGAGTGAGTGAGATGGCGAGTGAGTGAGTGAGATGTTGAGTGAGTGAGATGGTGAGTGAGTGAGTGAGATGGCGAGTGAGTGTCACTTCCATGCACACTGAGTGTCACAGCCATACACACTAAGTGTCACTTCCATGCCCACTGAGTGTCACTTCCATGCCCACTGAGTGTCACAGCCATACACACTGAGTGTCACTTCCATACACGCTAAGTGTCACTTCCATACACACTAAGTGTCAGCCATACACACTAAGTGTCACTTCCATACACACTAAGTGTCACAGCCATACACACTGAGTGTCACATCCATACACACTAAGTGTCACAGCCATACACACTGAGTGTCACATCCATACACACTAAGTGTCACAGCCATACACACTAAGTGTCACTTCCATACACACTGCGTGTCACTTCCATATACACTGAGTGTCACAGCCATACACACTAAGTGTCACAGCCATACACTAAGTGTCACTTCCATACACACTGAGTGTCACTTCCATGCCCACTGAGTGTCACAGCCATACACACTAAGTGTCAGCCATACACACTAAGTGTCACTTCCATACACACTAAGTGTCACAGCCATACACACTGAGTGTCACATCCATACACACTGAGTGTCACTTCCATACCCACTGAGTGTCACAGCCATACACACTAAGTGTCAGCCATACACACTGAGTGTCAGAGCCATACACACTAAGTGTCACATCCATACACACTAAGTGTTACTTCCATATACACTAAGTGTCACTTCCGCCCACTGAGTGTCACAGCCATACACACTGAGTGTCACTTCCATTCCCACTGAGTGTCACAGCCATACACACTGAGTATCACAGCCATACACACTAAGTGTCACTTCCATTCCCACTGAGTGTCACAGCCATACACACTAAGTGTCACATCCATACACACTAAGTGTCACTTCCATGCCCACTGAGTGTCACAGCCATACACACAAAGTGTCACATCCATACACACTAAGTGTCACTTCCATACACACTGAGTGTCACAGCCATACACACTAAGTGTCACATCCATACACGCTAAGTGTCACTTCCATACACACTAAGTGTCACTTCCATATACACTGTCACTTCCATATACCCTGAGTGTCACAGCCATACACACTAAGTGTCACAGCCATACACACTAAGTGTCACTTCCATACACACTGAGTGTCACTTCCATATACACTGTCACTTCCATATACCCTGAGTGTCACAGCCATACACACTAAGTGTCACAGCCATACACACTAAGTGTCACTTCCATACACACTGAGTGTCACTTCCATATACACTGAGTGTCACAGCCATACACACGGAGTGTCACAGCCATACACACTGAGTGTCACAGCCATACACACTGAGTGTCACAGCTATACACACTGAGTGTTACAGCTATACACACTAAGTGTCACTTCCATACACACTGAGTGTCACAGCCATACACACTAAGTGTCACATCCATACACGCCAAGTGCCACTTCCATGCCCACTGAGTGTCACAGCCATACACACTAAGTGTCACATCCATACACACTAAGTGTCACTTCCATGCCCACTGAGTGTCACAGCCATACACACAAAGTGTCACATCCATACACACTAAGTGTCACTTCCATATACACTAAGTGTCACTTCCATATACACTGAGTGTCACAGCCATACACACTAAGTGTCACTTCCATACACACTAAGTGTCACTTCCATATACACTAAGTGTCACTTCCGCCCACTGAGTGTCACAGCCATACACACTAAGTGTCACTTCCATTCCCACTGAGTGTCACAGCCATACACACTAAGTGTTACATCCATACACACTAAGTGTCACTTCCATGCCCACTGAGTGTCACAGCCATACACACAAAGTGTCACATCCATACACACTAAGTGTCACTTCCATACACACTAAGTGTCACAGCCATACACACTGAGTGTCACAGCCATACACACTAAGTGTCAGCCATACACACTGAGTGTCAGAGCCATACACACTAAGTGTCACATCCATACACACTAAGTGTTACTTCCATATACACTAAGTGTCACTTCCGCCCACTGAGTGTCACAGCCATACACACAAAGTGTCACATCCATACACACTAAGTGTCACTTCCATACACACTAAGTGTCACAGCCATACACACTGAGTGTCACAGCCATACACACTAAGTGTCACTTCCATGCCCACTGAGTGTCACTTCCATACACACTGAGTGTCACAGCCATACACACTGAGTGTCACAGCCATACACACTAAGTGTCACATCCATACACGCTAAGTGTCACTTCCATACACACTAAGTGTCACTTCCATATACACTAAGTGTCACTTCCATATACCCTGAGTGTCACAGCCATACACACTGAGTGTCACAGCCATACACACTGAGTGTCACAGCCATACACACTGAGTGTCACAGCTATACACACTGAGTGTTACAGCTATACACACTAAGTGTCACTTCCATACACACTGAGTGTCACAGCCATACACACTAAGTGTCACATCCATACACGCCAAGTGCCACTTCCATGCCCACTGAGTGTCACAGCCATACACACTAAGTGTCACATCCATACACACTAAGTGTCACTTCCATGCCCACTGAGTGTCACAGCCATACACACAAAGTGTCACATCCATACACACTAAGTGTCACTTCCATACACACTAAGTGTCACAGCCATACACACTGAGTGTCACAGCCATACACACTAAGTGTCACATCCATACACGCTAAGTGTCACTTCCATACACACTAAGTGTCACTTCCATATACACTAAGTGTCACTTCCATATACACTGAGTGTCACAGCCATACACACTAAGTGTCACAGCCATACACACTGAGTGTCACTTCCATGCCCACTGAGTGTCACAGCCATACACACTAAGTGTCACAGCCATACACACTAAGTGTCACTTCCATACACACTAAGTGTCACTTCCATATACACTGAGTGTCACAGCCATACACACAAAGTGTCAGCCATACACATTAAGTGTCACAGCCATACACACTAAGTGTCACAGCCATACACACTGAGTGTCACAGCCATACACACTCAGTGTCACAGCCATACACACTAAGTGTCACAGCCATACACACTGAGTGTCACAGCCATACACACTCAGTGTCACAGCCATACACACTGAGTGTCACAGCTATACACACTAAGTGTCACAGCCATACACACTGAGTGTCACTTCCATGCCCACTGAGTGTCACAGCCATACACACTAAGTGTCACATCCATACACACTAAGTGTCACTTCCATGCCCACTGAGTGTCACAGCCATACACACAAAGTGTCACATCCATACACACTAAGTGTCACTTCCATATACACTGAGTGTCACATCCATACACACTAAGTGTCACAGCCATACACACTGAGTGTCACAGCCATACACACTCAGTGTCACAGCCATACACACTGAGTGTCACAGCCATACACACTCAGTGTCACAGCCATACACACTGAGTGTCACTTCCATGCCCACTGAGTGTCACATCCATGCCCTCCACATACCTTGGCCATGCCCTTGGCTACAGACGTTGGACCTGAGAGGGTGCCGCTGTTGATCGCCACCACCACCAGCACCACCAGCAGCAGCAGCACCACCACCACCAGCAGCACCACTACCACCAGAAGCAGCACCACCACCAGCAACAGCAGCAGCTACCGCATTTGTACGGATCCAACGGGGGAGGAGGAGCAGGAGGGAGGAGGAGGAGGGAGGAGGAGGAGGACGAGGTGTGAGAAAGAGGAGGAGCAGGAGGAGGACGAGGTGTGAGAAAGAGGAGAAGGAGCAGGAGGAATGAACAGCAGGAGTGAAGAGGGGAGTGTGGAGTGATTTGGGATTCTCCGAGTTCGTTTTTCACGGTTCGATTCCCACCCCGCTCTTTCCCCTATTGCCTGCATCAGAATGTTGCCAGACGTAAAACTATCAACGACTTTTTGTTACTTGACCAGGTAAAGCCCCACTGAGCTACGCAGATCTTCTTCAGAAGCAACCTGGCCATCGCACATCTCAGTTTTCTCAGATTATTTAGCGCAAAGACGAAGTGGTTCATCATCATCAGCATGGAACTGTACAGCAGCAGCAGCAGCAGCCAAAGGCTTGGTTCTAGATGTGGAGGAGAAGAACCGGAGAAGGACCCGGAGACAAATCCACGCAGTGACCACCACAAGGAGACAAGGAGAGAGACACGCGCAGACTCCAAATATACAGCAGCAGCAGCAGGCGTCGTCAGGGTCGGGATCAAACCCACGACCTCCTGTAGACCAGGCGAGGTAGTCAACATCTGCTAGCCACGGCGGTGATGATGATGATGATGAGAGAGAGAGACGCAGACTCCACGTACACAGCAGCAGCAGCAGGCGTCGTCAGGGTAGGAGTCGAACCCACGACCTCCTGTAGACCAGGCGAGGTAGTCAACATCTGCTCGCCACGGCGGTGATGATGATGATGAGAGAGAGAGACGCAGACTCCACGTACACAGCAGCAGCAGCAGCAGGCGTCGTCAGGGTAGGAGTCGAACCCACGACCTCCTGTAGACCAGGCGAGGTAGTCAACATCTGCTCGCCACGGCGGTGATGATGATGAGAGAGAGAGAGAGACGCAGACTCCACGTACACAGCAGCAGCAGCAGCAGGCGTCGTCAGGGTCGGGGTCGAACCCACGACCTCCTGTAGACCAGGCGAGGTAGTCAACATCTGATAGCCACGGCGGTGATGATGATGAGAGAGAGAGACGCAGACTCCACGTACACAGCAGCAGCAGGCGTCGTCAGGGTCGGGGTCGAACCCACGACCTCCTGTAGACCAGGCGAGGTAGTCAACACCTGATAGCCACGGCGGTGATGATGATGATGAGAGAGAGAGAGACGCAGACTCCACGTACACAGCAGCAGCAGCAGGCGTCGTCAGGGTAGGAGTCGAACCCACGACCTCCTGTAGACCAGGCGAGGTAGTCAACATCTGCTCGCCACGGCGGTGATGATGATGAGAGAGAGAGACGCAGACTCCACGTACACAGCAGCAGCAGCAGGCGTCGTCAGGGTCGGGGTCGAACCCACGACCTCCTGTAGACCAGGCGAGGTAGTCAACATCTGATAGCCACGGCGGTGATGATGAGAGAGAGAGAGACGCAGACTTCACGTACACAGCAGCAGCAGCAGGCGTCGTCAGGGTCGGGGTCCAACCCACGACCTCCTGTATACCAAGAGAGGTAGTCAACATCTGCTAGCCACGGCGGTGATGATGATGATGAGAGAGAGAGACGCAGACTCCACGTACACAGCAGCAGCAGCAGGCGTCGTCAGGGTCGTGGTCGAACCCACGACCTCCTGTAGACCAGGCGAGGTAGTCAACATCTGCTCGCCACGGCGGTGATGATGATGAGAGAGAGAGAGAGACGCAGACTCCACGTACACAGCAGCAGCAGCAGGCGTCGTCAGGGTCGGGGTCGAACCCACGGAGCAGCAGCGGCGGCGGCGGCGGCGTTTTCACTCGGCCATCGAATCAAAGACGGCGGCGGTCACTGCACCATCATCATCATCATCACCGTCGTCATCATCACCGTCGTCATCATCATCATCACCGTCGTCATCATCACAGTCGTAATCATCACCATCGTCATCATCACCGTCGTCATCATCATCACCACTATTGTCGTTGTCATCACCGTCGTCATCATCATAATCACCGTCGTCATCATCATCATCACCGTCGTCATCATCATCACCGTCATCATCATCACTGTCGTCATCATCACCGTCGTCATCATCACAGTCATCATCATCATCACCGTCGTCATCATCATCATCACCGTCGTCATCATCATCATCGTCGTCATCATCACTGTCGTCATCATCACCGTCGTCATCATCACCGTCGTCATCATCATCATCACCGTCGTCATCATCATCAATCAGCACCGTCGTCATCATCACCGTCGTTATCATCATCATCATCACCATCGTCGTCATCATCACCATCACTGTCGTCATCATCACCGTCGTCATCATCACCGTCGTCATCATCACCGTCGTCATCATCATCATCATCACCGTCGTCATCATCACCGTCGTCATCATCATCACCGTCGCCATCATCATCACCGTCGTCGTCATCATCATCACAGTCATCATCACCGTCGTCACCGTCATCACCGTCGTCACCATCATCATCAGCGTCGTCATCATCATCAACGTCGCCATCATCACCGTCGTCATCATCATTACCATCATCATCATCATCACCATCATCACCGTCGTCATCACCACCGTCGTCGTCGTCATCACCATCGTCGTCATCATCACCGTCGTCATCACCATCGTCGTCATCATCACCGTCGTCATCATCACCGTCGCCATCATCACCGTTGTCATCATCATCACCGTCATCATCATCACCGTCGTCATCATCACCGTCGTCATCATCACCGTCGTCATCATCATCACCGTTATCACCGTCATCATCATCATCACCGTCGTCATCATCATCACCGTCGTCATCATCACCGTCGTCATCATCACTGTCGTCATCATCACCGTCGTCATCATGACCGTCGTCATCATCATCATCACCGTCGTCATCATCATCAATCATCACCGTCGTCATCATCACCGTCGTCATCATCACTGTCGTCATCATCACCGTCGTCATCATCGTCGTCGTCATCATCATCACCGTCGTCATCATCATCATCACCGTCGTCATCATCGTCGTCGTCATCATCATCACCGTTATCACCGTCGTCATCATCACCGTCGTCATCATCATCACCGTCATCATCATCACCGTCGTCATCATCACCGTCGTCATCATCATCACCGTCGTCATCATCATCAATCATCACCGTCGTCATCATCACCGTCGGCATCATCACTGTCGTCATCATCACCGTCGTCATCATCACTGTCATCATCATCACCGTCGTCATCATCATCATCACCGTCGTCATCATCTTCGTCGTCATCATCACCGTCGTCGTGTGGCGCTTTCAGATGCGCTGCTTTTGCGGGCCGTCTGGAACGCTCTTCCCTTCCGCTATTAGGAAGCCACTGGGCAGTTACGCACTTTTAAATCATCATCACCTAGATTGACAAACTCGTTTCTCCATAACTGCTTCTTGTTGTTGTTGTGTTTTAGTTTGCTGTCCTTCCCCCGCACCTCCTATTAGCCCGGTTGGCTATGTACGGTGCTAAATAAGTTTAAAAAAATGATCCCCCGTATAACCTTAGCAGACTGTTGGGGCAAGTGTTGTTAGCGAGCAGCACCTATGAAGGCCAGAACGGCACGCGAGTTGGTGGGTGGCCAGCACCACGCCCGGCCGCCTTTGTCTCCCCAGTGGCGATGTTTACTACACACCGCACCAGGTACTCCTTTGAGGCTGAGTCGACCTAGGGGAGGCCCAGGACCGGTTCAGATAATCGTCACCATGGTGTTGGTGGCCGCGAGCGGGAATCGAACTCGGGTCGCAAGGTTCGGAGCGCAGCGCAGCGCTAACCGCTATGCCACTGCTCCCCGCCAAAGAAAGTTCAGCACACACAACAACAACAACAACAACCGCCATTCGCCACTAAGTGGCGGTGACGTCACCACGACGCTTGTGCCAGGCCATGTGCACCTTGAGGCCACGTGAAGTGTCGACCGCCCGCTGGCAGGAGGTCACGGGGCAGGCCCAGGTGCCACGGGTCGACTGACTGAGATGACTGGCTGATGCACCACCTGTGCCCCCTACTGTGCCAACTTGCTGTGCTTTAGCCACCCGGCGCTCCGCTCATTGTTGTGAGCGTCACTCCTCCGCCCTCCGTTGTTGTTGGAGGGCGACTGCCTCCAACTGCCCAGTAGCGTCCTTCACGAGCCTCCTCCTCCACAGAGGCCGACTTTGACACCGCTGGTACCAGTCATCGGCAAGTCCACTCAGCTCCACGTCCTCCTGTACCACATCACTCCATCTCTTCTCCAGCCCGTGCCGCGCCCGTTTAGCCCCCTCGATCCGGCCGAATAAAAGCTTCATCTTCTTTGGTTCTGTCGGTAAAGTCACGTAGAATGAGAATAAAATAATAAATTGTTATTTTATTTCATCAATTTAATATTTTATTCTCATTCGACGTGACTTTACCGAAAGAACCAAAGAAGATGAATCCTTGCAGTCACAAAAGCTTTAAATCGAAATCGAACAAAAGCTGTTTAGGCATGCGGTGGCTGGGCATGCGGGCTACATGACCCAGCCAACGCAGCCTTGCCTGCCGGAGGAGCTCACCGATGGGACTTTGTCCACATCTTTCAAGGATTCGTAAGCTCCTCACACAATCCAGCCTGGTTAAACCCAGGATGGATCGTAGGCAGGCCAGCCTAAATGTTTCTAACCGGCGAAGATGTTCCATTAGGGGGGTCCACGTTTCGCAAGCGTAGAGAAGGGAGGGAATGACCGTGGCCGAGAAGACCTGAAGCTTAGTGCGGAGCGACAGACCAGGTAGCTTCCACACAGCGTTACGGAACCGATGAAAAGATATTGCCGCTCGACTGATTCAGAGTGAGACCTCTGCTGTTAAACTGGAGCCGGTCATGAGCACACTGCCCAGGTATGGGAAACTTTCCACTCTCTCCACAACTGCCCCATCACCGATTGGGAGTTGTGAGGGTGAAGTGTCCGATGGTACAAAATACCCAGGCAGGTGCTTAGTTTTGGTGGGGCTGATGGTAAGGCCCCACCTCTTAGTGGCACGCTCCAGTCTCAGCAGCAGCGCCTCCAACTCCTCCTCTGAGCAGCTATTACCAGAGCATCGGCATACATAACGCACACACACGCACACACACACACCCCAGTGTTGAACGTTTATACACACACACACCGTGCCAGGTACTCTACTCATTTAGGGCTGAGTCGACCTAGGGGATGCCGAGGACCGGTTCAATTATTCGACACCGTTTATTTGGCCGTGCTAGGGGGAATCGATCCCGGGTCACCGGGTTCGCATCGCCCGGCGCTGCCCACTGCGCCCACCGCCCTCCGAGCCAGGAACACATCCACCACCACCTCCACTCAGCACTGTGGGGGTGGGTGGGTTCGGGGAGCGGTGGCGCAGTGGTTATCGCACTGCGCTAATAACCCGGTGACCCGGAATCGATTCCCACTAGCACGGCCACCGACATCAGTGACGATTATCCGAACCGGTCACAGGCCCTCCCCTAGGTCGACTCAGCCTCGAATGAGTGCCTGGTGCGAGGTGTAAAAAAAAAAACATCATCACTGGGGAGATAAAGGCGGTCCGGGCATGGGGCTGACCACCTCACCCCATTGTGTGACGTTCCGGGCCTACATTTCGGCGCTGCTGCTTGCTACCAGCACTTGCCCCAAATATTTTGTTAAGGCTACACGGGGGATCTTTGTCTTTGTCTCCTTCGGGGGTGCTGCGTCTAACGCGCCACAACGGCACTTGCCCCAAACCTTCTGCGAAGGCTACACGGGGCATCTTTGTCTGTGGCGAGGAATGTTTGTGTGTGTTGGTGTCAGGCGTGAGTATGTTTACGTGTTCCCCGTTAATTATGTTCCAGCGGCGAGAATGGTCGGAAGGAAATGTCATTGTGGGAATGGTGGTGTGGGGGGCGTCTGCGAACCTTGTGGTTGTCTGCCGGTCGCCCATATCGCTCGCTCGACCAAGCGCCCGAGCGAGTTTCCAGCCCCGGGTGTTCGGTGTCGAACCTGGCAGTGCCGGATGATTCCAGTACCACAAGTAGCTGCATATGCAGCAGTAGCTACATAATCTTCTTTGGTTCTTTCGGTAAAGTCACGTAGAATGAGAATAAAATAATAAATTTATAAAATAAAATAACACAATAATATTCTCACGACGTTTCGGCCACAACGCAAGCGGCCTTCATCAGGTGAAGGGACGAGACTGTCTGGTAGGACAGCGCTGGAGGCCGCTTGTGTTGTGGCCGAAACGTCGTGAGAATATTATTGTGTTGTTTTATTTTATCAATTTATTATTTTTTTCTCATTCTACGTGACTTTACCGAAAGAACCAAAGAAGATGAATAATTGCAGTCACGAAAGCTTTAAATCGAAATTTAGCTACATAATGTAGTAGTGGCTACTACACGTGTAGTCGTAGTAGCTAGTCGTAGTAGCTACTACTACACGTGTAGTAGTGGCTACTGCTACACGTGTAGTAGTAGTTACCACAGGTGTAGTAGTAGCTACTACTACACCTGTAGTAGTAGCCACGGGCTCCGCACTTTCAAGAGCCCCGCGCTAAATGCTTTCAAGCTATCAATTCCGGTTCAGTGATTCTGCACTTGCTCTATTACTATAGTACTATACCGCCTTCAACTTTTATGAACGACCGGGTGTTTAGGGTTCAGTGATTTGTCGTATTATCTGGGCTGTATAGCAAATGAAAACAATACATTTACTTTACTGTGCAAGTTAAAAAAAAGTGTGTTTTAATATTTACGTGTGTTTTATTTAAATTGAGGACCCCTAAAGGCACCGCACGGCTTCATCCGGCACGGGACGTCATCGCGTCTTCGGCGGAGCGCGTCGCGACCTGGCGGAGTCACTCCCCTCCGTTGGGAATCGTCAGAACTTCTCTATCTGAAGCTTTCGTGACTGCAAGGATTCATACTTTTTTTTTGCGGTAAAGTCACGTAGGTAAAATAAAATAAAAGAGAACAATTAAATCACGACGTTTCGGAGGCAAACACAAGCTTCCGTCTTCAGGTGGAACAGTCACAGCAGAATATCTGTGTCAAGTGCACAGTTGCGAGACGACTTGGATTATATATAGGTCAGGGGGGGGGGGGCAGAAAAGCACGTGGGTGGGTGGGAGGGCTGAGTTAAGCCGCCTTTTGTTAAACTGCACAAAAGCGGGTAAACAACTCTTTTGTTATGCTGCAGGGGGGTTTTCCGGGGGGAGGCGATGCAAGACATCAAGCAAAGACCAATTTTTTTGAAATCTAAAATGAAAACTACGAAAATGGCTGTAAAATTATAAGGTATCTAAAGTTTGACATACAGCCACTGAGAAGTGGAAATGGCTGTACAATTAAAAGGCAGCTAACGCTTGACTTGATTTATAACATCTTTCCAGTGGTTGCTCAATTTGAAACCATCCTCTCGGTTGAAGTTGTGTCTATGTTTGTATATCTGGATGGCTTCATGGACACATCTTTGGTAATAACCGGGAGGTTTGAAGAGAACTTTGGTATCAGAGAAAACAATGTCATGAGAACCCGCTGTGTTGAGACAATGATCAGCCACGGCCGAAGATCTCGTTCTGCCGTGTTTCAAATCTGATTTGTGTTCGCGGATTCGGTCAGAAATATGTCGTTTCGTCTCCCCGATATAGCAGTCACCGCAGGTACAACTCAATTTGTAAACACCGGGGTACTGTAAGTCAGGGATGACATCCTGCACGGATGGGATCAGATCACGGATTTTGTGTACTGTATTGAACCGGACCTGGATCTTGTATTTGTTAAGAATTTAGGAAATCTTTTTAGTAACGCCTGCTATGTATAGTAACGTGATGATTTTGATTGGAGTCTCAAGTGGTTGTTTCTGTATGGTGGGAGAAACAGCTTGGCGGATGGTACGGTCAGAGTATCCGTTCATCTTGAGGGCCAGATGTACATGTTTTAATTCACTGGCCAGGTGGTGTTGGTCCGAAATGCAATGGGCCCTATGGTATAACGTTTTGATGAGAGAGTTCTTTTGAGTCGGGTGGTGGTGGGACTCAGGCTTCAAGTAGGAGTCTGTGTGGGTGGACTTCCTGTAAACAGAATGTCCCAAAGATCCATCAGTCCTCCTCTCAAACAGAACATCCAAGAATGGCAGCTTGCCATCTTTCTCCACTTCCATGGTGAATTTGATGGATGGGTGTCTGTTATTGATGTGGTCTAGGAAATGATTCAATGCTGGGAGGCCATGTGGCCAAATGACGGAAGTGTCATCCACATATCTCTTCCATAGGGAAGGGCGAAGGGTGGATGTTTGGATGGCGTCCGATTCAAATTTCTCCATGAAAACATTGGCTATCACTGGTGACAAAGGGGAGCCCATAGGGGTACCCTCATTTTGTTTGTAGAAGGTGCCATTCCAAGTAAAGTAGGTGTTGGTGAGGCAGTGCCTAACCAGCGCAGGTACATCAGGGTTCAGTCCATGTTGGACCAAATCTTCAATTATTATGGTATCAGGTACTGGGACCTTGGTGAACAGAGAGACCACATCAAAGCTGACGAGGATATCGTCAGGAGATAGTCCAATGTCTTTGACCACAGAAACCAATTGGGTTGAGTTAAGTACTGCTGAGGTGGTCTTGCCAGTGACGGGAAGCAGATTATCTGACAGAAAGCGGGCTAGCTTGTAGGTAGGGGAGTTGATCATGGACACGATGGGTCGTAGTGGGGTACCTTCTTCATGGATCTTGGGAAGACCATAGAATCTGGGAGGACTCTCCTGCAATCTCATTTAATGTTAACACAAAAAAATGTCCCCTTCTGATTGGAACCACGTTGACAACATGACGGCTGCCTCTGCTGATTCACTGTCAATCAAATGCAAAGCTAACCTGGTCGCTAAATTCAACCGCCTATCAAAGAAGAACCTAGGACCACACATCACAAAACTAGACGTTAAGAAAATCGTTATTAATCAGAGTAACATCCCGATTTCGGACAACCTGAAAACAATACTGGCTAAAGGACTAAATTTTGCTGTCACCCCTAAACATATACCAGTAGAGGATATCGTCTCTCAGGTTGATGTAGCCCTCAAAGGTATAGGACACATCCAAGCAGACGTTGCGAGAACTGAGATAGCCACTATTCTTAAAAATGCTAAGAAATCCACTAGCAACATCAGCAAAAACGAGCGATCTGAACTCGCGAATTTAAAAAAGAGGGATGAAATAGTCATCCTCTCGGC
Source organism: Petromyzon marinus (assembly GCF_048934315.1). Classification (NCBI taxonomy): domain Eukaryota; kingdom Metazoa; phylum Chordata; class Hyperoartia; order Petromyzontiformes; family Petromyzontidae; genus Petromyzon; species Petromyzon marinus. The sequence continues at coordinate 7,831,714 of NC_133731.1, read as the reverse complement.
CGACAAAGGCAATGCCACTGTCATTATGGATAAAAACTCATACAACAACAAAATCCAGGACCTACTCAATAGTGGGAGTTACTCAAAAATTAAAAATGATCCTACTAACAGCCTAACGATAAAAAAAACAAGATCATCACTAGTTCGACGTCCTTAATCGAACATACCAAACGTCCCTCCCTAAAACCCTCCGCTGCAAGACTTCCCAGATTCTATGGTCTTCCCAAGATCCATAAAGAAGGTACCCCGCTACGACCCATCGTGTCCACGATCAACTCCCCTACGTACAAGCTAGCCCGCTTTCTGTCAGATACTCTGCTTCCCTTCACTGGCAAGACCACCTCAGCAGTACTTAACTCAACCCAATTGGTTTCTATGGTCAAAGACATTGTACTATCTCCTGACGATATCCTCATCAGTTTTGATGTGGTCTCTCTGTTCACCAAGGTCCCAGTACCTGATACCATAACAATAATTGAAGATTTGGTCCAACATGGACTGAACCCAGAGGTACCTGAGCTGGCTAGGCACTGCCTCACCAACACTTACTTTACTTGGAATGGTACTTTCTACAAACAAAATGAGGGTACCCCTATGGGCTCCCCCTTGTCACCAGTGATAGCCAATGTTTTCATGGAGAAATTTGAATCAGACGCCATCCAAACATCCAACCTTCGCCCTTCCCTATGGAAGAGATATGTGGATGACACTTTCATCATTTGGCCACATGGCCTCCCAGCATTGAACCATTTCCTAGACCACATTAATTCCAGACACCCATCCATCAAATTCACCATGGAAGTGGAGAAAGATGGCAAGCTGCCATTCTTGGATTTTCTGATTGAGAGGAGACCTGATGCTCACTGGGGCATTCTGTCTACAGGAAGCCCACCCACACAGATTCCTACTTGAAGCCTGAGTCCCACCACCACCCGACTCAAAAGAACTCTCTCATCAAAACGTTATACCATAGGGCCCATTGCATTTCGGACCAACACCACCTGGCCAGTGAATTAAAACATGTACATCCGGCCCTCAAGATGAACGGATACTCTGACCGTACCATCCGCCAAGCTGTTTCTCCCACCATACAGAAACAAACACTTGAGACTCCGATCAAAATCATCACGTTACCATACATAGCAGGCATTACTAAAAAGATTTCCAAAATTCCTAACAAACACAAGATCCAGGTCCGCTTCAATACAGTACACAAAATCCGTGATCTGATCCCATCCGTGAAGGATGTCATCCCTGACTTACAGTACCCCGGTGTTTACAAATTGAGTTGTACCTGCGGTGACTGCTATATCGGGGAGATGAAACGACATATTTCTGACCGAATCCGCGAACACAAATCAGATTTGAAACACGGCAGAACGAATTTTTCGGCCGTGGCTGATCATTGTTTCAACACAGCGGGTTCTCATGACATTGTTTTCTCCGATACCAAAGTACTATGCAAACCTCCCGGTTATTACAAAAGATTTGTCCATGAAGCCATCCAGATATACAAACATAGACACAACTTCAACCGAGAGGATGGTTTCAAATTGAGCAACCACTGGAAAGATGTTATAAATCAAGTCAGACGTTAGCTGCCTTTTAATTGTACAGCCATTTCCACTTCTCAGTGGCTGTATGTCAAACTTTAGCTACCTTATAATTTTACAGCCATTTTCGTAGTTTTCATTTTTAGTTTCAAAAAATTGGTCTTTGCTTGATGTCTTGCATCGCCTCCCCCCGGAAAACCCCCCTGCAGCATAACAAAAGGGTTGTTTACCCGCTTTTGTGCAGTTTAACAAAAGGCGGCCTAACTCAGCCCACCCACCCACGTCCCTTTCTGCCCCCCCCCCCCCCCTGACCTATATATAATCCAAGTCGTCTCGCAACTGTGCACTTGACACAGATATTCTGCTGTGACTGTTCCACCTGAAGACGGAAGCTTGTGTTGCCTCCGAAACGTCGTGATTTAATTGTTCTCTTTTATTTTATTTTACCTACGTGACTTTACCGAAAAACACAAAAAGTATAATCGTCAGAACGTTCGTTTTAGATCCGACGAGGAATCCGATGAGCTATGAAGCTCTTGTCTACGTACGGGCGGTGCCGAATCCCCTTTCTCTCCTCTCCCCTTCATCACCCCCCCCTTCTCCGTCCTTTCTGTAAGTTCTCCCCCCCACCCTTCCCCCCACCCTCCCCCCCACCCTACCCCCGCACCGTCCCCCACCCTACCCCCCCACCGTGCCCCCACCATCCCGTAGGGAGGCTAGCCTGCCTTCAATCCATCTTGGGTTTAACCAGGCTGGATTGTGTGAGGAGCTCTTTTCATCTTTTCATCGGTTGCGTAACGCTGTGTGGAAGCTACCTGGTCTGTCGCTCCTTACTAAGCTGCAGGTCTTCTCGGCCACGGTCATTCCCTCCCTTCTCTACGCTTGCGAAATGTCGACCCCCTTAATGGAACATCTTCGCCGGTTAGAAACATTTAGGCTAGCCTGCCTACGATCCATCCTGGGTTTAACCAGGCTGGATTGTGTGAGGAGCTCACACATCCTTGAAAGATCTGGGCAAGGTCCCATCGGTGAGCTCCTCCGGCAGGCAAGGCTGCGTTGGGTGGGTCATAGTTCCTAGTTCCATTTATTTGGTATAGCCCTGTGAGCCATTCGGCTTTTGAATCGGGTGCAACCGCAACAAACAAAAAAACAAAAACATGAACAAGAAAACATGTTAAAGTGACTTTGTGTGACTGTGCAAACAGAAAATCCAGGAAAAAACATCAAAATTTTCCTGAAATAGCACCGTACACCAACGCTGTGTTCAAAAATCCCGGTGGGATGCAAGTCAAACAACAACAACAACCACAATACAACTAAGATTAAGGCCATCAGTCTAACTCTGTGCTACAATAAACAAAAACATGACCAATCTAAAAAAACGTTTTTGAAATCACCAAAATAAAAGCCATAAATGCAATGTAACAGTGATCATAGGGACTGTGACCGAATTTTTAACAATAAACTACATAAATAACATGTAACACCAAACCCTAGAGCCATATTTTAGGCCACTGAATAGCAGTGGCAGCTAGGGGTGTACAACTCCTCTAGAGCAGTTTGAGTGCAGATCTCATAGGTAGTGATTCAAGTTGCAGTTTATTAGCAATAGCATTCCAGACCATGGGGGCATCAATAGCAAAGGCCCTTCCTCCGGTTTTTGTACGGCAATAGGGAATGTGAAGCTGGTAAATGAGTGAAGACCTGAGGTCAAATTTGTTCTTTGAAACAGAGTGGAGATCCAGTAGGTAGTCTGCGGATTTTTTTGTAAGTACATCGTGAATAAATAAGATCTGGTGCCGTCGAACATTAAGAGATGTTAAGTTTGACCCAATGTAGAGATCACAGTGGTGAGTTATGATAGATGGAATCAAGCTTCTTCAGTACAGTAATTGGGGCTGATTTATACACGATGTCACAGTAGTAAAGTAGAGGCAGTATGGTAGCTTTTATCAATTCCAAACGGAACATTGGGGGGGAAGCAGTGCTTGTGTCGATACAGAAAACCAATTTTTATTTTTGTCTTTTTACCAATATAATAAATGTGATCTTCAAAATTTAGTTTTGAATCCAGGATGACCCCAAGATACTTATAGATCTTGACTTGCTCTATTTGATAATTATTTAAGGAATGTAATTGGGGAAAAATAGCTTCCTACTTTTGTCCCGGTGAGAAGCATAGCACCTTGGTTTTGGAGGTATTCAGGACTAGTTTAAGAGCAACTAGCTGATGTTGTAGTTTGTTGAAATCACCCTGGAGCTTAGCAATCACGTCATCCGGAGAGTGGCCAGAAGTAATCAGTATCGTGTCATCTGCAAAAAGATTTACCCTGGAATGATCCAGGTCAGTGCCCAAGTCATTTACATAAAGAGAGAACAAGAGGGGGCCGAGGATGGAACCCTGTGGAACCCCTTTTGTTACCTTAACACTGTCATGTAGCCCGCATGCCCTGCCACCGCATGCCGAAACAGCTTTTGTTCGGCCGGATCGAAGGGGCTAAACGGGCGCGGCACGGGCTAGAGAAGAGATGGAGTGATGTGGTACAGGAGGATGTGGAGCTGAGTGGACTTGCCGATGACTGGTACCAGCGGTGTCAAGATCGGCCTCTGTGGAGGAGGCTCGTGAAGGACGCTACTGGGCAGTTGGGGGCAGTCGCCCTCCAAGAACAACGGAGTGCTAAGGAGCGACGCTCACAACAATGAGCGGAGCGCCGGGTGACTAAAGCACAGCAGGTTGGCACAGTAGGGGGCACAGGTGGTGCATCAGCCAGTCATCTCAATCATCTCAGTCAGTCGACCCGTGGCACCGGGGTCTGCCCCGTGACCTCCTGCCAGCGGGCGTTCGACACTTCACGTGGCCTCAAGGTGCACATGGCCTGGCACAAGCGTCGTCGTGGTGACGTCACCGCCACTGTGGCGAATGGCGGTTGTTGTTGTTGTGTGTCTGTGTGTGTGTGTGCGTGCGAGCTCTATTTTTGTAGAGAATCGTCACGAGGCCGTGGTGACTTCTGAGTCGCGAGCCACGGCCTGGTGGCTCTTCTCTCAGCTCCCCCTCCATGTGCTTCGTTGCATTGCAGCGCACGCGGAGTGCGATCATGCGCAGGGAAGGGGGGTGGAGGTGGTCGATCGCACACCCTTTGAGGATCACCAACGCATTGTGCTCAGATTCATTTAACATTCCAGTATTTGAGGGCCTTAAATGGACTTTCCCCTCCGCGCGACATTCACGACCTCCTTGAGCCAACGAATAGATTCCATGGAGATGCTCGGATGGCCCATTGCTCACTGCAGTGCCGGATGAAGCTCGTGCGGGGCCTGTAGCAGTTGATGTTATAAAGGGGCCCTAAACAAACAAAAAAAACACGTACATATTAAAACACAAATTGTTATTCTTAGTTCTTTCGGTAAAGTCACGTTGAAGGGAAACAATAAAATAATAAAATATATATAACAATAAAAATTCTCACGACGTTTCGAACATAACACAAACGGTCGTCTGTGTTATGGTCGAAACGTCGTGAGAATTTTTTTATTGTTTTATATATTTTTTTATTATTTTAGTGTTTCCCTTCAACGTGACTTTACCAAAAGAACTAAGAATATGAATTACTGTAGTCACGAAAGCTTTAAATCAAAATTTTACACAAATTGTTGTTTACTTGCGTAATTTTATTTTTTTTGATTCGCTATACAGCCCAGATAATGCGACAAATCGGTAACCCATTCGTTCATAAACGTTGAAGGCGGTATAGTACTATAGTAATCGAGTAAGTGCAGAATCACCGAACCGGAATTGATAGCTTGAAAGCATTTAGCGCGGGGCCCTTGAAAGTGCGGGGCCCGTAGCTACTACTACACGTGTAGCTACTACATGTGTAACTACTGCATGTGTAGCTACTACTACACATGTAGTAGCTACTACTACACATGTAGCTACTACTACACATGTAGCTACTACTACACATGTAGTAGCTACATGTGTACTACACATGTAGCTACTACTACACATGTAGCTACTACTACACATGTAGCTACTACTACACATGTAGTAGCTACTACACATGTAGCTACTACTACACGTGTAGCTACTACATGTGTAACTACTGCATGTGTAGCTACTACTACACATGCAGCTACTACACATGTAGCTACTACTACACATGTAGCTACTACTACACATGTAGCTACTACTACACATGTAGCTACTACATGTGTAACTACTGCATGTGTAGTAGCTACTACCACATGTATAGTAGTAGCTACTACTATACATGTGGCAGTGTGGAGGGTGTGGGAGGTCAACGTTAGGCGGACACGCGCACGGAGTGAGCTCAATAGATAAACGAAGAGGGGGGAAGGGGGGGCTAATAATATTTTAAAGAAAATTTCCGTCCCATTCCCATCGCCACTTCAGAAGAAGAAGGCGAACGAGTGACACCGACGCCCTCCCCGCCTCCTCAAAGGGCACTCGGCTTGTGTTGTTCGGGAGGCGTACGGGAAACAGGGATTTCCTCGTCCGCGGTTCTATTAAGAGGTCCGACTAAACCTTTCTCAATATTTGGCTCGCGTTGTCACGATGACCAAAAACAAACACGCGCGCACACGCACGCCATAAAAAAAAACATCTCTGGGGGGGGTGGGAGGTTGTCGTGTGTGTGTGTTGGAGTCTGGTTGTTACCCACACGGCCTAATCTCGCTCGCTCTCTCTTGATTGATGATTTGTTTCCGTGCGTGATTAATCAAGCCTACGTGTTAAAGCGGCCATCAGATTTATATTACAATAATAAATACCCCACGAAACTTTCCACTAAATTTGAGATTCAATTACAAGCCGTCCGCACCAGCGCGTTAAGGGAGCCTCGCGCACACTCGCACGCCATTGGCACTGCCGCGAGTTTGACGTTGGGAGATGTCTCGAGAAATGTGTTCTGTTGAGAATCCTGCCCCAAAGATGATGCGTATCTGTGCGTTGGTGTGAGAGGGTGAGTGAGTGGGTGAGTGAGTGAGTAGATGGGTGGGTGAGTGAGTGGATGGGTGAATGGGTGAGTGGATGGGTGGGTGAGTGAGTGGGTGAGTGAATGGGTGAGTGAGTGGATGGGTGGGTGAGTGAGTGGGTGAGTGGGTGTGTGGGTGAGTGGGTCAGTGAGTGGGTGAGTGAGTGGGTGAGTGTGTGGGTGAGTGAGTGGGTGAGTGTGTGGGTGAGTGAGTGACTGGGTGAGTGTGTGGGTGAGTGAGTGGACGTGTGGGTGAGTGACTGGGTCAGTGTGTGAGTGTGTGGGTGAGTGTGTGGGTGAGTGAATAAGTGACTGGGTTAGTAAATGACTGGGTAAGCGAGTGGGTGTGTGGGCGGGTGAGCGAGTGAGCGAGTGGGTGTGTGGGTGAGTGGGTCAGTGAGTGTGTGAGTGAGTGGGTGGGCGAGTGGGTGTGTGTGGGTGGGTGAGTGACTGGGTGAGTGTGTGGGTGAGTGAGTGGGTGAGTGTGTGGGTGAGTGACTGGGTGAGTGTGTGAGTGAGTGAGTGGGTGAGTAAGTGAGTGGATGTGTGGGTGAGTGGGTGTGTGTGTGTGAGTGTGTGAGTGAGTGAATAAGTGACTGGGTTAGTGAATGACTGGGTGAGCGAGTGGGTGTGTGGGTGAGTGGGTGTCCGAGTGGGTGTGTGGGTGAGTGGGTCAGTGAGTGGGTGAGTGACTGGGTGTGTGGGTGAGTGTGTGAGTGGATGTGTGGGTGGGTGTGCGAGTGAACGAGTGGAGTAAATCGGTCCGTGCTGGATCATCAATTGCCACGACGCCTGCTGCACTCTGAGCTCTGTACTGGGTGCGACGGCGGGATGGGAACCACGTGCTCCACCCTAGATTTATAAGCAGCTGGAGCAGCAGCTGCAGCAGCAGGGCTACAGCTGTTGCAGATCCTCCTGCCCGCTTCACCAAACTCCACCGTCTTTCTCACTGCCCATTGAACGGCCATTCAAGGTGAATGAGTGGAAAGTTACTGGATTGGGAATAACACATCGCCTTCACCACCTCCTAGTGGCAGGCTGATGCGCAGGGTCAGCTGCCCCTGGGGGTGCCCCTAGGCTACACCACACAGCAATCATCGCCCCCCTCCCTCCCCTACTGGCAGACTGATGCTGCCCGCCTGCGGGATATGTGCTGGGTCACCTTGTGCCTCACAGGGGCAGCTGCCCCTGGGGGTGCCCTTTTCAAACGCGTCTCGTAGCAAGTCGCTGATGTAGCTGCTGTGATCGTGAGAGGTACCGTGGGAGTGGTCTTTCGGGTTGGGAAATATGTTATGGGTCGCCGGTAGGACTTGAAGTAGGTGTCACAGCTGCAGACACAGGTCACAGCGAGGGGTGCACTCGATGTGGTATGCCGGGTTCTAAAGTGTGTTCCTGTTCGCTGTAGGCTGGAGTAGGTGACACAGCTGCAGACATAGCGAGTTATGTACTCGATGTGGGTGTGGATTGAATCCCCTTCGGCTGCCCCGCGCCCGTTAGGTAGCAGGCAATGGATTTGTTTTGCGAGATGCGTGCAACATTGAACAACGATTATCACAACAGCAACAACAACAATTGTCAACTTGTAACGCGCACAGCATTTGAGAGGACGACTCGGAGGCGCGAGGAGGAACCACAGACAATTGCCCAAGCTCTGAAGCTCCTCTATCTATGAAGGTGTTGTCGGCCAATCGATGAGTGCGTGTTCTCGCGCACGTGGAAGGAAACCCGGAGCGCCCGGAGGAAAACCCCACGCGTGCGGGCGAGGGGGCAACGCTCGATCCCCGCACAGGTGGGGGAGATGGAGATTATTCCACGCTCTGCTGTGCCACCTTCTCTTGGCACTGCCAGGGGGTGCGACCCCTCTTCGACGCCCACGCACGAGCAGGGGAAGGCAGTTCCACAAAATCTGTATCTACATATATATAAAAGGGAAATTTGTGAATTATGTGTGTCTGTTGGAAATGTTTAGCATACTTCCCGACATGCAACAAACTTGAAATTCGGCATGTGGGTAGCTTCCAGACTGTACACAATGCAAAAAGTATAAAAATAGACGTTTGCATTTGGGGGGGGGAGGGGGGTTGTGCAATAATGGATATATTTTGCATGGCAAGTGGGCGGTGACGTCACATCTGTGATGTCACCCGCATGCGGAAGGGTCACGCAGTGTGCCTTCTGACGTCACGCCGTGTGCCTGCTGACGTCACGCAGTGTACCTGCTGACGTCACGCATTCCCCCCCCCCCACCCTCCGCGTAGGCCGTGTATTAATCCAAGGCAAGAATCTAAGTCTCGGGCGAAGCCGGGCAGTTAAAGCTCGTTATGTATAAAATGAGTTTGTCAATGTAGATGATGATGATTTAAAAGTGCATAGCTCTTGTTACTTCCTGATAAAGGAATGCAAGAGCGTTCCAGACGGCCGCATCATCAACATCAACACCACCGCCATCACCACCATCATGATGTCCTGTATGTTGAACATCCTTCGGCACCGTACGTAGCCAACCGTGCTGATCGGAGGTACGGGGGATGGACAACAAACTAAACACAACAACAACAAGCAGTTATGGAGAAACGAGTTTGTCAATCTAGGTGATGATGATTTAAAAGTGCGTAGCTGCCCAGTGACTTCCTAATAGCGGAAGGGAAGAGCGTTCCAGACGGCCCGCAGAAGCAGCGCATCTGAAAGCGCCATTCGACGACGATGATGATGATGGAGATGATGATGATGACGGTGATGATGACGACGCTGATGATGATGACGACGGTGATGATGACCGTGATTATGACGACGGTGATGATGATGACGGTGATGATGACGACGGTGATGATGATGGTGATGATGGTGGCCACCGCATTTGTTCAATGGTCAGCCAAAATCCGCCGCTGCCGCTGCTGCTGCTGCCAGGCTGTGCGTGATCCACCCGCAGCTGTCAAGCCACGCGGTTTAGCCCGTGTCCTTGTGCAGGGAAACTGTGTTCAGGTCCATTACGGCGTTACAGACGTTTCAATGTGGGCAACAACATTATTGTTGTCTATTTGTGTGTGTCTCTCCCTTGTGATGATGGGACTTTGTAGGATGAACGTTGAGATTTATAAGGGTCACGAGCTGACCAATAAGATCTGACTTGGTCTGGAACAAAGTCGGGCACTGATAAGGGGTTAGCAGATATATAGTGGTGAGTGTAGTGGTGAGTGTACTAGTGGTGAGTGTACTAGTGGTGAGTGTAGTGGTGAGTGTACTAGTGGTGAGTGTACTAGTGGTGAGAGTAGCTGTGGTGAGTGTACTAGTGATGAGTGTACTAGTGGTGAGAGTAGCTGTGGTGAGTGTACTAGTGATGAGTGTACTAGTGGTGAGTGTAGTGATGAGTGTACTAGTGGTGAGTGTACTAGTGATGAGTGTACTCGTGATGAGTGTACTAGTGGTGAGTGTATTAGTGGTGAGTGTAGTGATGAGTGTACTAGTGGTGAGTGTAGTGGTGAGTGTAGTGATGAGTGTACTAGTGGTGAGTGTACGAGTGGTGAGTGTACTAGTGGTGAGTGTTGTGGTGAGTGTACTAGTGGTGAGTGTACTAGTGAGTGTACTAGTGGTGAGAGTAGCTGTGGTGAGTGTAGTAGTGGTGAGTGTACTAGTGTTGAGTGTACTAGTGGTGAATGTATTAGTGGTGAGTGTGCTAGTGATGAGTGTACTAGTGATGAGTGTACTAGTGGTGAGTGTACTAGTGGTGAATGTAGTGGTGAGTCTAGTGGTGAGTGTACTAGTGATGAGTGTACTAGTGGTGAGTGTACCAGTGGTGAGTGTAGTAATGGTGAGTGTAGTAGTGGTAAGTGTACTAGTGATGAGTCTACTAGTGTTGAGTGTACTAGTGGTGAGTGTACTAGTGGTGAGTGTAGTGGTGAGTGTACTAGTGGTGAATGTATTAGTGGTGAGTGTGCTAGTGATGAGCGTACTAGTGATGAGTGTACTAGTGGTGAGTGTAGTGGTGAGTCTAGTGGTGAGTGCACTAGTGATGAGTGTACTAGTGGTGAGTGTACCAGTGGTGAGTGTAGTGGTGAGTGTACGTGTGGTGAGTGTACAAGTGGTGAGTGTAGTGGTGAGTGTACTAGTGGTGAGTGTACTAGTGGTGAGTGTACTAGTGGTGAGTGTAGTGATGAGTGTACTAGTGGTGAGTGTACTAGTGGTGAGTGTAGTGGTGAGTGTACTAGTGGTGAGTGTACTAGTGGTGAATGTAGTAATGAGTGTACTAGTGGTGAGTGTAGTGGTGAGTGTACTAGTGGTGTAGTAGTGGTGAGTGTGCTAGTGATGAGTGCTACTAGTGGTGAGTGTAGTAGTGATGAGTGTAGTGGTGAGTGTAGTAGTGAGTGTAGTAGTGGTGAGTGTAGTAGTGGTGTGTGTACTAGTAGTGAGTGTACTAGTGATGAGTGTAGTAGTGGTGAGTGTAGTAGTGAGTGTGTGTAATAGTGGTGAGTGTAGTGGTGAGTGTACTAGTGGTGAGTGTACTAGTGGTGAGTGTACTAGTGGTGAGTGTAGTAGTGGTGAGTGTACTAGTGATGAGTGTACTAGTGGTGAGTGTACTAGTGATGAGTGTATTAGTGGTGAGTGTAGTGATGAGTGTACTAGTGGTGAGTGTAGTGACGAGTGTACTAGTGGTGAGTGTACTAGGGCTGAGCGTACTAGTGGTGAGTGTATTAGTGGTGAGTGTAGTGAGGCGTGTACTAGTGATGAGTGTACTAGTGGTGAGTGTAGTGGTGAGTGTACTAGTGATGAGTGTACTAGTGGTGAGTGTAGTGATGAGTGTACTAGTGGTGAGTGTACTAGTGGTGAGTGTACTAGTGGTGAGTGTAGTGATGAGTGTACTAGTGCTGAGTGTACTAGTGGTGAGTGTAGTGGTGAGTGTACTAGTGGTGAGTGTACTAGTGGTGAGTGTAGTAATGAGTGTACTAGTGGTGAGTGTAGTGGTGAGTGTACTAGTGGTGTAGTAGTGGTGAGTGTGCTAGTGATGAGTGCTACTAGTGGTGAGTGTAGTAGTGATGAGTGTAGTGGTGAGTGTAGTAGTGAGTGTAGTAGTGGTGAGTGTAGTAGTGGTGTGTGTACTAGTAGTGAGTGTACTAGTGATGAGTGTAGTAGTGGTGAGTGTCGTAGTGAGTGTGTGTAATAGTGGTGAGTGTAGTGGTGAGTGTACTAGTGGTGAGTGTACTAGTGGTGTGTGTACTAGTGGTGAGTGTACTGGTGGTGAGTGTACTAGTGATGAGTGTACTAGTGGTGAGTGTACTAGTGATGAGTGTATTAGTGGTGAGTGTAGTGATGAGTGTACTAGTGGTGAGTGTAGTGATGAGTGTACTAGTGGTGAGTGTACTAGTGGTGAGTGTACTAGTGGTGAGTGTAGTGATGAGTGTACTAGTGGTGAGTGTACTAGTGGTGAGTGTACTAGTGGTGAGTGTAGTGGTGAGTGTACTAGTGGTGAGTGTACTAGTGGTGAGTGTAGTGGTGAGTGTACTAGTGGTGAGTGTACTAGTGGTGAGTGTAGTGGTGAGTGTAGTAGTGATGAGTGTACTAGTGGTGAGTGTAGTGGTGAGTGTACTAGTGGTGAGTGTACTAGTGGTGAGTGTAGTGGTGAGTGTACTAGTGGTGAGTGTACTAGTGGTGAGTGTAGTGATGAGTGTACTAGTGGTGAGTGTACTAGTGGTGAGTGTACTAGTGGTGAGTGTAGTGGTGAGTGTAGTAGTGGTGAGTGTACTAGTGGTGAGTGTACTAGTGGTGAGTGTACTAGTGGTCAATGCACTAGTGGTGAGTGTAGTGATGAGTGTACTAGTGGTGAGTGTACTAGTGGTGAGTGTACTAGTGGTGAGTATAGTGGTGAGTGTACTAGTGGTGAGTATAGTGGTGAGTGTTTGTAATAAGGTAGGTTACTCTTCAGAGTTGCGAGGGATGTCCACCAACCCTCGCCGCCGCTGCTGCCTCAACAGCCCTGTATCAGAGCCACGTGTAGCGGCAGCAGTAGCAGCAGTAGCAGCAGCGTCGTAGTCACCACCACGACCAGCCAGCTGCAGACTACATTGCATGCTCTCGTGACAACTAAAACACAGTGACCTCCTTCATGTTACTGCTTGCTGGGGCGTTGTCGCTGCTACGTTAACGCAAACTTTTTTTTAATTGAAAACAACCCTCAAGGATATTGGTCAATAACATAACGGCCTTAACTGAATTATATATGTGGTCGGCGACGTTTCAGACAATGGTCCTTCTTCAGAACAGGTGCATAAAGAGACCGAGTGGACGATGATACGATTTGGAGACTTTATGGGGGTGGTCTGATGCGAGTTACAATTGTTAACTGGTTTACCGATTACAATTGTTTTAATTGGGGTATCAATAATTACCACTTTAAAGGGTTATAATACAGGAAAAATGATCGGTGGTGTTTCGTGAAATGAGCCATGTTCGTGTGTGTGTGTACTGTCATTGTCTGTGACATCCCCGGATTATACAGGGTGGCCCGAAAGTCAGGACACATAGGGTTATCGTTATACAGGGTGGCCCGAAAGTCAGGACACATAGGGTTATCGTTATACAGGGTGGCCCGAAAGTCAGGACACATAGGGTTATCGGTATACTGGGTGGCCCGAAAGGATGGCCCAAAAGTCCTGACGTTTATATAGGGTCTGGTAGGTATATAGAGTCAGGAAGTTTATATAGGGTCAGGGAGGTTTATATTGGATCGAGGTTTATATAGGGTCAAGTAAGTGTATATATGGTCAGATGAGTCTATATAGGGCCAGGTAGGTTTGTATAAAGTCAGTGAGGTTTACATAGGGTCAGGTATGTTTATATATGATCAGGGAGATTTATGTAGGGTCAACGAGGTCTATATAGGGTCAGGTAAGTTTATATAGGGCCAGGGAGGTTTATATAGGGTTGGGTAGGTTTATATAGGGTCAAGGAGGTTTATATAGGGTCGGGTAGGTTTGTATAGGGTCACGGAGGTTTATATAGGGTCAAGGAGACTTATGTGGTGGGACAGGAACCAGAAGAGAACGTCGGTAAGGCAACACAATATTTATTTAACTACACTGAGTACAAGGTCCCTAACACAAATGGGTAATGGCCCTTTCCACCCGATACCCAGGGAGGCGTGGCCTCCATTGCCTCCTAACACTGGGACCACGCTCGCTCTGAGGCCTCCAGCTATGGGCCCTCGGGGAGGCCCAGCTGGCCTCACTGAGCTCCGGCCCTTAGAGGGACAACGGAGCTTAGGGCCCAGGGTCCTATCTTCAGCTCCGTCTTCGCTCTTCGGCTTGGAGGTGACTGAGCCGGACCCTTCAGAGGTCCGTGGCTTGCTCCGCCCTAGCCACGCCTCCCTTTCAGAAGCTTCTGGGAGGTGACATCATCCCCCAATGCCCCCTCCCGGGGTTTCGGGGATTTGTGTCCCAGGATCTGTTTTCCCAGGGATTGGCATTGGCCTCTTGGGCCATGGTCCTTGACACTGGCGTGATCCCGCTTCCACCCCCTGTTGACGAGAAGGGGGCGCTACCCGCTAACAGCATTGAGGAGTGCTGATTAATACCCCTACACTTATAAAGGGTCAGCCCTTACAGTTCCCCGGGAGATCAGCAGGTGGCAGCAGCGTATAACGAGGGATTGTTGGTCTCGTGGCGAATGCAGCTGATGGGGGACAATGTGAATAACGATTAACTAAGCAGAAGTGAATTGATTCAGCACCATTGGTTCGACAACAAGCGAAACCTCCCTGTCTGTTTGTGACATTCACTGACTCATCAGCAGCAGAGGCAGGTCTGCTTGAACCATTGGTTCGACAACAAGCGAAACCCCCCTGTCTGGTTGCGACATTCACTGACTCATCAGCAGCAGACAAGCTTGCAACGAATCGTCGACTTCACCTCTTCCGATGCAGGTAGCAGCATTGCTCATCATGTCTCGTGGCCAAATTGTCTCCGATGCTCCATGGCTCAGCCCGAGGCGCCGTCGCCTGCCCGAGCCCCGTGGCTCTGAGTCTCATCCCGAGCTATTGTGACCCTTTGACGTGTAGGTGTTGCCCTTTGTTCGCCTTTTGGCGTTGTCCTCCGGTCTGCTAACACTTGTGGTGGCGGTGGTGGCGGTGGTGGGACAATGCCACACAGGAGGCTGTTCTAGCTCTGGTTTCGGCCAATCGGTTTCAAGGACAATGAGTAACGTTGTCATCAAAAAGCGCGTTTGCTCGTGTGTGTGTGTCCTGTGCGGCGTGGGGAGCGGTGGTGTAGTGGTTAGCGCTACGCTGCGCTCACGGCCAACACCGGTGACGATTATCTGAACCGGTCTTGGGCCTCCCCTAGGTCGACTCAGCCTCAAATTAGTACCTGGTGCGATGTGTAAACATCGCCGCGAGGCAGATTTGGTGTTCGAACATCTTTAAGACATCTCGCGTGGTCTTGGTGGTGAGGGTGACGCCTATTGTGATTGTCACCATATTGTAGTCTTGGTGGTGAGGGTGACGCCTATTGTTATTGTTACCATATTGTAGTCTTGGTGGTGAGGGTGACGCCTATTGTGATTGTCACCATATTGTAGTCTTGGTGGTGAGGGTGACGCCTATTGTGATTGTCACCATATTGTAGTCTTGTTGGTGAGGGTGACGCCTATTGCTATTGTCACCATATTGTAGTCTTGGTGGTGAGGGTGACGCCTATTGTGATTGTCACCATATTGTAGTCTTGGTGGTGAGGATGACGCCTATTGTGATTGTCACCATATTGTAGTCTTGGTGGTGAGGGTGACGCCTATTGTGATTGTCACCATATTGTAGTCTTGGTGGTGAGGATGACGCCTATTGTGATTGTCACCATATTGTAGTCTTGGTGGTGAGGGTGACGCCTATTGTGATTGTCACCATATTGTAGTCTTGGTGGTGAGGGTGACGCCTATTGTGATTGTCACCATATTGTAGTCTTGGTGGTGAGGGTGACGCCTATTGTGATTGTCACCATATTGTAGTCTTGGTGGTGAGGGTGACGCCTATTGTGATTGTCACCATATTGTAGTCTTGGTGGTGAGGTTGACGCCTATTGTGATTGTCACCATATTGTAGTCTTGGTGGTGAGGGTGACGCCTATTGTTATTGTCACCATATTGTAGTCTTGGTGGTGAGGGTGACGCCTATTGTTATTGTCACCATATTGTAGTCTTGGTGGTGAGGGTGACGCCTATTGTGATTGTCACCATATTGTAGTCTTGGTGGTGAGGGTGACGCCTATTGTTATTGTCACCATATTGTAGTCTTGGTGGTGAGGGTGACGCCTATTGTTATTGTCACCATATTGTGACCAACGCGGCCATCCAGCGGTTATAGTGACAGGTGGGGGGAAAGGGATGTAAATCAGTGTCTGTAATTACTCTTTGGTTCTATTCGGTAAAGTCACGTAGGTAAAAATAAAATAACAAAAAATCACGACGTTTCGGCCACAACACAAGTGGCCTTCATCAGGTGAAGGGACTGGACTGTCCAGAGGACAGCGTTGGAGTGAAGACAGCAAGCCCAGGTCGCGACCTTTAAGCTGTGTGGGAGGAAACAAAAAAACGCCTTGACAAAGGAATTAGCATAACAATGATGTACTGGATCGGCATGGTGGGGGGGGGGGGGGAGTTTACATAATGTTGGTGTGAAGGGAAATAAGCTGCTGTGAAAGTTTGGAATACCACTACTTGAATAAATATACTGTACCATTGAAAATTAGTTTAATGTTTGGTTTGATTTAGAACATCTTTCCAATGATTGCTTAATTTGAAACCATCCTCTCGGTTGAAATTTTGTCTGTGTTTGTAAATCTGAATTGCCTCGTGGACAAATCTCTGATAAAAAAAACCCGTGGGTTTGCAGAGAACCTTGGTATCGGAGAAAACTATATCGTGATCACCCACAGCGTTGTAACAGTGTGATCAGCTACGGCAGAAGAATTCGTTCTGCCGTGTTTCAAATCTGATTTGTGCTCGCGAATTCGGTCAGAGACATGTCGTTTCGTCTCCCTGATATAGCAGTCACCACCGGTGCAGCTCAGTTTGTAAACCCCGGGGTACTGTAAGTCAGGAACGACTGGGCTTGCTGTCTTCACTCCAACGCTGTCCTCTGGACAGTCCAGTCCCTTCACCTGATGAAGGTCACTTGTGTTGTGGCCGAAACGTCGTGATTTTTTGTTATTTTAGTTTTACCTACGTGACTTTACCGAATAGAACCAAAGAGTATGGATCCTTGCAGTCACGAAAGCTTCAAATCTAGAAGTGTCTGTAATTGTCTGAGTCACCTGTGCAGGTGTGCGTGTGAGTGTTTGTGATGGTACCGGTTCTGTGAGAGGATGGGTCAGGTCCCCTGTGTTTGACAGACGGGCGTGATGATTACAATGCGCGGAATGCATGTTACACAACATCGTACATACGTATACACACACATTCTCATACGGACAAACACACACAAAAACAAATATCCCTGTGTAGCCTCAACAGACTGTTGGGGCAAGTGCTGGTAGCCACCGCTAATGGAACGGCACGCGATGGGGGAGGGTGGGTGGCCAGCACCACGCGCCCGGCCGCCTTTGTCTCCCCAGTGGCGATGCTTACTACACACCGCACCAGGTACTCAATTGAGGCTGAGTCGACCTAGGGGATGCCCAGAACCGGTTCAGATAATCGTCACCGGTGTTGGCGGCCGTGAGCGGTGAATCGAACTCGGGTTGGCCAGGAGGGGGCTTCGTAGCGCAGCGTCGCGCCCTAACCACTGCGCCACCACTCCCCCAACTCCATACGAATCCTCACACACGTGCGTGTGTGTGGTATGTGGTGTGTGTGTGGTATGTGGTGTGTGTGTGTGCTGTCCACACTGACTTAGTTACGAACAGCCACACGCACCAACAGCCTCGCACTGATACAAACCACCGCAACCTCCGTGGCATCTCGTCGCGGCGCTTGTGCAAGGCCACGTGCACTTGGAGGCCACGTGGGAGTGTCGAAGGCTGGCAGGAGAGGTCACGGGACACACCCGGCACGTGCTGTGGGTTGGGTGCTGTGCCAGGCTAGGTGCAGGAGGTCACGGGACAGACCCGGCACGTGCTGTGGGTTGGGTGCTGTGCCAGGCTAGGTGCCAGAGGAGGTCACGGGACAGACCCGGCACGTGCTGTGGGTTGGGTGCTGTGCCAGGCTAGGTGCAGGAGGTCACGGGACAGACCCGGCACGTGCTATGGGTTGGGTGCTGTGCCAGGCTAGGTGCCAGAGGAGGTCACGGGACAGACCCGGCACGTGCTATGGGTTGGGTGCTGTGCCAGGCTAGGTGCAGGAGGTCACGGGACAGACCCGGCACGTGCTGTGGGTTGGGTGCTGTGCCAGGCTAGGTGCAGGAGGTCACGGGACAGACCCGGCACGTGCTGTGGGTTGGGTGCTGTGCCAGGCTAGGTGCAGGAGGTCACGGAACAGACCCAGCAGGTGCCATGGGTTGGGTGCTGTGCCAGGCTAGGTGCAGGAGGAAGTCACGGGACAGACCCGGCACGTGCTGTGGGTTGACTGCTGTGCCAGGCTAGGTGCAGGAGGTTACAGGACAGACCCGGCACGTGCTGTGGGTTGGGTGCTGTGCCAGGCTAGGTGCAGGAGGTCACGGGACAGACCCGCACGTGCTATGGGTTGGGTGCTGTGCCAGGCTAGGTGCAGGAGGAAGTCACGGGACAGACCCGGCACGTGCTGTGGGTTGACTGCTGTGCCAGGCTAGGTGCAGGAGGAAGTCACGGGACAGACCCGGCAGGTGCTATGGGTTGGGTGCTGTGCCAGGCTAGGTGCAGGAGGTCACGGGACAGACCCAGCACGTGCTATGGGTTGGGTGCTGTGCCAGGCTAGGTGCAGGAGGTCACGGGACCCGGCAGGTGCTATGGGTTGGGTGCTGTGCCAGGCTAGGTGCAGGAGGTCACGGGACCCGGCAGGTGCTATGGGTTGACTGGACGATACTCCCATCACACACACGCATCTACTCCCGTCACACACATCTACTCCCGCCACACACACACACATCTACTCCCATCACACACACACAGATACTCCCATCACACACACACACACGCATCTACTCCCATCACACACACACACGCATCTACTCCCATCACACACACACACACGCATCTACTCCCATCACACACACATCTACTCCCATCACACACACACACACGCATCTACTCCCATCACACACACACATCTACTCCCATCACACACACACACACGCATCTACTCCCATCACACACACACGCATCTACTCCCATCACACACACACACGCATCTACTCCCATCACACACGCATCTACTCCCATCACACACACACACGCATCTACTCCCATCACACACACACACGCATCTACTCCCATCACACACACACGCATCTACTCCCATCACACACACACACGCATCTACTCCCATCACACACACACACGCATCTACTCCCATCACACACACACAATCTACTCCCATCACACACACACATCTACTCCCATCACACACACACATCTACTCCCATCACACACACACAATCTACTCCCATCACACACACACGCATCTACTCCCATCACATACACACACACATCTACTCCCACGGTGACCACGTGAGCGAGCCCGCCTGTGGGGTGGGTGGGGCGCGCGCGCGCGTCAACCTGCAGCCGCAACTTCGCAACTCCCTCGCATTGACACACACAGAGAGAGAGAGACACACAGCCAAGCTGCTACTGCTAACTACGACTAACTACGACTAACTACCGAGTACTAAACTACCGTGGTCTCTCCTCACATCAGCGAGTCAGGCGCAGGTCCACGGGGCGTGGGAAACTTCCCAGATCCGAGATTTTCCTACCGTGTTGACTATTAAAGCCGCCGCCACCACCACCATTGTCAACAACAACACCATCAAAGGCAAGCTAGCGATCAACATCACCATCCACCTTCATAGCGTCACCCAATTCCGATCAACATCATCGCCACCGATATTTACCATACATTAATAATCATCATCACCCATCAATCGGCCTCATCACCCATCAATCAGCATCATCATCATCGTCGTCATCATCAGCATCATCGTCGCTGATCTTCCGTGTCGAGGAGGCCGCTTCTTGCCGCTGAACGAAGGAGCTTCACCGATCCCGAAGGGAACCCCCCCCCAACCGCGAGGCGTCTCGCCATGGGTCTCGCCGCCTGCTTGAAGTGCATGAAGTGTGTCCTCGTCGTCTTCAACTTCATCTTCTGGGTGAGGAGGAGGAGGAGGAGACGACTTACGTACAGTACACGCGCACTGTACGACGCACGCGCACTGTAGAACGCACACCACGTACAGTGCACGCGCACCTGTAGCTACCGCTACGCTGTGCTGTTATGAATGATGCGATGTGTGTTGTGTAGTGTGTGTAGTGTGTGTGTGGTGTGGGGGTGGTGTGTGGGGATGGTGTGTGTGGTGTGGTGTGGGTGGTGTGTGTGGTGTGGTGTGGGTGGTGTGTGTGGTGTGGTGTGGGGTGGGGGTGGTGTTTGTGGGGTGGTGTGTGTGGTGTGGTGTGGTGTGGGGGAGGTGTGTGTGGGTGGTGTGTGTGTGTGGTGTGGGGGTGGTGTGTGTGTGGTGTGTGTGGGTGGTGTGTGTGGGTGGTGTGTGTGGTATGTTGGTCTGTGTGTGGTGTGGTGTGTGTGGGTGGTGTGTATGGTATGTTGGTGTGTGTGGTATGTGTGTGTGTGGTGTATGTATGTGGTGTGTGTGTGGGGTGGTGTGTGTGGTATGTTGGTGTGTGTGTGGTATGTGTGGTGTGGGTGGGGTGGTGTGTGTGGAATGTGTGTGGTGTGTGTGGTGTTTGTGTGTGTGGTGTGTGTGGTATGTTGGTGTGTGTGGTATGTGTGTGGTGTGTATGTGGTGTGTGTGTGGTATGTGTGTGGTATGTGGTGTGTGTGGTGTGTGTGTGGTATGTGGTGTGGTGTGTGTGTAGTGTGTGGTGTGTGTGTGTGGTGTGTGTTGTGTGCGCGTGGTGTGTGCGTGGTGTGTGTGTGGTGTGTGTGTGGTATGTGTGTGTGTGGTATGTGGTGTGTGTGTGGTATGTGTGTGTGTGGTATGTGGTGTGTGTGTGTGTGTGTGGTATGTGGTGTGTGTGTGTGTGGTGTATGTGGGTGGTGTATGTGGGGTGTGTGGTGTGTGTGATGTGTGTGGTATGCGTGTGTGTGGTGTATGTGTGTGTGTGGTGTGCGCGTGATGAGTGTGGGGCACTTGCCCCATCGTCACGTTGACGGCTGTGTGGGGAAGTCGTTAAGCAGCTCTGTGCGCGATTCATCCTGCTGCTGTCTTTGGCTTTAAACAAGAACAACAACACCTCAGTGTTACCCGTAGAGGTTATAACACGAGTTACCTCCTAGCGTCACGTGTCTCTGTGTGCCTGTGTGTGTGTGTGTCTGTCTGTGTGTGTGTGTCTGTGTGTGTCTGTGTGTGTGTCCATGTTAGTATTTGTGTGTGAGCCAGTGTGTATGTATGTTAGAGTGTGAATGAGAGTGTGTGAATGAGTGTGGTAGTGTGTGGTAGTGTGAATGAGTGTGTGTGTGTGGTAGTGTGAATGAGTGCGTGTGTGGTAGTGTGAATGAGTGTGTGTGTGTGAATGAATGTGTGTGTGAATAAGAGTGTGTGTGTGTGTGTTAGTGTGAATGAATGAGTGTGTGTGTGTGGTAGTGTGAATGAATGTGAATGAGTGTGTGTGGTAGTGGGAATGAATGTGAGTGAGTGCATGTGGTAGTGTTAATGAGTGTGTGTGTGGTAGTGTGAATGAATGTGAGTGTGAATGAGTGTGTGTGTGTGGTAGTGTGAATGAGTGTGTGTGTGTGTGTGGTGTGAATGAGTGTGTGTGGTAGTGTGAATGAGTGTGTGTGTGGTAGTGTGAATGAATGTGAATGAGTCTGTGTGGTGGTGTGAATGAATGTGAATGAGTGTGTGTATGGTAGTGTGTGTGTGTGGTAGTGTGAATGAATGTGTGTGAGTGTGGTAGTGTGAATGAATGTGTGTGAATGAGTGTGTATGGTAGTGTGAGTGTGGTAGTGTGAATGAATGTGAGTGTGAATGAATGTGAGTGTGAATGAATGTGTGAATGTGTGTGTGGTAGTGTGAATGTGTGTGTGGTAGTGTGAATGTGTGAATGTGTGTGTGGTAGTGTGAATGTGTGTGTGGTAGTGTGTGTTTGTGGTTGTGTGGGGAGCGATAGTGTAGCGGTTAGCGCGCTGCGCTATGAACCTGGCGACCCGGGTTCGATTCCCGCTCACGGCCAACACCAGTGACGATTATCTGAACCGGTCCCGGGCCTCCCCTAGGTCGACTCAGCCTCAAAATGAGTACTTGGTGCGGTGTGTAAACATTGCCACTAGGGAGACAAAGGCGGTCGGGCGTGGTGCTGGCCCCCCACCCCCTCGTGTACCGTTCCGGCCTTCATAGGTGCTCGCTAACAGCACTTGCCCCTACAGTCTGTTAAGGCTATATGGGGGATCTTTGTCTTTGTGTGGTTGTGTGAATGTGTGTGAATGTGTGTGGTTGTGTGAATGTGACATTTCCCTTTCCGGAGGAAGGCTTTATTTCAGTAGCTTCGCTTTTGCACAAGCACAGCTATGGACCAGTTTCGACACTCAGGGTCTCATCAGCAGAGGTAGGCTCGCTTCAGCCAATGCTGCTGAACTGCCCAGATGTTTATCGGCAAGAGGCCCGCCCGCTCGCAACTGTAGGGGTTTTGCGATGCTTTGATTCCACTGATAAACATCGGACGTTGATCACTCTGGTCGCACACCGATTCGTGTGCTGTATATTCGCACCCGACACACCGCATCCGGAATGCCTCCCCCGACTATGATTCTGTGGGAAGATCCATCGATGACACGTGGATCTCCATTCCCGAGTTCCTGCATCAAATCGCTGACTCTGCTGCTGATACCTTATGCTGATGTCCCTAATGTTGCTGCTGATGATAATTATGATATTGCTGCTCATGATGATGCACAGCTATCAACCCACGTGGTTTACCCCGTATTCTTGTACAGGGAAATTTCGCTTTTAGGTCCAAACAGCATACAGCCATTTCAATACGGGCAAAACAAAGTGTCGTGTCTATTTGTGTGCGTCTCTCCCTTATGATGGGACTTTGTAGGATGAACGTTGAGATTTATAAGGGGCACGGGGTGACCAATAAGGTCTGACTTGGTCTGTAATAAGGTAGGGGCACTGATAAGGGGTTGACAGGTGTCATGATTCTTCTGCTGCTGATGATGCTGCTGCTGCTCATCATGACAAGTATGACGCTGCTGCTCATGACGATGAAGCTACTTATGATGCTCATGATGATGCGCATGATGATGTTTGTGTACAGCTTGTGGGGTGCGCTCTGCTGTCCATCTCACTGTGGCTGAGATTCGATCAGAACACCAAGGACATATTTGACAACCCCAACGCGCCAACCACCTACTATATTGGTAAGTTTAACTGCACCGGAATGAGTTAAATGATGACGTCACCCTGCTGCTCTATTTAAGACCGGGAGCAAGCGAGGGCTTTACCATTCTGGCCAATTGCCCGATGATGCTGGATGTAATTACCAGCGAAACGTCGTACTCAAACTGTAAATGTTGTGGATTCACTCTTCAACACACTGGTGGGCTAAGGTAGTGAACTATTTGTCTTTTGTCAACGTGACACTTTTTTGCTGATTGGCCATGTCGGGTGGTGGAGGGTTACGACACATTTATAAATAACGCGATCTAACCCAAAAACCTTTATTATGAATGTTGGTAAGTGGTTGGTGTAACTCACCCGCGCCTCACTCACCCACTCAACCCGCACCACGGTCAATTCGCTCGCGCGCACACTCACCCGTACCGCTGACTCGCTCATCTACCTGCTCACTCACTCGCCCACACAAAGATAAAGATCCCCCGTGTAGCCTTAACCGACTGTAGGGACAAGTGCTGTTAGTGAGCACCTATGAAGGCCGGAACGGTACACGAGGGGGTGGGTTACATTTCATAGTTCCTAGTTCCATTTATTTGGTATAGCCCTGTGAGCCATTCGGCTCTTGAATCGGGTGCAACCGCAACAAACAAAAAAACAAAAACATGAACAAGAAAACATCTTAAAGTGACTTTGTGTGACTGTGCAAACAGAAAATCCAGGACAAAAACATCAAAATATTCCTGAAATAGCACCGTACACCAACGCTGTGTGCAAAAATCCCAGTGGGATGCAAGTCAAACAACAACAACAACAACCACAAGACAACTAAGATTAAGGCCATCAGTCTAACTCCGTACTATAATAAACAAAAACATGGCCAAACAAAAAAAAACGTTTTCGAAATCACCAAAATAAAAGCCATAAATGCAATGTAACAGTGATCATAGGGACTGTGACCGATTTTTAACAATAAACTACATAAATAACATGTAACACCAAACCCTAGAGCCATAGCTGGCTGCATGAGTCACTCCACAACAACAGGAGCATCAGTGGGAGTATCACATTTCTCAATGCACCTTTAAGATCAGCACACTAAATTAAAATACAGTTAATACTTTGCAGCGGTCATCCGGAGCGAAACATTTTATTTTATTTTAGGCCACTGAATAGCAGTGGCAGCTAGGGGTGTACAACTCCTCTAGAGCAGTTTTGAGTGAAGATCTCATTGGTAGTGATTCAAGTTGCAGTTTATTGGCAATAGCATTCCAGACCCTGGGGGCATCAATAGGGTGGCCAGCACCACGCCCGACCGCATTTTTCTCCCCAGTGGCGATGTTTACACACCGCACCAGGTACTCATTTGAGGCCGAGTCGACCTAGGGGAGGCCCAGGACCGGTTCAGATAATCGTCACTGGTGTTGGCCGTGAGCGGGAATCGAACCCGGGTCTCCGAGTTCATAGCGCAGCGCACTAACCGCTCCACTACCGCTCCTCATCCACACGCTCACCCACACACTCACTCTCCCATGCACCCACCCACCCAATCTCTCACCGACCAACCGACTCATTCATTTACCCACTCATTGACTCACTCTCCCACTCGTCATATTTGTGTCGTGTTTCCATCATGCCATGTGTCCGTGTGGCATCGGTTCCCTCCGCGCGCGGTGGGGTAAGGTGTGGGTAGAGTGACGTGTGTGTGTGTGTGGTTCTGTCTGTGTGGGGTTAGGTGTGGGTAGAGTGAAGTGTGTGTGTGTGGTTCTGTCTGTGTGTGGGGTTCTGTCTGTGTGGGGTAAGGTGTGGGTAGAGTGACGTGTGTGTGTGTGGGGTTCTGTCTGTGTGGGGTAAGGTGTGGGTAGAGTGAAGTGTGTGTGTGTGGTTCTGTCTGTGTGTGGGGTTCTGTCTGTGTGGGGTAAGGTGTGGGTAGAGTGACGTGTGTGTGTGTGGGGTTCTGTCTGTGTGGGGTAAGGTGTGGGTAGAGTGACGTGTGTGTGTGTGGGGTTCTGTCTGTGTGGGGTAAGGTGTGGGTAGAGTGACGTGTGTGTGTGGGGTTCTGTCTGTGTGGGGTAAGGTATGAGTAGAGTGAAGTGTGTGTGTGTGGTTCTGTCTGTGTGGGGTAAGGTGTGGGTAGAGTGAAGTGTGTGTGTGTGTGGGGTTCTGTCTGTGTGTGGTAAGGTGTGGGTAGAGTGAAGTGTGTGTGTGTGTGGGGTTCTGTCTGTGTGGGGTAAAGTGTGAGTAAAGTGACGTGTGTGTGTGTGTGGTTCTGTCTGTGTGGGGTAAGGTGTGAGTAGAGTGACGTGTGTGTGTGTGTGGTTCTGTCTGTGTGGGGTAAGGTGTGGGTAGTGTGACGTGTGTGTGTGTGTGTGGTTCTGTCTGTGTGGGGCCTCGTGGTTTAGTGACTCACTTCCACCACGGAGCGCTCCCCCCCACGCTCCCCCCCCCACGCTCTCCCCCCCCCACGCTCCCCCCCCCACGCTCTCCCCCCCCCCACGCTCTCCCCCCCCATGCTCCCCCCCCCGCACTGCGTTATCACCACCGCCACGCGTTTCCCCCCTCGCGCAATCAGCGTTAGTTTTGGGGGGTTTGATTAATGACGATCCTCCTCCTTCCCTTGCCCGACGTCGTTAACAAAAATGAAGTTGTAATTTTAAACACATCCCATCAGCCGCGCACGGGAAACTTCCTTGTGGAAGAGCGTCGTTTCAGAAGAAGATGCAGCAGGCTCGCTTGATCCATTGGTTAAACGGTAGCAGAATTGCTGGACCGGTATCGGCATTCAGTGTGTCATCGGCGGCGCTTCGGTGCGTTGCGAGAAAAACCGCCGCCGGCAAGCCGCCCAGCCCGTTATTTTCCCCGAGAAGGAGGAGGTCTGTGGAGATGAATGGGCGCGGCGTTGCCGATGAGATCCGCCCGCGATTAAACCGCGGCGCGTCGTGCGGTGTGGTGCCACCCGCCCCGCTCAGCTCGCGCGTGACCCACGGTGGTGGCGGCGGTGGCGGCGGTGGTGGCGGTGGTGGCGGTGGCGGTGGTGGCGGCGGTGGTGGCGGCGGTGGCGCCAGTCCACGATCGGTCGAATTCGAGATAATTGCGCCGCGAACGGCTCGTTTTGGAGAGGCAAAGAAAAAAAACACGCGGCTGACTCGGCGGAATCGGTAGCGGCGGCGGGATATAAATCCCAACGCTGGGAAAGTTAAAACCTATTAAACAAAAAACTATGCAAAACAATATTTTAACAGTCCCACTGAGCTGTATAACTCTTTTTCAGAAGCGACCTGGCAATTCACAAATGATAACTCAATGAAGTGGCTTATCGTCATCATCATTATCATCGTGTGGAAATTTATAGCAGCGCCCAAATACTCTTAAACGCGTGGTGATGCCCATTCTAAATTGGGAGGGAAAAACCCGAAGGACACGGAGAAAAATCCACGCGACCAAACTCCAAATATACAGCGGGCGTTGGCGTCGGGATAGAACCCACAACCTCCTGCGTGCCAGGCGAGGCGGTCAACATCTCGCAAACCGCGACGCCGGTTACCCCAGCAGATGGCTCAGTTGAGATCGTGCGGCAACAGCGGCGGTAGCAGCAGCAGCAGCGAGAACCTGGCAGGACCCTCCTGAAAGGGACGCGAGCCTTGAGACTCGGTGAGGCCTTCTTCCCTGGCTAAACTGGCGGAGGAAAATGAAGAAGGCAAACAACTTTCAGGGTGGGCAGCGCTGCGGTAACACTAGCGCCTCGAAAGAGCAGGAAGCATCTGGGTTGGATTCCTGACTCGGGTGCCTCTCTGTGTGGAGTTTGCGTTTAGTCTCTCTCCTGATCATCAGAGAGTCACGTGGCTCTGAATTTTGAAGGAAGATCAATCTTCATCTTCTTTGGTACGGCCGATGTAGACGCAGAGCCACATTCGGGTGGGTCAAGCCTAGATAACCGCGTCAGGGACAGCGGAGTTAGTGTATCATCATCATTATCATCATCATTATCATCGCCGTGATGATGTCTCCTTCGTATTTGTGGATTATGGG
Source organism: Petromyzon marinus (assembly GCF_048934315.1). Taxonomy (NCBI): domain Eukaryota; kingdom Metazoa; phylum Chordata; class Hyperoartia; order Petromyzontiformes; family Petromyzontidae; genus Petromyzon; species Petromyzon marinus. Next base: position 7,804,679 of record NC_133731.1, on the reverse strand, counting down.
GCATTGTGCTGTCACACGTTGTGCTATGGTCTGGAGAGGTTTTAACTTTCCACTTGTGCATCATCGGGCATCATCAGACATTGTCCGCATCTGTTGCCATGATTTGTGCAGTGGACGCGATTCGATGAAATTTCATGACGCGCGTTCATTGCGAACAGTTAATTGCCGTGAGTCGCTGGGGAGCCGCGAGCGAGCCCGGACTGTGTGAGGAGCGGTGGTGCAGCGGTTGGCGCACTGCGCTACGAACCCGGCAACACGACTTCGATTCCCGCCCACGACCAACGCCGCTGGCGGTTATCTGAACCGGTCACGGGCCTCCGCTGCTCGAGCGACTCGGCCTTAAATGAGTGCCTGGGGTGCTGCGCGTAAACTTCGCCACGGGGGGAGACAAAGGCGGCCGGGGCCGTGGTGCTGGCCACACACCACCTCGTGCGCCCTGTCAGCCTTCATAGGCACGTGTCTCCTCGCTAACAACGCTTGCCCCTACCGTCTCCTGAGGCTATGCCGGGGAATCTTTGCCTTCTGCTTTGCTCGCCGAGAGTTGCGCACGCGTGGAAATGTGCGCAACACGTTGCGGGCGTGAGCAGATAAATAATTAATTTATTATTCACACCCCCCCCCCTCTCCGCCGCGAAATGGAACAATCCGACACGGGCTGAACCAACGGACTACCAAGTTGGTTCAGCCCCTGTCACATATATCCACACAATCGCCCATAGCTATACACAGAGATCCAAGGACCTGCATAGAGACCCATAGACTTGCACATACACCCATAGACTTACACATACACCCATAGACTTACGCATACACCCATAGATATACACAGAGATCCAAAGACCTGCATAGAGACCCATAGACTTGCACATACACCCATAGACTTACACATACACCCATAGACTTACACATACACCCATAGATATACACAGAGATCTAAAGACCTGCATAGAGACCCATAGACTTGCACATACACCCATAGACTTACACATACACCCATAGACTTACACATACACCCATAGACTTACACATACACCCATAGATGTACACAGAGATCCATAGACCAACATAGAGACCCATAGACTTACACATACACCCATAGACTTACACATACACCCATTGATGTACACAGAGAGCCATATACCTACATAGAGACCCATAGACTTACACATACACCCATAGACTTACACATACACCCATAGACTTACACATACACCCATAGACTTACACATACACCCATAGATGTACACAGATCCATAGACCTGCATAGAGACCCATAGACTTACACATACACCCATAGACTTGCACATACACCCATAGACTTACACATACACCCATAGACTTACACATACACTCATAGATGTACACAGAGATCCATAGACCTGCATAGAGACCCATAGACTTACACATACACCCATAGACTTGCACATACACCCATAGACTTACACATACACCCATAGACTTACACATACACCCATAGATGTACACAGAGATCCATAGACCAACATAGAGACCCATAGACTTACACATACACCCATAGACTCACACATACACCCATAGATGTACACAGAGATCCATAGACCAACATAGAGACCTTAGACTTCCACATACACCCATAGACTTACACATACACCCATTGATGTACACAGAGAGCCATAGACCTACATAGAGACCCATAGACCTACACATACACCCATAGACTTACACTTACACCCATAGACTTACACATACACCCATAGATGTACACAGAGATCCATAGACCTACATAGAGACCCATAGCCTTACACATACACCCATAGACTTACACATACACCCATAGACTTACACATACACCCATTGATGTACAAAGAGAGCCATAGACCTACATAGAGACCCATAGACTTACACATACACCCATAGACTTACACATACACCCATAGACTTACACATATACCTATAGATGTACACAGAGATCCATAGACCTACACATACACCCATAGACTTACACATACACCTATAGATGTACACAGAGATCCATAGACATACATAGAGACCCATAGACTTACACATATACCGATAGACTTACACATACACCTATAGATGTACACAGAGATCCATAGACCTACACATACACCCATAAACTTACACATACACCCATTGATGTACACAGAGAGCCATAGACCTACATAGAGACCCATAGATGTGTGTGCGTGTGTACTTGTGTGTCTGTGTGTGTGCGTGTGTACTTATGTGTGTGTGTGTGTACTTGTGTGCGTGTGTGCGTGTGTACTTGTGTGCGTGTGTGTGTGTACTTGTGTGTGTGTGTACTTGTGTCTGTACTTGTGTGAGTGTGTACTTGTGTGTGTGTGTACTTGTGTCTGTACTTGTGTGTGTGTGTGTGTACTTGTGTGTGTACTTGTGTGTGTGTGTGCGTGAGATCCAAATGTGTTCCATTAAATCTGCGGCGTGCATCATTTTTGGAATTTGCGATGAGTCGTTGGTCCGCAACGGCGCTCCTCTTGCCGACGGCGTCACGGCATCGCCCGCCGTCGATGATGACGATGATGACGAGAATGATGACGATCATGACGACGACGATGACGAGGATGATGATGACGGCGATGACGATGATGACGAGGATGATGACGATGACGACGACGACGATGATGATGACGAGGATTATGATGACGACGACGAGGATGATGACGATGATGAGGATGATGACGAGAATGATGACAATCACGACGACGACGACGATGACGAGAATGATGACGATGACGACGATGATGATGACGAGGATGATGACAATCACGACGACGACGATGACGAGGATGATGATGACGACGATGACGAGGATGATGACGATGACGACGACGATGACGACAATGATGATGACGAGGATGATGATGACGACGATGACGACGACGACGACGATGACGAGGATGATGACGATGACGAGGATGATGACGAGGATGATGACGATGACGAGGATGATGACGATGACGACGATGATGATGACGACGATGACGACGATGATGACGATGACGACTGACGACCATGGCGGTGGCGGACGGCACGTGCCGAATTAACCGTGGCGGCAGTGGCGTCCCATCGTGGGCTATGCGGGGCCCGGGGTAAACCCCACCACGTGCCCTCCCCCCCCCGCCCACCCACCCCGACGCCTTCAAACCAAACGGGAAGTATGATATCTGACGGCGTGACGTCGAAGCGCGGGGGTGCCCCCCCCCCCGAAAGCGTGGGGCCCGGGGCAGTCGCCCTGATTCGGCGTCTGTACCCGAGGGGGCCGCTCTGCGTGGCGGGGGGGGGCGACTGCAGCCGCCATTTTTTATTTCGGAACCGCCAACTCGGTCGCCCCGACGATCATCCAGCAGCGGACCGAGAATGGTCCTGCCGAGGAGCGATGTGGAAGGCGAGCAGATGGCCAGCGCCTGCGGTTCCGGCCACCCCCACCACCCCCGCAAGTTTCCTGCTGCTTTCCCAGTTCCTCGTTTGTCTCGGTCAGTGTCCGTTACAACATCTGCTTCGTGTGAACATGGCGGCGGCGGCGGCGGTGGCGGCGGAGGCGGTGGAGTTACCATCGCCGCTGGAGGAAACAAACGCGGCCGGGTGCGGTGACGGCCACCCCACGCCCCTCGTGTGCCGGCCTTCGTAGGTCCTCGCTGCTCGTTAACACAGCACTTGCCCCAGCGGTCTGTTGAAGGCTCACACAGAGACCCACAGACTTACACACCGGTCCATAGACTTACACAGGATCCATAGACTCACACAGACACCTATAGACTCACACAGAGACCCACAGACTTACACAGAGACCCTTAGACGTTACACAGAGACCCACAGACTTACACAGCGGCCCATAGACTTACACAGGACCCGTAGGCTTACACAGACACCCATAGCCTTACACAGAGACCCTTAGACTTACACAGAGACCCTTAGACTCGCGTAGAGACCCTTAGACTCACGCAGAGACTCGTAGCTTTGTACAGAGACCCATAGACTCACACAGAGACCCATAGAGTTACACAGAGACCCTTAGACTCACGCAGAGACCCATAGCTTTGTACAGAGACCCATAGACTTATACAGAGACCCTTAGACTCACGCAGAGACCCGTAGCTTTGTACAGAGACCCATAGACTGACACAGAGAACCTTAGACTCACGCAGAGACCTGTAGCTTTGTACAGAGACCCATAGACTCACACAGAGACCCATAGACTTACACAGAGACCCTTAGACTCACGCAGAGACCCGTAGCTTTGTACAGAGACCCGTAGGCTTTGTACAGAGACACGTATGCTTACACAGAGACCCATAGTTGCAAGTCGTATTTAATCCGAGTTTCCCAAAGTATTACAATGTAAAACATACATTTCCTCTAACCATCGATGGGAAGTAAAAGTAAACTTGTAATCATGAATGTACGGCAAAAGTACGGCGCTAAAACTATTACTGTCGTGCAAAGTGCGCTTTTTCAGAAGCGACCTGGCAAATCACAAATGATAGCTCAACCAAGTGGGCTTATCATCATCGTCATCATCGTCACGTGGACATTTATAGCAGCAGCCAAATAACTCTGAATGCACATTAATAAACGTAGCGGGAATAACCTGGAGGACCCGGAGAAAAATCCACCGTGATGATGATGAGAGAGAGAGAGAGACACGCAAACTCCAAATATACAGCAGCAGGAGTCGTCAGGGTCGGTATCGAACTCGCGACCTCCTGTATACCAGGCGAGGTAGTTAACATCTCCTAGCCACCGTGATGATGATGAGAGAGAGAGACGCAAACTCCAAATATGCAGCAGCAGGCATCTTCAGGGTCAGGATCGAACCCACGACCTCCTGTAGACCAGGCGAGGTAGTTAACATCTCATAGCCACCGTGGCGCTTCCTTAGAACCGCCAACTGAAATCCACATGGAAATCGTCAACTGTGCGACGTGGAATTTTTAAGCTTGCGTGGAGACAGTGGCGTGGAAAATGTTTTATTTGGGGGGTGTGTGGAGGGTGGGGTGGGGTGTGGGGGGGGTCTGTGGAGGGGGTGGGGGGGTCTCTGGAGGGGGTGGGGGCCTCGTGGGAACCACAATGGCCGGGTTTGTTTTGTGGATCCGTCACCTCCGACCTTCCTGTTGCTAATTCCTCTGTGTCCATCGGTTTCTGTCGCGTAAACACAAATGCAAAGGGTCGCCCGTGTAGCCTTAACAGACTGTGGGGAAGTGCTGTTAACGAGCACCCACACACGCTCACCCACTCAACACATATATCCAATGCCAATTTCCGCCATTCGCCACCAAGTGACGGTGATGTCACCACGGCGCCTGTGCCAGGCCAGGTGCACTTTGAGGCTCAGTGATGGGACTGCCCAGATCTTTCAAGGATTTGTGAGCTCCTCACACAATCCAGCCTGGTTAAAGCCAGGATGGATCGGAGGCAGGCCAGCCTGAATGTTTCTAACCGGCACAGATGCTCCATGAGAGGGGTCCACATTTCGCAAGCGTAGCGAAGGGAGGGCATGACCGTGGCTGAGAAGACCTGAAGCTTCGTGCGGAGCGACAGACCAGGTAGCTTCCACACAGCTTTACGCAACCGATGAAAAGATAATGCCACCTGACTGATTTGGAGTGAGACCTCTGCTGTCAAACCGGAGCCAGTCATAAGCACACTGCCCAGGTATGGGAAACTCTCCACTCTCTCCACAACTGCTCCATCACTAATGGGGAGCTTAGGGGGTGGAGTGTTTGGTGGCACTAAATACCCAGGCAGGTGCTTAGCTTTGGTGGGGCTTAGTGGGACACTCCAGGTTCAGCAGCAGCACCTCCAACTCCTTCTCTGAGTGAGCAGCAATTACCAGACCATCAGCATACATGACGTGGCTGACCAATCGGGAGCCATCCCTCGACCGCACCCGGGCATCGATCAGCCTCACGTTGTATCTGTACCAGGTGGAAATTTGTCCGGTACAGCCATCAAAAGCTTCTCGAACTATGTGGTCAAAGATGATGTTAAATAATGTGGGCGGCAGAGGACATCCCTGTTGCACCCCTAGGTGAACAGGGAATGGCTCCGACACCTGGCCACGTAGTTTTACCCGGACCTGCCCGCAATCATCAAGGCCCTTAATGATCGTGAGCAGAGAGTCAGGGACTCCGAGAACAAGAAGAGATGCCCACAGCCCTGGCCTTTTGATGGTACCATAGGCCTTGACCAGGTCAATAAAGCAGAGATGTAGGTCTTGTTGGAATTCCCTACACCTTTGATGTCGCAGACGGACAGAGAAAATGGCATCCGTGCAGGACCGCCCTTCCCTGAAACCACATTGTGGTTCCACCAGCCTCTCCTCAGCATGCCTGGCAAGGCAATGTTGAATAATCCTTGCCAGGGACTTTCTCAGCACGCTGAGGAGGGAGAAGCCCCTGTAGTTGTTACAGTGGACCACCAGGGCATCTTTCCAATCTTGTGGAACCCGTTCTGTGGTCCAGTTGTGATGATGCCAAGTAGGGCAGTCTGAACACAGATGCCACCCACTCTCAGCATTTCGCTTGGGAGATGGTCTCTGCCCGGCGCTTTTCCTGGTCTCAGACTTCGGATCGCCCCTCACGCTTCCCCCACAGAGGGCACCTCAAGCCAACCATTCAGAAGGGGGTGGCGACTTCTGCCAATATTTGAAGCACGGCAGCCCTAGCAGGGTCGTTCCCACCTCACCCCACGATGTTGTCTGGGCCGAGGGAATTCCCCTCCCCCAAGACCTCACAAAAATGCTGTGCAAACCTGCAGACCTGTTCCCGGGGGTCGGAGATCGGGTGACCGTTCTTTCCCTTGAGGATGGTGATAGGTGAGGCGCTGCAAGTTACTTTTTTGATGGAATTAAATAGTGATTTGTGATTGCGGGCTCCTAAGGCAGCTTCCATCTCATCAGCAACCCGATCCCACCACCCATCCTTGCAGCGCACACGGCTGTCGGAATCTCCGAGCGAAGGCTGCGGTAGGCCTCATCATTCTCAGATGTTGGATGTTGTGGACGACAGGAGTGGGCCTCTCAACCAGCCTGGAACACCTCCTCCTTCAGCCAGGGTCTCTGGGGAGGTGTGGACCGCGTACCCAATGCAGCCGTTGTTGTTGCGTGAGCCACGGTCCTGAACCTCACCCATTTACCTTCAGCATCAGAAGGAGGGAGTGCACGATGCTAACCCCAGCTGCAAGCGATATTGAAATTCCTGCTTGCAACACACATGCACCCACTCAACCCAACAACAACAACAGCAACCGCCGTTCGCCACTAAGTGGCGATGACGTCGCCACGGCGCTAGTGCCAGGCTATGTGCACGTTAGGGCCACGCAACACGCACACACACTCACGACACACACTCGACACACTGCTTCCACCAACGCTTCAAGCCCCCCCAACCCAATCTTGTCCCAGACCCCCACAGCTCCACACAGCTGCCCAAGGCTGCTTCCCCGAGGCAACACCCTGCAATCGTCATCATGGGCTATCCACTGCTGGATGAAGATCGATGCGATGATGTCATGAACCCGGCGTGTGTTCTCTAGCCAGCGTGTTCCTCTCCGAGTGTGATCATCACCATCGTCATCATGGGGTATCCACTGCTGGATGAAGATCGATGCGATGATGTCATGAACCCGGCGTGTGTTCTCTAGTCCACGTGTTCCTCTCCGAGTGTGATCATCATCACCATCGTCATCATGGGCTATCCACTGCTGGATGAAGATCGATGCGATGATGTCATGAACCCGGCGTGTGTTCTCTAGCCAGCGTGTTCCTCTCTCGCAATGTCTCCGTCAAAGTCTCAGTGTTCAGTGTCCGCACAAATGTTCAGTAAAGTACTTTTTTTGCCCGCCCGGTCAGCCTTTCTTCTGGGAGGGCCGCTAGTGTCCAGCAGTGCCGCTAATTTCAAGCAAAACTTTGTATCGGTTGTCGACATTAAGTGTCTCATCAGCAGTGCGGGTCGGATTTATGAATCAAGCAACTGCTGTGGGAGAGTCAAACAAACGCGGCCAAATATTTACTCCCGTCGATTCATCGGGGCTTCCCTCCCTTCCCTCATTCCCTCCCTTCCCTCATTCCCTCCCTTCCCTCATTCCCTCCCTTCCCTCATTCCCTCCCTTCCCTCATTCCCTCCCTTCCCTCATTCCCTCCCTTCCCTCATTCCCTCCCTTCCCTCATTCCCTCCCTTCCCTCATTCCCTCCCTTCCCTCATTCCCTCCCTTCCCTCATTCCCTCCCTTCCCTCATTCCCTCCCTTCCCTCTTTCCCTCCCTTCCCTCCGTCCCCGGCTTCGCTCCGTCGCCGGCTTCCCGGACGATCTCTACAGCAACGCAAATCGCCAGAACGGCCGTCGCAGTGGCAGAGGGAATGCACGCGGCCCGCACTTTTGTGGAATCGCACGGAGAGCTCCCCATGACTCAGAAACTGGGACTACGCTGATGGGCGCCCCCCCCCTCTGATGGCCTAATGGGATTTCCAGGGCCGGCTTCGGTCCCGTGGCTTAGGGGCGAGCGATAGGGGGGGCCGTGTGGGGTCGGGGGGTGGGGGAGGGTGATGGGGTGCGTTGCTGGGATGGTGTGTACGGTTGTGTGTGGTGCGAGTGTGCGGGGGTGCGATAGGGTTTTGTGGTTGCGTGATTGCGGTGTGTAGCGATGAGGTGCGCGGTGTGTTTGTGCGTGAGTGAAGGGGTGTGCGGTTGCGCGTGCGGAGAGTTTGGGTGTGCAGCGGTGGGGTGAGTGGTTGGGTTGGGGTGGTTGGGGGGTGGTTGGGGGGGTGGTTGGGGGGTGGTGGGGGGGTGGTTTGTTGGCGGCTGAACGCAGTGGGTCCCAGATGCGATCTCGCAAACAGGAAACGCTGTGAACGTGGCTACAGAGACGGGCGCTGTGCTGGGACAGAGAGCATGCCTGTGTGTGAGCATGTGTGTGAGCATGTGTGTGTGTGAGAGCGTGTGTGTGTGTGAGAGCGTGTGTGTGTGTGAGAGCGTGTGTGTGTGAGAGCGTGTGTGTGAGCGGGTGTGTGTGTGTGTGAGCGGGTGTGTGTGAGAGCGTGTGTGTGTGTGAGAGCGTGTGTGTGTGAGCGTGTGTGTGTGAGCGTGTGTGTGTGAGAGCGTGTGTGTGTGTGATCGCGTGTGTGTGTGAGAGCGTGTGTGTGTGTGATCGTGTGTGTGTTAGAGCGTGTGTGTGTGTGAGAGCGTGTGTGTGTGTGAGAGAGCGTATGTGAGCGTGCCTGTGTGGAAGCGTGTTTGTGTGTGAGCGTGCGTGTGGGGAGCGGTAGTGTAGTGGTTAGCGATACGCCGCACTACGAACCCGGCGACCCAGGTTCGGTTCCCGCTCACGACCAACACAAGTTACGATTATCTGAACCGGTCCAAGGCTCAGCCTCAAATGATTACCTGGTGCGGTGTGTAAACATCGCCACTGGGGAGACAAAGGCGGTCGGGCGTGGTGCTGGCCACCCACCCCCTCGTGTACCGTTCCGGCATTCATAGTTGCTCGCTAACAGCACTTGCCCCTACAGTATATTCAAGCTATACGGGGGATCTTTGTATGTGTCTGAGCATGTGTGTGTGTGAGCCAGCACTTGCCCCAACAGTTTGTTTAGGCCATACTGGGATCTTTGTCTTTTATGGGCATTTGTACGTGAGCGTGTATGTGAGCGTGTGAGTGTGCGCGTGTGTGAGCATGTGTGAGTGTGTGTGAGTGCGCATGTCTGTGGTCTGTGTAAGCGTGTGAGCGTGCGTGCGTGCGTGCGAGTGTGAGTGAGTGAGCGTGCGTGCGAGCGTGAGATGGTGATGATAGTGATGGTGGTGTCCGTGTTGATGACCGTGATGGTGATGAGTCGCAATATAATCTTGTCGTGCCACTGCAACACGAACTTTGCCGGATCGTGACTCCGACGTGGCCTGACCGCCGGAATATCTCGGCCTGTGAGTCGTCATAACGCCGGCAGCGAAATCCCTCGCCTGGATTGAATGCCGCCATCACGTCGCCCCTCCCTTGCCACCCCCCACCCCCACCCCCACAGGGATTTACGTTCTGATCGTGGTGGGGGCGCTCATGATGGTGGTCGGATTCCTCGGCTGTTGCGGAGCCATCCAGGAGTCGCAGTGCATGCTGGGAACCGTAAGTGCGCCGGGCGCCGTGAGGCTCGGGGAGGGCGGGGCGGGGGGGGTGGCGTTGGAACGGTGATCGAAATTATTGGAGCTGTCCTTTTCCCCCACCCACCACCCCCCCCCCCCCCAAACGATTCAGCGATGTTTCCAGGTTAGATGGGAGACGCAGGGTGGCATGGGGGGGGACACAGGATGGCACGGGGAGACACGGGGAGACACAGGTAGACATGGGGAGACACAGGGAGACACAGGGTGGCATGGGGAGACACAGGGTGGCATGGGGAGACGCAGGGAGACACAGGGTGGCAAGGGGAGACACAGGGTGGCATGGGGGGACAGAGGGTGGCACAGGGAGACACAGGGAGACACAGGGTGGCATGGGGAGACACAGGGTGGCATGGGGAGACGCAGGGAGACACAGGGTGGCACGGGGAGACACAGGGAGACACAGGTAGACATAGGGAGACAGGGTGGCATGGGGAGACACAGGTAGACACAGGGAGACACAGGTAGACACAGGGAGACACAGGGAGACACAGGGTGGCATGGTGAGACACAGGGTGGCATGGGGAGACACAGGGAGACACTGTGTGGCATCGGGAGACACAGTGAGACACAGGTAGACAGGGTGGCACAGGGGAGACACAGGGAGACACAGGGTGGCATGGTGAGACACGGAGACATGGGGAGACACAGGGAGACACAGGGTGGCATGGGGAGACACAGGGTGGCATGGTGAGACACGGAGACATGGGGAGACACAGTGAGACACAGGTAGACAGGGTGGCACAGGGGAGACACACGGAGACACGGAGACATGGGGAGACACAGGGAGACACAGGGAGACACAGGGAGACACAGGGCGGCTCAGGGGTGGTCACGGGGAAACGCACTGCCGCCCCAGGCTGCGTGCGGAATGCAGTTGCCCGCACGACTGCCATCCCTCCCCGTCACGCGCGGTGTGCCCTCCTTCACCCGCGCCATCTCCGCCATCTCGCGCCTGTCTCGTTGTCTGTCTCGTTGTCTGTCTCGTTGTCCGTCTCGTTGTCTGTCTCGTTGTCTGTCTCGTTGTCTGTCTCGTTGTCTGTCTCGTTGTCTGTCTCGTTGTCCGTCTCGCGCTCGCGGGGTGAGGCACTCGTCTAGCAGCGGATAGAGTACAGCCGCGAGGGATAATCACGTGCAGTAGCAACAGCGGCAACAGCAGAAGTAGCAGCAGTAGCAACAGTAGCAACGGTAGCAGCAACAGCAGCCACCACAGCAGCTGCAGCAGCAACCACAGCAGCTGCAGCAGCAGCAGCAGCTGTTGTGGTGCGGGATGGGAAAGTGGCGGTGAGTGCGTGCGCGAGCGTGTGTGTGTGTGCGCGTGTGCGCGTGTGTGCGTGTGTGTGCGTGTGTGCCTGTGTGTGCGCGTGTGTGTGTGTGTGTGCGTGCACGTGTGTGTGTGTGTGTGCGTGTGTGTGCGTGTGTGTGTGCGCGTGTGTGTGTGCGTGCACGTGTGTGTGTGCGTGTGTGTGTGCACGTGTGCACGTGTGAGTGTGCGTGTGTGTGTGCGCGTGTGCACGTGTGTGCGTGTGGTGCCAGAGGCGATGGTGCGTGCACCGCTGCCCCTCCCTGTGTTTACCAAGCAGCCACCTTGAGCCCTGCGCTCCTCCTGAACGTGGCATCACCGGCATGTGTCTGCGTGTGTCTGTGTGTGTGTGTCTGTGTGTGTGTGCGTGTGTCTGTGTGTGTGGGGAGCGGTGGTGCAGCGGTTAGCGCTACGCTGCGCTGCGAACCTGGCGACCCGAGTTCGATTCCCGCTCACGGTCAACACCGGTGACGATTATCTGAACCGGTCCTGGGCCTCCCCTAGGTCGACTCGGCCTTAAAACGTCTACCCGGTGCACCATCACGAAACATCAGCACTGGGGAGACAAAGACGGTCGGGACGCGGCCGCGGCCACGCCCCACCCGCCAATGCGCCGCTCCCAGCCTCCGTAGACGCTGCTCGCTCACAGCACTTGCCCCAGCGGGCCGCGTGAGCTGCGCGGGGGACCTTTGCCTTCGCGCGTATGCGCACGTGCGTGCGTGCGAGCGCGCACGTGCGGCGTTTTATCGCAACAGTGGCTTTTAAAAGAGAAAAGGGGAAGTCCCAGGGAACCCGACACTAAAATAGGAGTGAATGTTTAATTGTAATTGCGATCGTAAAGTGTTGACCCACGAGGCCGCCACGAGTTCACACGCGCACGGTGAGCGGCGCCCTGCGACGGCACTACGCCGCGACGACTTCCCAGCATGCTGTGCACGTGACGGTGACGTCACGGCGATATCACGCGGCACGGAATGCAATGCGATCGACCGGCGCGCCCTTCCGTACGGGGGCCCTCGGTTCCACACTCCGCTTCTTCCGGAACGCTGCTGCCGCTGCTGTCGGTTGGCTTGGGGTATGAGGATTTTGTCCACAGTTTCAGTTTATTTATATTTGGTATAGCCCTGTGAGCCATTCGGCTCTTGAATCGGGTGCAACCACAACAAACAAAAAACAAAAACATGAACAAGAAAACATCTTAAAGTGATTATGTGACTGTGCAAACAGAAAATCCATGAAAAAAACAGCAAAATATTCCTGAAAAAGCACCGTACACCAACGCTGTGTGCAAAAATCCCAGTGGGATGCAAGTCAAACAACAACAACAACCACAAGACAACTGAGATTAAGACCATCAGTCTAACTCCGTACTACAACAAAACGAACATGTCCAAACCAAAAAAACTTTTCAAAATCACCAAAAAATAAAGCCATAATTGCAATGTAACAGTGATCATAGGGACTGTGACCAATTTTTTTACAATAAACTACATAAATAACATGGAACACCAAATCCTAGAGCCATAGCTGGCTGCATGAGTTACTCCACAACAACAGAAGCATCAGTCGGAGTATCAAAATTTTCAATGCACCTTTAAGATCAGCACGCTAAATCAAAACACAGATAATACTTTGCAGCATCATCCAGAGCGAAACATTTTATTTTATTTTACGCCAATGAATAGCAGTGGCAGATAGGGGTGTAGAACTCCTCTAGAGCAGTTTTGAGAGAAGATCTCATTGGTAGCGATTCAAGTTGCAGTTTATTGGCAATAGCATTCCAGACTCTGGGGACATCAATAGCAAAGGCCCTTCCTCCAGTTTTTTTTTACGGCAATAGGGAATGTGAAGCTGGTAAATGAGCGACGACCTGAGGTCAAATTTGTTCTTTGAAACAGAGAGGAGATCCAGCAGGTGGTCTGCGGATGTTTTTTGTAAGTACATCTTGAATAAATAAGATCTGGTGCACAAGCCGTCGAACATTAAGAGATGTTAAGTTTGACCCAATGTAGAGATCACAGTGGTGAGTCCTATATGGGCAGTTCAATGTAAATCTTAAGGCCGAGTGATAGATGGAATCAAGCTTCTTCAATACAGTACTTGGGGCTGATTTATACACGATGTCACAGTAGTCAAGTAGAGGCAGTATGGTAGCTTTTATCAATTCCAAACATGCACGGCTTCTCGCCCATGTGCTAGGGTTGAACAGCCCCCCCCCAGACAGGGACAGCAGATTCTTGGCTGTTGTGGGCTCGGCTGAACCGCTTGTTACGCCTCCTTTCCCCGCCGCAGGATGGTGCTCGAGCTAGCCCTTCTTGAGCTCAGCCCACGACTGGAAATGTCGTTTCTTGGCCTCTCGTGTCTCTGCTGCCCGACCAGATGGCCCCACTGAAGCCCACACAGGGGACTCTTCATTCACGACCCTTGGCCGTCTTGACGATCTCCGTGAAGTTTTCAGGAACACAGCTTGGGGTCCGTGGCAATGTTGCCTTGGCAGGAACACAGCTTGGGGTCCGTGGCAATGCTGCCTTGGCAGGAACACAGCTTGGGGTCCGTGGCAATGTTGCCTTGGCAGTAACACAGCTTGGGGTCCGTGGCAATGCTGCCCTGGCAGGAACACAGCCTGGGGTCCGTGGCAATGTTGCCTTGACAGGAACACAGCTTGGGGTCCGTGGCAATGTTGCCTTGGCAGGAACACAGCTTGGAGTCCGTGGAAATGTTGCCTTGGCAGGAACACAGCTTGGGGTCCGTGGCAATACCGCCTTGGCAGGAACACAGCTTGTGGTCCATCGCACTATTATCTAGGCCTCACTCAGGCTGCGCCATGGGCGCGATCAACCAGGCCTCACTCAGGCTGCGCCAGGTGCACGATTTACTAGGCCTCACTCAGGCTGCGCCAGGTACACTGTCAACCAGGCCTCACTCCGGCTGCGCCTTGTGCATGATTAACCAGGCCTCTCTCAGGCTGCACCAACTAAGCCTCACTCAGGCTACGCCTTGTGCATGATTTACTAGGCCTCACTCAGGCTGTGCCAGGTGCACTGTCAAACAGGCCTCACTCAGGCTGCGCCTTGTGCATGATTTACTAGGCCTCACTCAGGCTGCGCCAGGTGCACGATTTTCTAGGCCTCACTCAGGCAGTGTCACGTGCACAATTAACTAGGCCTCACTCAGGCTGCGCTATGTGTGTGATTAACTAGGCCTCACTCAGGCTGCGCCATGTGTGCGATTAACTAGGCCTCACTCAGGCAGTGTCACGTGCATAATTAACTAGGCCTCACTCAGGCTGCGCCACGTGCACTATTAACTAGGCCTCACTCAGGCTGCGCCAGGTGCACGATTAACTAGGCCTCACTCAGGCTGCGCCAGGTGCACGATCAGCCAGGCCTCACTCAGGCTGCGCCAGGTGCACGATTTACTCGGCCTCACTCAGGCTGTGTCATGTGCAGTATTACCTAGGCCTCACTCAGGCTGCGCCAGGTGCATGATTAATTAGGCCTCACGTTGCTCCAGGTGCACGATTAGCTAGGCCTCACTCAGGCTGCGCTAGGTGCATGATCAGCTAGGCCTCACTCAGGCAGTGTCATGTGCACGACCAACCAGGCCCCATCCAGGCCGCACCAGGTGCGCGACCAACCAGGCCTCACTCAGGCTGCGCCACGTGCGCGACCAACCAGGCCTCACGCAGGCTGCGCCAGGTACACACACGAGCGCACATCACCACACCATCACACACACACGAGTGTACACCATCACACACACACACACGAGTGCACATCACCACACCATCACACACATCACTGCCCGAACGCAGAAGTCCCTCTTGTCACGGCCATGAAGCTATGAAGCTGCTGAACTACATTTTCTGGGGGTGGCCTCCAAAATAAAATCCAGAATAATAGGCGACGTTTCGGCCAATGGCCCTTACAACACACAAGTATTATAATCACGTCTCACTCTCACACGGCTCACACGTCTCACTCTCACATGGCTCACCCTCACATGGCTCACTCACACACACGGCTCACTCACACACACAGCTCACTCACGCACACTCACACGCAGCTCACACACAGCTCATTCTCACTCACATTTCACACATTCTCACGCACACTTTACACTCACGCAAAACAACTCACAAAAACAACTCACACGCTGCTACACACGCCGCCGCCATCTTCATCCACAGTATCACGAGGACGCACAGGAAGGCGCGATGGATGTGGCGTTCCGTGCCAAAGTTCCGGAACAGCTATACCGAATGTTCCCGAGACAGCATTCCCGACTGTGGTTGTGATTGGTTGCCGTTGTAATAGTTTATTGTTAATTGTGGTTGTCAGTGGTATTATTGTTGTTGTTGGTTGTTGTTGTTATTCGTGATTGTGGCTGAATCTATGTCTCACCCCCCCCCCCCATCCTCCACCACCTCCACCACTTCCACCACCGCCTCCTCCACCACCACCACCACCTCCTCCTCCACCTCTTCAGTTCTTCACTTTGATCGTCATCCTCTTCTCGGCCGAGATCACCGCCGCCATCTGGGCCTTCATGTTCCACGACGAGGTGAGGCAGCAGCGCCACGCAGGCGCCCGCACCTCATCGTCCCCACCAGCCGTGGTCAATTCGCTGCTGGGTGAAGGCCTCCCCGAGCCACCACCGCTGCCGCTCGCGGCCCGCTAACGACCGCACGCGGCCCGCGCCTCTACTTCTCGTCGCTCCATCTCCCCCGTGGACGTCCTCGCCGCAGCGATCCATTATTGGTCTCCACCGTGATGACGACGATGATCGCCATCTTTGCAATTACGACGTTGACGATGACGATGCTGGCGTCAACGACGGTGATGGCGACGACGACGACGACGACGATGATATTGACGACGACGATGTCCACGCAGGTGGAGACGCAGATGATTGAGTACTACAACGGCCTCTACAACGACAACAGCAACAGCACACGCTCCGCCACCAACAAAACTCTGAGCATCATCCACTCCACGGTGAGCTCCGCCCCCCCCCCCCCCCCCCCTGCGTCGCCACGGCGGTCCCTCGCGGCACGCCGGGGCCCGGCTAGAAGGCGTCGCTCCCGGAGCGACGCCGCGTCAAGCGAGGAATCGGCGAGTTAGCGGATCGCAGCGTGCGCTGTGGCATCGACCTGCGGGCCCGGTCCCCATGGATGTGCAACAAAGGACCGAGACGAGGTTTTACGACGTCGCGTACTGTACCGTTCTCGCGTACTGTACTGTTCCGGGTACTGTACCGTTTCCGCATACTGTGCCATTCCTGGTACAGTACCATTCCGGGTACTGTACCGTTTCCGGGTACTGTACCGTTTCCGCGTACTGTGCCATTCCTGGTACAGTACCGTTTCCGGGTACTGTACCGTTTCCGGGTACTGTACCGTTTCCGCGTACTGTGCCATTCTGGGTACTGTCCCGTTCTAAGTACTGTACCGTTTCCGCGTACTGTACCATTCCGGGTACTGTCCCGTTCTGAGTACTGTACCGTTCCGCGGGGCCGACCGCTCAGGAAGAGCGTGACATAACGTGCATAACGTGGTACGTGTACCTCCAATTATCCCGCACCCTGACTCAGGACTCGAACCCAGGCCAACTTGGCACCCCCCTGCACCCCCCACCCCCCCCCCCCCCCCCCGTCTGTTGATAATTAGTGAACTCTGTCTGCGAGGAGCAGTTATGAGTTACCATGGGCCAGAGTCGTCATGGCGACCGCGGGGTCAAGGGAACGGACTCGGAGCGTTACAACCACCGGTGTGAGAGTGTGAGTGAGAGTGTGTGTGAGTGTGTGCGTGAGAGTGTGTGTGAGAGTGCGTGAGAGTGCGTGTGTGTGCGTGAGAGTGCGTGTGTGTGTGCGTGAGAGTGTGTGTGTGCGTGAGAGTGTGTGTGTGAGTGTGTGTGTGCGTGAGAGTGTGTGTGTGCGTGAGAGTGTGTGTGTGTGCGTGAGGGGAGCGGTGGTGTAGCGGTTAGCGCGCTGCGCTATGAACCTGGCGACCCGGGTTCGATTCCCGCTCACGGCCAACACCAGTGACGAATATCTGAACCGGTCCCGGGCCTCCCCTAGGTCGACTCAGCCTGAAATGAGTACCTGGTGCGGTGTGTAGACATTGCCACTAGGGAGACAAAGGCGGTCGGGCGTGGTGCTGGCCACCCACCCCCTCGTGTACCGTTCCGGCCTTCATAGGTGCTCGCTAACAGCATTTGCCCCTACAGTCTGTTAAGGCTATATGGGGGATCGTTGTTTCGTGCGTGAGAGTGTGTGTGTGCATGCGTGAGAGTGTGTGTGTGTGCGTGAGAGTGTGTGTGTGTGCGTGAGAGTGTGTGTGTGTGCGTGAGAGTGTGTGTGTGTGCGTGAGTGTGTGTGTGTGCGTGAGAGTGTGTGTGTGTGCGTAAGTGTGTGTGTGTGTGTGAGAGTGTGTGTATGTGTGTGCGTGAGTGTGTGTGTGCCCCGACAGTCGGTTAAAGGCTATACCAGGGGTTGCGGATCCTTTGTCTTTGCTTGCGCCAGCTCACGAGTGTTTACGTCGCCAGAGGCTGCAGCTGCCGACCAATGGGAGCACGCGTGTGGGGTCCGCGCGCGTCGGAGCTGAGAGGCACTTGAGCCGGGCCACTGCTCAGGGGCCTGGGTTTGAGCCCTGGCTCTGGGCGACTCTCTCACGGCGGGGAGGTTCATGATGGCCGTGTCAGACAGAGGGACAACCCAGTGAGTGGAGTTTGCTTCGATCCAATGATGGCGAACTGCCCTTACAGGCGAGGGGCGGTTTCGTAACTCATTGTCTCATCAGCAGCAGAGTTGGGGCTTGCTTGAGCCCGTGCTGGCGAACTGCCCAGGTGTTTACAGACAATCTCACCCCCCCCGTGAGACATGGGTCCAAGACCCTGATCGTACGCAATCAAAAGTAATTAGTAGCGTCGTAAGAGTATATATTAAAAAAGACAAATTAACCCAGGCGGCCTTGAAACGTCTGGGATTACGCAAGGATGGATACGATCAGTCGGACAGACCGAGGGGGGAGAGGCAGACCAGACGCTCATTGTAAGTTGGCGAGAGTCCACACAGCCACCACCGCCACCACCACCGGTCTCCGTGTGGACCTGCCCGGCACGAGCAGAGACTCGCAGAAGCGAGTGCTGGGCAACACGGGGTCATCGCGTCGCGGTCAGCTGTCCCCTCGAAGGCGGTAGAGCTCGGTAAACGTAGAATGCCGGCCCAACGTGGGGCCACACGTCGGGCCAACGTGGGGCCAAAGTAGGGCTAACGTCAGGCTAACGTGGGGCCAAACGTCGGGCCAACGTGGGGCCAAAGTCGGGCTAACGTCAGGCTAACGTGAGGCCAACGTGGGGCCAACGTGGGGCCAACGTGGGGCCGGCGTGGGGCCGGCGTGGGGCCGGCGTGGGGCCGGGCGCGGGGCCGGCGCGGGGCCGGCGTGGGGCCGGCGTGGGGCCGGCGCGCCCATCCACTGGCTAGGGTTGCCACCGGCGTCCGCGTTTGGCCCAGCACGGGGTGGCAACTGGGCCACCTTCGTTGGGGCTGTCGTCAGGTTCCCATCTGAGGCCTGGTGGTCGCTGTCGAGCGCTAACCGCAGGGAGGAGCCGTGCACTGTTGTGGCAGCGGCCTTTTGGCGCCCAGAGGCCCGGGTTCGATTCCGGTTCCCGACGAAAACCGGACGGACTTGTTGCGAACGTTCCCCCAATCCCTCCACCCAATCACCCACCAACCCCCCCACGTCGGTTGTAAAACAGGTCCCTGTAGGGTGGGCTGGTAGGACAAGTCTCTGCGCTGTCCATTGCTGATTTTACACCCAACAGCACGAGATTTCACTTCGTTAAAGTATTGAAAGGGGACGGACGGACGGACGCATTAATCTATTGCAGGCTGGTACACTCAGTTTACAACTTCGTTCCTACCAGTATAATTTATTATATATTTGTCGTGTGGTTTTTTTTTACAGAAGTTGTCACTTATTCGGAATTCCAAATATGGCGATAAAAAAATTACATTCCCCCACCCCTTTCATGAGTCACTAAGTTGGCCAACCGGTAAACATGCCAACAACGTTGTGGGTCAACTTTGGCCCCAACGTTGGCCCAACAGTTCCATGTTTACCGGGCAGGGTGGCTCAGCAAGCGGCTCCGAAACGGGGGTTGCGAGTTCAGTTCCGGATTGGTGGTCTCCGCTGACTCAGCCCATCATCCCTTCCGCCGGGGTCGATAAAATAGTCACCAGGTCGCGGGGGGGGGGGGGAAGATCGACATGGGTTTGTCCGACGGGGCTGCATTGCTCCCCCGACCATATTAATGTGGAATTTCCAGCGTCGGCTCTGCACGGCTGGATCCTTTGATCAGCAGGAAGTCGCGCTGTGCGACGTGCACCACTTGCAAATTAGGGAGAGGTAAAGGAGTGGCCCCCCGCAATTTCTCGCTCCGCTAGAGCTCCCTCTCGTGGGTGTTTGGCCGACTCTTCCACGCCGCCCAGTCGGTATGCAAGAATTGAGAGTGCCCACGTGACCTGTGAGCCGTGGTGTGTCATGTGACCTGTAATCGACAGCCGTGGTGTGTCATGTGACCTGTGATCGACAGACGTGGTGCGTCATGTGACCTGTGATCGACAGCCGTGGTGTGTCATGTGACCTGTAATCGACAGCCGTGGTGCGTCATGTGACCTGTGATTGACAGATGTGGTGTGTCATGTGACCTGTGATTGACAGATGTGGTGTCACGTGACCTGTGATTGACAGACGTGGTGTGTTATGTGACCTGTGATTGACAACCGTGGTGTGTTATGTGACCTGTGATTAACAGACGTGGTGTGCTATGTGACCTGTAATCGACAGCCGTGGTGTGTCATGTGACCTGTAATCGACAGCCGTAGTGTGTCAGGTGACCTGTAATCGACAGCCGTGGTGTGTCATGTGACCTGTAATCGACAGCCATGGTGTGTCATGTGACCTGTAATCGACAGCCGTGGTGTGTCATGTGACCTGTGATTGACAGACGTGGTGTGTCATGTGACCTGTGATTGACAGCCATGGTGTGTCATGTGACCTGTAATCGACAGACGTGGTGTCATGTGACCTGTGATTGACCGACGTGGTGTGTCATGTGACCTGTGATTGACAGCCGTGGTGTGTCATGTGACCTGTGATTCACAGCCGTGGTGTGTCATGTGACCTATGATTCACAGCCGTGGTGTGTCATGTGACCTGTGATTAACAGCCGTGGTGTGCTATGTGACCTGTCGTTCACAGCTGGATTGCTGCGGGCAGCCGAATCTCAACTACACAAGCCTGTTGTCGACGTACTCCTGTCCACCGGAGTACACCAAGGTAACTGTCGTCACATAGTGCATCAATTCAGAGACACTCCTATTAGGAGGCATATGAGTTTATTGTAGCCCTCACGGGCACAGGGGATAACTACAGCAGGTCAGGACAGCCGGCACGCTGCCTGACCTATGACGCCGAGGAGACGAAGACGAGGCGCAAGGCAGTGACGTAGCCGAAGGGTTCCGCTCCAGACGACAGACAGCCCCGACTCAGCGTCGGGACCTTCCTTTTATGCCCCTCAGCGTGGCCTGACTCCGCCCTCGGCCACGCCCTCTTCTGGACCCCCTCCAGAAGGTTCACGGCTATATCCCACGTGTTCCCTCTGTCACCCTGGCTTTTACCACGGCCTATCACGTGCCCTCCTAGATAGTCGGGCTGCTGTGTCCTCAGACGACCCATTCTATGTCACGACAAATACACTGATGAAGTTCATTCAGTTCATGAAGGCCTCCCCATGCTGTGAGCCCCCCCCGCCTACCGCTCGGGTAGCCCCGCCCACTGCTCAGGTAGCCCCGCCCACTGTGCAAGTACCCCCGCCCACTGCGCTGGTAGCCCACGCCCACTTCTCAGGTTGCCCCGCTCACTGCTCTGGTAGCCCCGCCCACTGCTCAAGTAGCCCTGCCCACTGCTCAGGTAGCCCCGCCCACTGCTCTGGTAGCCCCGCTCACTGCTCTGGTAGCCCCGCCCACTGCTCAGGTAGCCCTGCCCACTGCTCAGGTAGCCGCCGCCCACTGCTCTGGTAGCCTCCGCCATGATTCAGGTAGCCCCGCCCACTGCTCAGGTTGTATCGCACTGACCAGATTGGCGAAGTCTCATTGGGCGGTGACATGAGAACGACTGCCAACACTCCTTCAACTGTGAGCGCTTGCGAGGACAAAAATGCATGTTGTCTTGAGCGCCACGCATGTAAACACGTGATGTAAACACGCGTGTGTGTGCGTGAGTGTGCGTGCGTGTGTGTGTGCGCGTGTGTGCGCGTGTGTGTACGTGCGTGTGTGTACGTGCGTGTGTGTATGTGCGTGTACGTGTACGTGCGTGTATATGTGCGTGTGTGTGCGTGTGTGTGTGTACGTGCATGTACGTGTACGTGCGTGTATATGTGCGTGTGTGTGCGTGTGTATACGTGCGTGTATGTGTGTGTGTGCGTGTACGTGTGTGTACGTGTGTGTGTACGTGTGTGTACGTGTGTGTGTACGTGTGTGTACGTGTGTGTGTGTGCGTGTACGTGTGTGTACGTGCGTGTGTGCGTGTACGTGCGTGTACGTGTGTGTGCGCGTGTACGTGTATGTGTGTGCGTGTACGTACGTGTACGTGTGTGTACGTGTGTGTGTGCGTGTACGTGCGTGTACGTGTGTGTACGTGTGTGTGTACGTGTGTGTACGTGCGTGTGTGCGTACCCACGTACGCTCTTTACTTCCTTCTTTTGCTCGCTCGCCGCAGAACTGCGTGGACGAAATCCGCAGCTTCCTCGGGACGAAGGTGTACATCGTGGCCGGCCTGGCGCTGGGGGTGGCGGTCATCATGGTGAGCACACGGGGGGGGGGGGGGGGGGCGGGGGGCTCTCGCCCGGAACCGACGACAACAACCGCGATAGCAATACCAACAGCAAGGACTACAAACGTCGTGCGGTAGAAACTAAAAGGGATATACGATCAACAAGGGCTAGACCATCGCGGAAATTGAACGAGGCCATGCCCCGCTGAGCGATGCTGCTCTTTTTCCGGAGCGACCTGGCTATCGCAAATGATAGCTCAGCCAAGTGGCTCGTCGTCGTCATCATCATCGTGTGGAAATTGATAGCGGCCAAATACCGTGAACGCGTGACGTTGATTATAAATGTGGAATGGAAAATAACGGAGGACCCGAACAAAAAAATCCACACAACCACGGGGAGCGAGAGAGACACGCAAACTCCAAATATACAGCAGCAGCAGGCGCCAGGGTCGGAATCGAACTCACGGACCTCCTGTACACCAGGCGAGGGAATTAACATCTCCTAGCCACCGTGATGATGATGACAGAGAGAGAGAGAGACACGCAAACTCCAAATATACAGCAGCAGGCTTCAAGGTCGGGATTGAACCCACGACCTCCTGCATACCAGATGAGGTAGTTAACATCTCCTAGCCATCGTAATGATGATGACAGAGAGAGAGACACGCAAACTCCAAATATACAGCAGGCTTCAAGGTCGGGATTGAACCCACGACTTCCTGCACACC
This sequence comes from Petromyzon marinus, assembly GCF_048934315.1. NCBI lineage: Eukaryota > Metazoa > Chordata > Hyperoartia > Petromyzontiformes > Petromyzontidae > Petromyzon > Petromyzon marinus. Next base: position 7,781,649 of record NC_133731.1, on the reverse strand, counting down.
AGGCGAGGTAGTTAACATCTCCTAGCCACCGTGCAAGATGACGCCCCCACGTGCGGTTCCGACCTCTTGCGGAATTGTGAGATATCCGTAATCACCTCCCAGCTGTTTGTATCTCAAGAGGTGGCAACCCCTGGCCCCATCCTGCTCACTTCTGTACGCGGTGGCCGCGCATTTTTATTGTCGTGTTCCTGGTACGATTTCATCGCTCCGACTTCACCGCTCGAAAATCCAAGTGCCTCGTGCAGTGGGGAAGCTGGGTGGATGACGTGGCTCGTTGCGTGTGTGCGTGTGTGTGCGTGTGTGTGCGTGTGTGCGTGTGTGTGTGTGCGTGTGTGCGTGTGTGCGTGCGATGTCTTTTTTCTTTTTGCAGATCTTCGGCATGATATTCAGCATGGCCGTCTGCTGTGCCATCCGCAACGACAGCCCTTACTGAGAAGTTTTGCCAGCGTCTCGGTACCAGCCCAGCCCAGGCCAGCAAAGCCTCGGCCGGGCTAGTTGGGTCAAGATTGTCCCGGCAAGCTTTAGCCTGGCCAAGGTCTGGCCTAAAGCCTCGCCCGGTCTGGCTTGGCCCATCTCAAACCAGAAAAGTCTAGCCCAGCCGAGCCCATCCCAGCCTAGCAAAGCCAAGCTCAGCCTAAGCCTGGCCTGCCGAAGCCTAGAACAGGCCGGACCAGTGTTGCCAACCGAGCAATTTTTTGGCACTAGATTTAAACAACTTTCCGAGTTTCGATAGCAACAAAAATTTTGATGTTTATCAGTCTACCATGTGTAATACTACGCGGAAATATTGTCGAGCGACATGGTTTCCAAATAAGTTATCCCTCAAGGATTCTGTATCATTTTACTTTTGTCCCCACATTCTCCGTATGGTATAACACTTCCCGTAAAGAAACGCCCCAAATATGTTCCCAGTCAGAGATGAAGTTACACGGATCAGGTCACGCACGCACACACGTGTACGCACACACACGTGTACGCCCACGCACGTGTACACGCAAACACGCATATCTGCCGGATTGCAAGGCGCACCACCAAAGTTTCCTCTGGAATACAGGAAGCAAGTGCCTAATGTAATCTGGAGAATGCGGTAATGCTGGGTCAGTCGTCAACCGGCGTTGCTGGCAACTTGAGAATGTCTGCCTAGCGACGTCAAATCAGCTTTCTGAGGTTCACTCGGCGACATCCTCAGCCTTGTCAAGACCGCCGACTCAAAAGAACTGAATGTGCCCTATTGTCGTATTAGTTTATCGTCGTTTGCAGATTTAGTTTGGTCGTTGCCCCAAGGCCGTTTGCGAGCGGGGTTCCCGGAGTATAATGGCCGGAGCCTTCTCCACACGTGGGGCTCCCAGAGGCGCGTGACAGCGGCTAACAATTCGTGACTGTGCTGATGAGTCGCGGTGAGGATGCAGCCGGTTAGCGCGTTTGGCTACGTACGGTGCTAAATGACTTGGTACGTGCATTCCCCAGGGTGCGCGTGTCTTTGTTTCACTTCTATCCGTGCGATGGGCCCCGTTATCCCAACTCAGTCCTTGAGAACTAATCGTCGTTGTGTTGAGTTGTCCTTTCTCCCCCCGTCGCACCTCCGGTTAGCACGATTGGCCAGGTACGGCGCGAAAGAAGTTCTACGTGCATTCCCCAGGGTGCGCGTGTCTTTGTTTCACCTCTATCCACGGGATGGCCACGTTATCCCAACTTTATTTCTTTCGAACTGCTCGTCGGCGATGTTGTTGTGGTGTTTAATTTGTTGTCCTGCCCCCCTCCCCGTCGCGCCTCCGATTTCGCCACGGTCGTCCACGTTAGGGCACGCAAAATGACAAAACGCATCCACTTCTTTTGGTGACGGTGGCTCCGGACACGGCCTTCTTGCCCGGATGTTAAATCTTATTTAAGCGGTTTCGCAAGGAGCGGCCGGTCTCGAGCGAAGCGAGCAAAGCCGAGCCAGCCAGCGTTGCCGGCCGAGCCGCCTCGGAACAAACTTTTAAAGTGAGTGTTTTTATAAGAAAGGAACTCTACCGATATGCTGAGTAACGGGAGAGTACACATGTATAGAAACGCAACCGCGCAACCGCACATGTTGCTTTGCGGCGAGCAAGAAAAGAAAGTGCCTTTGCCGTTTTATTTTTTGAGAAACTCGACTCTCGATGAATCTTTAAAGTTTAAAGCATATAAATGATGCATGCGTTTGTTTGCACGGTGCTGTTTTGTGCGTGCTTGCGTGTGACCCTGAAGGGGGCAACCAAAACGTTGCCTTGAGTTTCTGTTTATTTTTGGAACGTTTTAAAGTTAGGTGCCCCGTGACCCGAGGGCGAAATAGAACTTGACCCGAAAGGTCAAGACAGGTGGGGGGGAGGGGGGGAAAGTCTAAAAACATTCTTGATTTGAAGCTTTCGTGACTGCAGGAATCCGTAGTCTGTGGTTCTTTCGGTGAAGTCATCACGTTGGTATAAATCAAATAAATGTAATTTTTTTTAGTATAGTCTAAAAACTAAACTATTTTTTTTCCATTCTGCCAGCTGTGTAAGGCCCCCCGCTGAGCTATGCTGGAGCTCAGAAGCGACCCCAGCTATCACAAATGATATCTCGACGAAGTGCGCTCATCATCATCGTCAATGTCGTCGTCAACGTGTGGAAATCACAGCAGTAGCCAATTACTCTAAACGCCTGACGCTGATTCTAAATGTGGTGGGAGCGGAAATCCCGAGACAAATCCACGCGACCATGATGAGAGAGAGACGCAAACTCCCAAGTGTACAGCAGCAGGCGTTGGTGTCGGCATTGAACCTGCGACCTCTTGCATACCAGGCGAGGTAGTTAACATCTAGCCACCGTAGTGATGATGATGATGATGATGAGAGACGCAAACTCCAAGTGTACAGCAGCAGGCGTTGGTGTCGGCATCGAACCTACGACCTCCTGCATACCAGGCGAGGTAGTTAACATCTAGCCACCGTGATGATGATGGTGAGAGACGCAAACTCCAAATAAACAGCAGCAGGTGCCGTCAGGGCCAGCACCACGCCCGACCACCTTTGTCTCCCCAAGTGGCGATGTTTACACATCACACCAGGTACTCATTTTAGGCTGAGTCAACCTAGGAGGGGGGAGGGGGGGGGCGCCGGCTCAGACATTAATCGCCGGTGTCAGCCGCGAGCGGGAATCAAACTCCCACCGCCGCGTTCGTAGCGCAGCGTCGCGCTAACCACTGCGCCACCGCTCCCCGCACCCCCCTCCCCCACACACGCACGCCCACCACGACAACAACCACCGCCACCACACCACCTTCAACTCGCCACAACCACCACGGCGAAACGAGGCACGGAGCCGCAGGCTCGGCCACACCCCCGGCCTGTGGCGACCTCTCCTCGGGGGCGACTCGCACGAGGGCGCTCCACGCGTACACACACACGTACGCGCACTCACACACACGCACGCGCACTCACACACACGCACGCGCACTCACACACACGCACGCGCACTCACACACACGCACGCGCACTCACACACACGCACGCGCACTCACACACACGCACGCGCACTCACACACACGCACGCGCACTCACACACACGCACGCGCACTCACACGCACGCGCACTCACACACACGCACGCGTACACACACACGCACGCGTACACACACACGCACGCGTACACACACACGCACGCGCACTCACATACGCGCACGCACGCGTACACACATACACACGCGCACACTGCGCACTCGCATGCGCACTCACGTACACACACGCACGCGCACTCAAGCACGCACGCGCGTGTACGAGGAGCGCCCTCGTGACTCCTCGCTCGAAGCCGTCGACGCTCCGCAAGCTGCCACGTGCCCCGCGTCACAGGCGGGCCTCGCGGGGGTGGGGGGTGGAGGAGGGGGGGTGGAGGTGGAGGTGGGGGGTGGATGGAGGAGGGGGTGGAGGAGGAGGTGCAGGGGGTGGAGGCGGAGGGGAGGTGGAGTAGGGGGGTGGAGGTGGGGAGTGGATGGAGGAGGAGGTGGGGGGGTGGAGGAGGAGGTGCAGGGGGTGGAGGAGGAGGGGAGGTGGAGTAGGGGGGTGGAGGTGGGGGGTGGATGGAGGAGGAGTTGGCAGGGTGGAGGAGGTGGGGGCGGGGTGGTGGTGGCTGTTGGAGGGCAGGAGGCGAATGGGTGCGGCAGGAGCGATGCCCCCAAGGATGAGAGGAGGAGGAGGAGGGAGGAGTGGGGGGGTCTCTGCTCTGTCGTCGACTCTCGGATTCTCCATCGCAGACATCGCAAGGACGCCAGGGACCAGGCGCGTGCGGCTTGGCCGGCTCTCTCGCAACTCCTCGGCGGGGTTGGTGGGTCGCGATGGGATGGGAGCCCTCGCGTCTTTTTGTTTTCTGTCAACAAACCTCCCCCCTCTCTCCCGTTCTTTGGGGTCGTCCATAAATGACGTCACGCGATGGACGATTTTTGACCCCCCCCCTCCCGTAGTCACGGCGTAACAAAAAGTCAGCCCCCCCTCCTCAAATATGACGTCACAAAGCTCTACCCCCCCTCCCCAAAAAAAACATGCTTCAAATCGCTTTAAACTATTGTCACATTGTAGCGCGTACTTAATATGGCGCTGCACTCTGATGTAGGAGAACACATTCATTAAAACGTATATTTAATTAAGTGGAACGTGTTGTTTATATTTATTTAAAGTTGCGCATTTTTATGTGACGTCACATTTCTCACCCCCCTCCCCCCCAGGTGCGTGACGTCATTTATGGACGGCCCCTTTTCTCTGCGGGCATTTGCCGGTCACTGCGACCCACAACGTCGCTTGTCACATCGGGGGGTGGGCGTGGGGGTGAGAGAAAGGGGGGGGGGGGGGCTGGGGTTCAATTTTATTTTTAAAGAGATAAAACAATCATCCCGAAACGAACCTGCCACGCCGCCTTTGACATTTAAACAGCTCGGGCGATAAACCCTTGGGGCGCAGCCTCTAAGAGAGAAAACAAAATAACGCGGCAAGAGGCGAGGTTCTGTTTAAACGGGGGAACGTCTCCCCCTTCATTCATAGACGGGTTCCTGCCAGCATCATCATCGTACTCCTTGTTGAAGAGGTAGTAGCATCGTCATTAGCATTAACATCGTCATTAGCATCATTTACATCGTCATTATCATTGGCATTAGCATCATTAACATCGTCATTAGGATAATTAACATCGTCATTAGCATCGCCATTAGCAACATCGTCATGAGCATCGTCATCAGCATCGTCATTAGCATCATTAACATCGTCATGAGCATCGTCATCAGCATCGTCATTAGCATCATTAACATCGTCATTAGCATCGTCATCAGCATCGTCATTACCATCATTAACATCGTCATTAGCATCACGATTAGCATAATTAACATCGTCATTAGCATCACGATTAGCATAATTAACATCGTCATTATCAACATCGTCCGCCCTGTTGAAGAGGAAGCCGCTGCTGCTCCGTCCAGAGACATCTACCCCGGGGGAGATTGAAAGTCCTCGGGGTTTTGTTGTTAGTTTGGCCTCTGTCCTGTGATAGTTCTCAGTCTCCTGTCCTCCCGGCACTTTAAAGGTGACGACGACGCACTGGCGTGTACTGTGGTGGAGGGATTAGTGGGTTAGTGGATTAGTATGGGTGGGGGGTGGGTGGGTGAGAGGGGAGGTGGGTGGGTGGATAAATGGGTTAGTGTGGGTGGGTGAGAAGGTGGGTGGCTGGGTGGTAAGTGGGCGAGTGAGAGGGGAGGTGGTGGGTGGATTCGTGGGTTAGTGTGGGTGGGTGGGCGAGTGAGAGGGGAGGTGGTGGGTGAGTAGGTGAGAGAGTGAGTGAGAGGGTGAGTGGATACGTGGATTATGGTGAGTGGGTACAGGTGACTGTGTGGTGCATTGATAAGTGTGTTTGTAAATGGGTGGGTGACTGAGTGGGTGGATAAGTGGTTAATGAGTGAGTGGGTCGGTGAGTAGGTGAGAGTGTGGGTGGATACGTGAATTATTGTGAGTGGGTACAGGTGACTGTGTGGTGCATTGATAAGTGTTTGTAAGTGGGTGGGTGATTAAGTGGGTGGATAAGTGGTTAATGAGTGTGAGTGGGTCGGTGAGTAGGTGAGAGTGGTGGGGGAGTAGGTTTGTGAGTGGGTGGGTGGCTGCGTGGGGGTGGTTCAGCGGGTTAGTGTGAGTTGGTGTTTGGCTGGGTGGATGGGTGAGTGCGTGGCTGGGTGGATGGGTGAGTGCGTGGCTGGGTGAGTGAGAGGGTGAGTGGCTGGGGGAGTGAGTGAAAGGGTGAGTGAGTGAGAGGATGAGTGGCTGGGTGAGTGAGTGAGAGAGTGAGTGAGTGAGAGGGTGAGTGGCTGGGTGAGTGGCTGGGTGAGTGAGTGAGAGGGTGAGTGAGAGTGTGAGTGACTGAGTGAGTGAGTGGCTGGGTGAGTGAGTGAGAGGGTGAGTGGGTGGGGTGAGTGGCTGGGTGAGTGAGTGAGAGGGTGAGTGGCTGGGTGAGTGAGAGAGTGAGTGACTGAGTGAGTGAGTGGCTGGGTGAGTGAGTGAGAGGGTGAGTGGGTGGGGTGAGTGGCTGGGTGAGTGAGTGAGAGGGTGAGTGGCTGGGTGAGTGAGAGGGTGAGTGGGTGGGGTGAGAGGGTGAGTGGCTGGGTGAGTGGGTGAGAGGGTGAGTGGGTGAGAGGGTGAGTGGCTGGGTGAGTGAGTGAATGGCTGGGTGAGTGAGTGAGAGGGTGAGTGAGTGGCTGGGTGAGTGAGTGAGAGGGTGAGTGGCTGGGTGAGTGAGTGAGAGGGTGAGTTGCTGGGTGAGTGAGAGAGTGAGTGGCTGGGTGAGTGAGTGAGAGGGTGAGTGGGTGGGGTGAGTGGCTGGGTGAGTGAGTGAGAGGGTGAGTGAGTGTGAGGGTGAGTGAGAGAGTGAGTGGCTGGGTGAGTGAGTGAGTGGCTGGGTGAGTGAGTGAAAGGGTGAGTGGCTGGGTGAGTGAGTGAGTGAGTGAGAGGGTGAGTGAGAGAGTGGCTGGGTGAGTGAGTGAGTGAGAGGGTGAGTGGCTCGGTGAGTGAGAAAGTGGCTGGGTGAGTGAGTGAGAGGGTGAGTGGGTGGGGTGAGTGGCTGGGTGAGTGAGTGAAAGGGTGAGTGGGTTGGGTGAGAGGGTGAGTGGCTCGGTGAGTGAGTGAGTGAGAGGGTGAGTGGCTGGGTGAGTGAGTGGGAGGGTGAGTGAGAGAGTGAGTGGCTGGGTGAGTGAGTGAGTGGCTGGGTGAGTGAATGAGAGGGTGAGTGCCTGGGTGAGTGAGAGGGTGAGTGGCTGGGTAAGTGAGTGAGAGGGTGAGTGGCTGGGTGAGTGATTGAGAGGGTGAGTGGCTGGGTGAATGAGATGGTGAGTGAGAGAGTGAGTGGGTGGGGTGAGTGGCTGGGTGAGTGATCGGGTTGCCATCTGTCCTGGTTTTCCCTGGATCGTCCTCTCGAGTGAGGCAGCTGCTGCCCATTTACATCGCGCGCCTTGTCAGTCGTGTAAAAAGAATAATTCACCACTCAAGCTAAAGGCAAAGATCCCCCGTATAGTCTTAGCAGACTTTTGGGGCAAGCGCTGTTGGCGTGTGGCACCTATGAAGGCGGGCACAGTACAAGGAAGGGGGTGGGTGGCCAGCACCACGCCTGACCGCTCTGTAGAACAGTCGGAGATCATACAAACTCCACTCACTCTGTAGAAACAGGGGGAGATCATACAAACTCCACTCACTCACTCACTCTGTAGAACAGGGGGAGATCACACAAACTCCACTCACTCACTCTGTAGAACAGTGGGAGATCACACAAACTCTACTCAGTTTAACACGTAGGCTTTCGCGACCAATATTATTCATAATAAAGGTTTTTGGGTTAGATCGCGTTTATTTATAAATGTGTCGTAACCCTCCACCACCCGACACGGCCAATCAGCAAAGAAAAGTGTCACGTTGACAAAAGATGCTGGAAGTATTTACCAGCGAAACGTCGTACTCAAACTGTAAATGTGGATTAACTCTTCAACACACCGGTGGGCTGAAGTAGTGAATTATTTGTCTTTTGTCAACGTGACACTTTTCTTTGCTGATTGGCCGTGTCGGGTGGTGGAGGGTTACGACACATTTATAAATAAACGCGATCTAACCCAAAAACCTTTATCATGAAACTCTACTCACTCTGTAGAACAGGGGGAGATCACACAAACTCCACTCACTCTGTAGAACAGGGGGAGATCATACAAACTCCACTCACTCACTCTGTAGAACAGTGGGAGATCATACAAACTCCACTCACTCTGTAGAACAGGGGGAGATCACACAAACTCCACTCACTCACTCTGTAGAACAGTGGGATATCATACAAACTCCACTCACTCTGTAGAACAGGGGGAGATCACACAAACTTCACTCACTCTGTAGAACAGGAAGAGATCACACAAACTCCACTCACTCACTCTGTAGAACAGGGAGAGATCACACAAACTCCACTCCACTCTGTAGAGTGGAACCCACGCCACCTTCTTGGCACGAGCGTCACCGCCGAGGCCGACCGTGGCCACCAGCCGTTGCCGGGGATGCCAAACGTTGCCAAAACGTTGGGCCAAAAGGGCAATTCGAATCACGCTCGGTCTGGTCGGCAATGCTTGGAGTTTGACCGTCGGTCCGTGAAGTCTTTAATCCCGCAGCCTAAGCCAAAACGAAAGCCTTTGTCCGCTCTTTAATTCTACATGCGTGTTTAAAAACCAAAAAAAAAACAATTCCAGTTGTGAGCAACTGCTCGCAATTGCTCGCAACTGGTTGCGGAGACGCCCACATTACGAGCGATTCGGGTTGTGCGCAACCGGACGTCTCTCTCGCGGATCGCCGGGGTTGTAAGAAGAGGCGGTCGCGTGCAACTGATCGCGCGAAGGCGGCTCGCTTACGGCAACTTTTGCCGCAACAGTCAGTCGAAGGCCATGCAGGGGGGGGGGTGGAGATCTTTCGTTGTTGACTGACCAGGCAGTCACATTTGACGAGACAAGGGAACAGCGACAGCTTTTAGGAACAAAATATGCTGAGGTCAAGTCGCTAATGATCGCGCTAATGTTGTGTCGTGAGATCCCCTCCGCCGCCGCCACCCGACACACATCTGATTGCTGATCGATTTTGGTGGTGGCGGTGGTGGTGGCGAGGATTGTCCCAGCGGTCAACTCACCGAGTGAGCGGTACGTGTTTACCAGAACGTGGTAAAGCAATCAAATAGCACAATACAGGGCGGTCCAGATGTCTCGTTACCCCCCCCCCCCCCTTAATATTTTCCAAGTGAGGTTTATTTAAAAGATAAATTAATAAGCGGTGGGAAAAAAAGCATATTCGGAGTATAATTCATTGGTGGTGGTGGTGGGGGGGGTCACAATACATGTGGACCACTCTGGCACGTCGCCTCCTGCTGCTGTTTTCTGCTGCCATCTGCTGGTTACAAAAGTGTGGAAGGGCAAAGCGACACGTGGTGGTGACTTGGCGCTCCGACACACAATCGGTTCGTGCTGTACTAGTGACGAACTGGCCACGTTCTGGTTACGTGACAACCCTTACTAGTTGGCTGTGTCGGGTGGTGGCGGGTTTTAACGACACAACATTTATATATTTACGCGATCTTACCAAAAAAAAACTGTTATGGATGATATTGGTCGCAAAAGCCTACATGTTATCTCCATCTGCATATCTCCATATTCTCCATATATAAAAGGCAAAGTTGTGAATGTGTGTCTGTTCAAAATGTTTAGCGTACTTCCCGACATGCAACAAACTTGAAATTTTGCATGTGGGTACTTTCCAGACTGTACACCATGCAAACATTATAAAAATACACTTTTAGTTTTTTTTAGGGGGGGGGGGAGCTCAATAATGCATTTATTTTTTGCACGGCAAGTGACCTGTGACGTCAAATCTATCACGTGACCCGCGCGTGTGGAAGCGTCACGCATTGTAGTGTAGTGGTTAGCGCGCTGTCTGTGTGTGTCTGTGTGTGTGTCTGTGTGTCTCTGTGTGTCTGTGTGTGTGTCTTTGTGTCTCTGTGTGTGTATCTTTGTGTATATCTGTGTGTGTGTATCTGTGTATGTGTATCTGTGGGGAGCGATAGTGTAGTGGTTAGCGCGCTGTCTGTGTGTGTGTGTCTGTGTGTGTGTCTGTGTTTGTGTCTGTGTGTTTGTGTGTCTCTGTGTGTCTGTGTGTGTGTCTCTGTGTGTGTATCTTTGTGTGTATATATTTGTGTGTGTGTATCTGTGTGTGTGTCTCTGTGTGTGTATCTTTGTGTGTATATCTGTGTGTGTGTATCTGTGTGTGTGTGGGGGGAGCGGTAGTGTAGCGGTTAGCGCTACGCTGCACTATGAACCCGCTCGACCCGAGTTCGATTTCCGCTCACGGCCACCACCGGTGACGTTTATTTTAACCGGTCCTGGGCCTCCCCTAGGTCGACTCAGCCTCAAAACGAGTAACTGCTGCGGTGTGTGAACATCGCCACTGGGGAGACAAAGGCGGCCGGGCGTGGTGAATCCAAGTCCCGGGCAAATCCGGGTAGTAATAAAGCTAGTTAAACTATAAACAAGGTTCCGTAAGGGACACCTGCCAACCCCTCCGGCAGGCGTTGTTGTCAGGGTCAGGCTCGAACCCATGACATCCTGTATACCAGGCGAGGTAGTTAACATCTCATAGCCACCGTGACGATGATGATGATGAGAGAGGAGACTCCAAATACAGGGTCGGGACTGGACATCTGTGAGGGGAAAAAATATATTTATAGCTCATCGGATTTCTGCAGGATACAGAAAAATAGAGTTAACCTCGGAACTCGTTACGTCTCTCGCGGCGACGTCATCACGCACACGCCGCGGTGACGTCACGCCGCGGCTTGCAGGGAACGCGGTGACGTCATCACGCAACCTCTACGCCTCGAATGTCACCGCACCTGCGCGCGACGACGTCACCGCACCTACGCCCGACGACGTCACCGCCCCTGCGCGCGACGACGTCACCGCACCTGCGCGCGACGACGTCACCTCCCCTGCGCGCGACGACGTCACCGCACCTGCGCGCGACGACGTCACCGCACCTGCGCGCGGCGACGTCACCGCCCCTGCGCGCGACGTCACCGCGTTAGCGCGTGACGACGTCACCGCGTCCGCGTGCCTGCCTCGTCGCCGTGGCAACGCGTCTCGTCGTGTAAGGGGCCGAGGTGTCCCTGCGGCCTGCAGCAGGAGCAGTAGCAGTGGCAGCAGGAGGAGCAGGAGGAGCAGCAGGAGCAGGAGGAGCAGCAGGAGCAGCAGGAGGAGCAGGAGCAGGAGGAGCAGCAGGAGCAGGAGGAGCAGCAGGAGCAGCAGGAGCAGGAGGAGTAGGAGCAGGAGCAGGAGGAGCAGCAGGAACAGCAGGAGCAGCAGGAGGAGCAGCAGCAGGAGTGGTCTCGTGGGCCCCGTGGGTTCCGTCTGAGTTGGGGCGACATCGACCTCGGCGAGCCACACGGGAGGCGATGGCGGCGGCGGCGGGTTCGGCGGGCGATGGATTGGGGTGGGCCACGTGGTGGGGGCTCAGCCCGGCGCTGGACTTCCAGATGCAAGGTTCGTCCATCCAGCAGTGGATCGAACGTGGCTGGTGGGATGCCGGACGTGTGTTGAACGTTGTCGTCGCTGGCGCGTATCGGTACTCGGGTCAACCCCTACCTGACGACAGACCAAGTCAGAGACCTTATCGGTCACCCCGTGCCCCCTTATAAATCTCAACGTTCATCCTACAAAGTCCCATCACCACAAGGGAGAGACACACAAATAGACACAAACACTTTGTGTCTCTTTGTGCGTATCGGTACTCGGGCGCATACCGGTCAACCCCTACCTGACGACAGACCAAGTCAGAGACCTTATCGGTCACCCCGTGCCCCCTTATAAATCTCAACGTTCATCCTACAAAGTCCCATCACCACAAGGGAGAGACACACAAATAGACACAAACACTTTGTGTCTCTTTGTGCGTATCGGTACTCGGGCGCATACCGGTCAACCCCTACCTGACGACAGACCAAGTCAGAGACCTTATCGGTCACCCCGTGCCCCCTTATAAATCTCAACGTTCATCCTACAAAGTCCCATCACCACAAGGGAGAGACACACAAATAGACACAAACACTTTGTGTCTCTTTGTGCGTATCGGTACTCGGGCGCATACCGGTCAACCCCTACCTGACGACAGACCAAGTCAGAGACCTTATCGGTCACCCCGTGCCCCCTTATAAATGTCAACGTTCATCCTACAAAGTCCCATCACCACAAGGGAGAGACACACAAATAGACACAAACACTTTGTGGTGCTGCCCGCATTGAAACGGCTGTACGCCGAATGGACCTCAAAACTCAACTTCCCTGCACAAGAATAAGGGGGTTAGGGGCCGTCCATAAATGACGTCACGCGATTTTGGACGATTTTTGACCCCCACCCCCCTTCGTCACCAAAAAGTCAGACCCCCCTCAAATATGACGTCACAAAGCTCTGCCCCCCCCCCAAAATATATATATATATAAAACATGCTTCAAATCGCTTTAAACTATTGTCATTGTAGTGCGTATTTAATGTGGCGCTGCACTCTGATGTTGTAGGAGAAAACATTTATTAGAAAGTCTATTTAATTAAGTAGAACGTGTTGTCTATATTTAAAGTTGCCGCATTTTGATGTGACGTCACATTTCTCAACCCCCCCCCCCCTCGTCACACATCGTCACAAATGTCTGACCCCCTCCCCTCCCCACCTAATTGCGTGACGTCATTTATGGACGGCCCCTTAAGGCAATACGGGTGAACTTTGTCTTTGCCGCCGCGTGTCTCCCTCTCTCTGGACAGGCCACAGCAGCAGCATGGAGGGCCGCCGGACCGGCGGACCTGACGGTCTGCCCGAGCTGCACGTGCTGGTGGCCGGGGCCTCGGACGGGCGTCATCTCCTCAAGACCGTGGCGCAGGCCCGCCGGTGGCCCCGAGCACGGCTCCACGTGAGCGCTCTCATCGTCAGCGCTGCCGTCGTCATCGTCGTCATCACTACCATCGTCATCATCATCATCATCACTGCCATCATCATCATCATCACTGTCATCGTCAACATCACTACCATCATCACCACTGCCGTCATCACTACCATCGTCATCACGACCAGCGTCATCATCATCATCACTGCCATCATCATCATCACTGTCATCGTCAACATCACTACCATCATCACCACTACCGTCATCACTACCATCGTCATCACGACCATCGTCATCATCATCATCATCACTGCCATCATCATCATCACTGTCATCGTCAACATCACTACCATTATCACCACTACCGTCATCACTACCATCGTAATCACTACCATCTTCACATCTATCATCTCTACCATCGTCACAACTATCATCATCACGACCATCGTCATCACTACCAGCATCACTCTTATCTCTACCATCATCACTATCATCATCACTACCATCGTCATCACTACCATCTTCACAACTATCATCATCACGACCATCGTCATCACTGCCATCATCACTATCATCTCTACCATCATCACTATCATCATCACTACCATCGTCATCACTACCATCGTCATCACTACCATCTTTACAACTATCATTATCACGACCATTGGCACCACTACCGTCGTCATCATCATCATTACTACCGTCATCATCATCATCACTGCCATCATCATCACTGTCATCGTCATCATCACTACCATCACAATTACCATCATCACGATCATCGTCATCACTGCCGTTGTCGTCATCATCATTACTACCGTCATCATCATCATTGCCATCATCACTGTCATCATCACTACCATCACAACTACCATCATCACAACCATCGTCATCACTACCATCTTCACCACTACCATCATCACGACCATCGTCACCACTACCATCATCATTATCATCTCTACCATCATCACTATCATCATCACGACCATCGTCATCACTACCATCTTCACCACTACCATCATCACGACCATCGTCACCACTACCATCATCACTATCATCTCTACCATCATCACTATCATCATCACGACCATCGTCATCACTACCATCTTCACCACTACCATCATCACGACCATCGTCACCACTACCATCATCACTATCATCTCTACCATCATCACTATCATCATCACGACCATCGTCGTCACTACCGTCGTCATCATCATCATTACTACCGTCATCATCATCATCACTGCCATCATCATCATCACTGTCATCGTCATCATCACTACCATCACAACTACCATCATCACGACCATCGTCATCACTGCCGTCGTCGTCATCATCACTACTACCGCCATCATCATCATCATTGCTATCATCACTGTCATCGTCATCATCACAATCTTCATTCTGTAACCATCAGCTGTGAAATATGCGGCATCTGCGTCACAGTGTACATTAAAGAATTAGTGGCATCGAAATTTGACGTCAAGATTTCAAACATCATCAACATTACCCAGCACTAGCACAGCTAACAATCATCGCCCCCTACTCTGACACCTTAGCAGCACCCTGTTCAGAGAGTGCCATGAGACACACGGCGAGGCTTGACTGTGTCCAACAGTTCAACAAGCGTTAACATACGTACGTGTGTGGATGTATGTTGAACTTCTTTCGCACCACCGTACCTAGCCAACCACGCTAATCGGAGGTGCGGGAGAAGGACAACAAACTATGGGTCTCTGTTTGAGTCTATGGGTCTCAGTTTGAGTCTATGGGTTTATGTCTGAGTGTATGGGTCTCTGTTATGAGTCTGTGGGTCTCTGTGTGAGTCTATGGGTCTCTGTTATGAGTCTGTGGGTCTCTGTGTGAGTCTATGGGTCTCTGTTATGAGTCTATGGGTCTCTGTTTGAGTCTATGGGTCTCTGTGTGAGTCTGTGGGTCTTTTTGTGAATCTGTGGGTCTCTGTGTGAGTCTGTGGGTCTCTGTGTGAGTCTATGGGCCTCTGTGTGAGTCTGTGGGTCTCTGTGTGAGTCTATGGGCCTCTGTGTGAGTCTGTGGGCCTCTGTGTGAGTTTATGGGTCTCTGTGTGAGTCTGTGGGTCTCTGTGTGAGTCTATGGGTCTCTGTGTGTGTCTATGGGTCTCTGTGTGAGTCTGTGGGTCTCTGTGTGAGTCTGTGGGTCTCTGTGAGAGTCTGCATGTCTCTGTGTGAGTCTATGGGTCTCTGTGTGAGTCTCTGTGTGAGTCTGTGGGTCTCTGTTTGAGTCTATGGGTCTCTGCATGAATCTACGGGTCTCTATGTGAGTCTATGGGTCTCTGCATGAATCTACGGGTCTCTATGTGAGTCTATGGGTCGCTGTGTGAGTCTGTATTTGTATGTTCAACTTCTTTCGCACCACTGTACGCAGCCAACCGTGCTAATCGCAGGTGCGGGGGTAGGACAACAAACTAAACACACAACAACAACAACAGAGTTTGCCAAAACTCGGCGATATACGTATAAAAAAAACCAGCGCTAAAAAGTTTATCCCGCCGTTGTTGCCGAACCGCGTGTGGACGCAGTTCTACGTCTTGGAGAGCGTCCTGGAGCTCTACGGGAGGCAACTGCTGCTCCTCACCCTTGCCCTGGAGGCTCCTCAACGCATGGGCCTGCAGGGTGAGCCGCGTGGCCTCCTGCGTCCCACCCCTACCGCCCACTGAGCAGTGACCCACCGCTGCGTGAAGTCACGACGACGACGACAACAGCAACAATAATAACAGCGGTCCCCTGTAAACACCATATTAAGATTAGATTCGAAGCTTTCGCGACTGCAGGAATTACCCTTTGGCTCTTTCGGGTAAAGTCGCGTAAGTTTTAGAAAATGAAACCACGTTAAGATGTTTTCAGGCAATCGTTGAGTGTTGCCGGACCTGGCGGAGGGTAGAAAGCGATCCGGTGCAGTGGCTCCAGCGGCTTTGGCCACGGTGATTGATCTTTGAATGGGTGAGTATTGAGTGAGTGAGTTGGTTAGTGGGGAAAATTAGTGAGTGGGTGGGTGGGTGGGTGAATGAGTAAGTTGATAAATGAGTGGGCTGGTGAATGAGTTAGTGAGTGGGTAGGTAAGTGAGTGAGTGGGTATATAAGTGAGTGGGTGAGTTCTCCACGGGGAGAGAGAGACATACACACTCCAAATATACCGCAGGTGCCAGGGTCTGGATCGAACCCACGCCTCCTGCATACCAGGCGAGAGATATTTAACATCTCCCAGCCACCGTGGCTCAACTGGGACTTGCAGCAACATCGCCTGTCTCGTGTGAAAAAAACTTGTCGGGACCCTCCTGAAAGAGAATCAGAATCCTTGTGTGTTGATGTGCGTTGAACTTCTTTCACACCGCACGGAGCCGACCGTGCTAATCGGAGGAATCCGTTGAGCCACGAAGCTCTTTTTTCACAGATGCCCAGTAAATGGGCGGGTCGGCAAAGAGCCTTTGGGCTCGGTGCGCGACAACAACAACAACGACAACAACAACAATAATAATAATAATTGCCTTGCAGAGAAGAGCGAGCTGTTTGTGGAGCTGTTCGGGAACAGCCTGCTGCGTTCGCACACCGCCACCTACCTACGCCAGCAGGCGCAGCTGCTCGTGGAGGTGGTCACCGACATGGAGCTGGCTGCCCGCCGGCTGCCCTGGCTCGACTTGTCGGCCCTGAAGGTGAACGCGCTTCTTCGTCTTCTTCATCTTCTTCTTCGTCTTCTTCATCTTCTTCGTCCTCTCGCCCGGGTGCCGCGATGAGGCCGAGCGGTCGTGGGGCTCTGCAGCTTGTCGCGTCTTGGGGCTCTGGGCAAAGGCGGCCCCTGCCCGCTGGTTTCTTGCGGGTGCCGCCATCGTCACACGAGGCGTCGTCACGCACCTCCCCTGCCCTATCCCCTATGCACCCCTTCTACCGTGACCGCCCATTCCTCATCCCATGCACGCCCCCTGTCCACCTAAATAATCGACTTCGTTCGTACCTCACCTTTTCGCTCATGATACGGCCCCAGCTCACTGCGCCACCTCGTCTGTTGCCCCTTCACCGCGCCTCCGGTTGGCTGCGGTTGGCTCCGCGCGGCGCGAAAGAGGTCCCACGTGCTTGCGCGGCGCCTCGCCCGTGAGAATGAACTCACGAATCGTAGCCATTGATCGGTTGGGTCGCATCAGGCCCTCTCCTCCCGCCCGGCAGTTCAAGGAGCGAGACCGCCTTGAGGGCATCTTCGCCTTCTGGCGGCGGGGCGAGGCGAGCGCCTTCCGGCCGGAGCGCCTGTGGGACGCGCGCAACCGGCGGTACCTGGGCGCGCGCTACGACACGCGGCACGGAGCGTACGACTGGGACCTCGCCATGAAGCTACACGAGCGCGGAGTGAGCGAATTAGGCAGAGGCCAAGACGGCACCCACCCACCCACGCACCCACCCACGCACCCACCCACCACCCCCTACCCCCCCACCACAGTACAGCCTCCAGCACACTGTTGGGGCAAGTGGCGTTAGCGAGTGGCGACTTATGAAGGCCCGGCACGTACGTAGCCAACCGTGCTAATCGGAGGTTGCGGGGGAAGGATGGCAAACGATGGGTCTCTGTGTGAGTCTATGGGCCTCTGTGTGAGTCTATGGGTTTCTGTGTGAATCTATGGGTCTCTGTGTGAGTCTATGGGTCTCCATGTGAGTTTATGGGTGTCTGTGTGAGTCTATGGGTCTCTGTGTGAGTCTATGGGTCTCTGTGTGAGTCTATGGGCCTCTGTGTGAGTCTATGGGTTTCTGTGTGAATCTATGGGTCTCTGTGTGAGTCTATGGGTCTCCGTGTGAGTTTATGGGTGTCTGTGTGAGTCTATGGGTCTCTGTGTGTGTCTATGGGCCTCTGTGTGAGTCTATGGGTCTCTGTGTGAGTCTACGGGTCTCTGTGTGAGTCTACGGGTCTCTGTGTGAGTCTACGGGTCTCTGTGTGAGTCTATGGGTCTCTGTGTTAGTCTACGGCTGTCTGTGTGAGTCTATGGGTCTCTGTGTGAGTCTATGGGTGTATGTGTGAGTCTACGGGTCTCTGTGTGAGTCTACGGGTCTCTGTGTGAGTCTATGGGTCTCTGTGTGAGTCTACGGCTGTCTGTGTGAGTCTACGGGTGTCTGTGTGAGTCTATGGGTCTCTGTGTGTGTCTATGGGTCTCTATGTGAGTCTATGGGTCTCTGTGTGTGTCTATGGGTCTCTGTGTGAGTTTACGGGTCTCCATGTGAGTCTATGAGTCTCTGTGTGAGTCTACGGGTCTCTGTGTGAGTCTACGGGTCTCCGTGTGAGTCTACGGGTCTCTGTGTGAGTCTATGGGTCTCTTTGTGAGTCTACGGTTCTCTGTGTGAGTCTACGGGTCTCTGTGTGAGTCTATGAGTCTCTGTGTGAGTCTACAGGTCTCTGTGTGAGTCTACGGGTCTCTGTGTGAGTCTACGGGTCTCTGTGTGAGTCTATGTATGTTGAACTTCTTTGGCACCCTACGTAGCCAACCGTGCTATTCGGAGGTGCGGAACGACACGAGATGGGGGCGGTGGATGTGGCCGGCATTCACGCCCGGCCGCCTTTGTCTCCCGAGCAGCGATGTTTACACACCTGTGCACCGGGTACTCGTTTGAGGCCGAGTCGACCTAGGTGAGGCCCAGGACCGATGCAGACGAACATCGCCAGTGAACAGTCTTCGAAAGCGCTGACGCGGTGTGGAGGCGCGTCAAGCGTGGGACTCACCGCCGTGTGTATTTGAACTCTGACCTTCGCCACCCCCCCCCCCCCTCATCCCCACTGCGACTCGTCCCTCAGGCGGGGGTCATAAACAGCCGGGAGTACTCGCGGTGGAGGGAGCGTGGAGTGGCGTTCGAGGCCAGGGAGGGCGTCTACGACGTGGCCAACATGACGCTGGCGTCCGACCTCGTCGTCAGCCAGGTGCGATGATCGCACGGCGTCGGCTCGCGGGTCAGGGGTCACCGGCCACGGGTCAGGGGTCACGCGTCGCGGATCCCGGGTCACAGATCACGGGTGACGCGTCAAGGATAACGGGTCACGGGTGAGGGGTCACGTTTTCACGGGTCATGGCTTCCTGCATGCTGGATGTGGTGTGCCGGGCGCGTGGCAGCGTGGGGAGAAGGTGGTGGCGCGGGGCTACTGGGGGGACATCGTGACGGGGCCCTTCGTGGCGTTTGGAGTGGACACGGAGGAACCCCGACTGCTCAAGACGGCCAACGGGGTCCACACTCACGTGAGTGAGAGTGTGTGTGTGTGTAGGTGACGCAGTGGTTAGCGCTACGAACCCGGCGATCCGAGTTCGATTCCCGCTCGCGGCCAACACCGGTGACGATTATCTGAACCGGTCCTGGGCCTCCCCTAGGTCGACTCGACCTCAAATGAGTACCTGGTGCGGTGTGTAAACATCGCCACTGGGGAGACATAAAGGCGGCCCGGCGTGGTGCTGGCCACCCACCCCTTCATAGGTGCTCGCTAACAGCACTTGCCCCCTGCAGTCTGTTCAGGCTACGTGGGGGATCTTTGTCTTTGTGTGTGTGTCCGTCCGTCCGCTAACACGATATTCAATTCTTCACGGCTCACAGCTCACACTCGTATAGATGCGATCAATACAGATCAATGCTGTTCACAGTGAGTGGCGTGCGTAGCTGATTTACTGTTGAAGGCACCGGGTAATTGAGATGTTGTCCGTGTGCCTGGGTCCTGTACACACACGCGTATGTGTGTGTACAGGACCCATGCACACGCACACACGCGTACGCGTGTGCATGTGCATGCCACACCAAAACGAAGCACCTGCCTGGGTATTTTGTACCATCAGACACTCCACCCTCACAACTCCCAATTGGTGATGGGGCAGTTGTGGAGAGAGTGGAGAGTTTCCCATACCTGGGCAGTGTGCTCATGACCAGCTCCGGTTTGACAGCAGAGGGCTCACGCCGAATCAGTCGAGCGGCATTATCTTTTCATCGGTTGCGTAACGCTGTGTGGAAGCTACCTGGTCTGTCGCTCTGCACGAAGCTTCAGGTCTTCTCGGCCACAGTCATTCCCTCCCTTCTCTACGTTTGCGAAACGTGGACCCCCCTAATGGAACATCTTCGCCGGTTAGAAACATTTAGGCTGGCCTGCCTACGATCCATCCTGGGTTTAACCAGGCTGGATTGTGTGAGGAGCTCACAAATCCTTGAAAGATCTGGGCAAGGTCCCATCGGTGAGCTCCTCCGGCGGGCAAGGCTGTGATGGCTGGGTCATGTAGCCCACATGCCCAGCCACCGCATGCCTCAACAGCTTTTGTTTGGCTGGATCAAGGGCCTAAACAGGCGTGGCACGGGCTAGAAAAGAGATGGAGTTATGTGGTACAGGAGGATGTGGAGCTGAGTAGACTTGTCGATGACTGGTACCAGCGGTGTCAAGATCGGCCTCTGTAGAGGAGGCTCGTGAAGGACGCTGCTGGGCAGTTTTAGGCAGTCGCCCTCCAATAACAACGGAGGGCGGAGGAGCGACGCTCACAACAATGAGCGGAGCGCCGGGTGACTAAAGCACAGCAGGTTGGCAAAGTAGGGGGCACAGGTGGTGCATCAGCCAGTCATCTCAGTCGACTCGGTCAGTCAACCTGTGGCACCTGGGTCAGTCCCGTGACCTCCTGCCAGCGGGCGTTCGACACTTCACGTGGCCTCAAGGTGCACATAGCCTGGCGCAAGCGTCGTGGTGACGTTACCGCCACTTAGTGGCGAATGGCGGTTGTTGTTGTTGTGTGTGGGGAGCGGTAGTGTAGCGATTAGCGCTACGCTGCGCTACGAACACGGGCCGGCCGAGTTCGATTTCCACTCACGGCCAACACCGGTGACGATTACCTGAACGGGTCCTGGGCCTCCCCTAGGTCGACCCAGCCTCAAACGAGTCACCCCCGGTGCGGTGTGTAAACACCTGACGCCGGGGAGACAAAGGCGGCCGGGGCACGTGGGGTCGCTGGCCCCACGCCACCCCGCCGACATTAACTGGCGCTCGCTGAGTCGGAGGTCGGGGGGGGGGGGGGGGTCAGGGGGTCAAGGGGTCAGGTGGTCGGGGGCGGGGGAGGCCGTCTCTTAGCGTCCTCGTGGCTGCGTGCGTCGCCGCAGACCTCTCAGGACGTGTCGCTGCACAACCTGACGGCCGCCTTCCACGAGCTGTCCACGGGGCACCGCTACGCCACGCCCGAGCTGGCAGCCGCCCCCACGGAGGCCGCGGAGGAGCAGCAGGAGGAGGAGGTGGAGGAGGGCGGCGGCGATGGTGACAAGAAAACGGAGGAAGCAAAGGAGGATGAGGTGACACCGCCGCTACCATCGTGATGGGTCGGCTTTACCCGGCAGCTTGCCCCTTGCAGAGGTCGTGGGGGAGGAGGTTAAAGAGGAGGGGGACGTTGATGACAAAGATGATGATGATGGTGGTGATGGTGGCAAGAAAGAGGAGGATCATGACGTGACAGCACTTGCCCAAACAGTCCGTGAAAGGGTCTCTGGTAACGTGAGTCTCATTTTCAAGGTGGCGGAGGTGTCAACAGAGGAGGTGGCGGATCTGACAAAGGATGAGGGGGTGGATGACTCGAAGGAGAAAAACGAGGCGGTGAAGGAAGGGGTGGACAAAGAGAGGTACGATGAGGTTGTGGACGAGGTGGTGGTTGGTGGAACACCTGAGGATGGGAGTCGACAGGATCCAGGTGAGCTGGAATCCAGCGACGGCTTGACCTGCATAGTCAATCAATTGTATTTTGCCTTACGCACCGTTGCACCCGCCTGGCACAAATCTGCCACTCGAAGCACCATCACATTACAACTCAACATAAAATGTGGACAATTCTATACAATGAGAAGATGCGTATATATATTTAAATACCATCTATAGTTGTTTATAATATATAAAAGAAAGCAAGTTGTGGCTGTCAGTTAGTTGCATCTGTGATCAATCATGATTGCACCAATGTAAATTATGTTCCAGCTGACTGAAGTTGATAGATCTGTCTCTTTCTAAACCAGCTCAAGCCTCCAGTAGACCACGTGACTCCCGTGTGGCCACCCCCACTCTGAGCCCCTCTTCCCCTGTCTCCGCCCACTGTGAAAACAGACGCCGCTCCTCCTCCATGCATCTCCCTCCCGCTCGTTCCTCTCTCTTCCCTCCTCCCCTTTCATCATCATTATCACCACCACCACCACTCTTTCATCACTATCACCACTCTCATCATCATCACCACTCTCATCATCATCATCACCACCATCCTCTCATCACCACCACCCTCTCATCACCACCACCCTCTCATCATCATCACCACCATCCTCTCATCACCACCATCCTCTCATCACCACCACCCTCTCATCATCATCACCACCATCCTCTCATCACCACCACCCTCTCATCACCACCACCCTCTCATCATCATCACCACCATCCTCTCATCACCACCACCCTCTCATCATCATCATCACCACCCTCTCATCATCATCGTCATCGCCTTTCATCATCACAGATATCTTGGCCCGGTCATTCCTTCTCTTCCTCCCCTTCGTGCACCGGCGTTCCTCTGCCTCCTCTCTCCCCGCTGCTCATCTCGACCCGTGCCCTCCTCCTCTCTGTCCCGTCTCAGGGACATCCGTCCCGGCCTCCCTTCCCTCTCCGCTTCCTTGATCTCTAATCCCTCGGGTTAACCACAACCTTCCCCCCACCCCCCACGGTGGCGGTGGGTGCGCGTACGACAGGTTTCACGTACACACACAACACAAAATGACCTACGCGAGCAGAGTGAGTGAACGGGTGGCTACGTCGCACCCTTGCCTCTCCCTCCCTGTCTCTCTCTCCTGCTCACAGACGCCGACTACATCAGCATCGGGGACGTCCGGGTTAGCCTCCTGCCCTTGAACGCGCTGCAGACCCTGCACCAAAAGGCAAAGTTCCGGAAGCTCTTCAACGTCATCTACTTTGCGAACAGGTGAGAGAGAGGCTCATGGCTGAGGTGCGCCGCGGCAGACCGCGGCAATGATTGCACGCGCCGAGCGACGGCGAGAGGAGACACGCGAGTACGCACGCATGTGCCTGTTGAACTTCTTTCGCACAGTACGTAGCCAGCCGCGCTCATCAGAGGTGCGGATTGGGTGGATGGATGAGTGAGCGAGTGGGTGGGTGACTTAGTGGGCTAGTGTGATGTTGAGAGTGAGTGTGTGAGCGGGTAGCTGGGTAAGTGGGTGGTTGGGTGGGTGGATGGATGAGTGGGTGGGTGGATGAGTGAGCGAGTGAGTGGGTGGTTGGCTGAGTGGTGTGTGAGCGAGTGGGTGCGTGACTTAGTGGGTTAGTGTGTTGTTGAGAGTGAGTGGGTAGCTGGGTAAGTGGGTGGTTGGGTGAGTGGATGGATGAGTGGGTGGGTGGATGAGTGAGCGAGTGAGTGGGTGGTTGGTTGAATGGTGTGTGAGCGAGCTGGTGGGTGACTTAGTGGGTTAGTGTGTTGTTGAGAGTGAGTGAGTGGGTAGCTGGGTAAGTGGGTGGTTGGGTGGGTGGATGGATGAGTGGGTGGGTGGATGAGTGAGCGAGTGAGTGGGTGGTTGGTTGAGTGGTGTGTGAGCGAGCTGGTGGTTGACTTAGTGGGTTAGTGTGTTGTTGAGAGTGTGTGAGCGGGTAGCTGAGTAAGTGGGTGGTTGGGTAGGTGGATGGATGAGTGGGTGGGTGGATGAGTGAGTGAGCAGGTGGTTGGTCAGTAGGTAAGTGGCATATGAGCGTATGAGTGAATTTTACTTTTTGCAAATGAGTTGAACGGTGATCACTACCGATGTATGTACATACATTGAACTTCTTTCACACCGTACGAAGCCGACCACGCTAATCAGAGGCGCAGGGGAAGGAAAAATAGCGTACTCTATAGACTCTAGAGTGTAGTGTATAGTAGCGTAGTGAATATCAGTGTAGTGTATAATAGTGTTGTGTATAGCAGTGTGTATTTTGAACCTCTTTGGCACCGTACGTAGCCAAGTGCGTGCTAATCTGAGGTGCGGTGCTGTCCGCAGCATGGTCCACCAGCTGACGCCCAACCTGCAGGAGGTGGCAGCTGACAAGGCCACCCTCATTGTGGAGACTGTCAAGTGAGTTGTCCCGAGCCCACAGAGCTTACAGCCGTGTGAGCGTGTGGGGAGCGGTGGTGCAGCGGTTAGCGCGCTGCGCTATGAACCTGGCGAGCCGGGTTCGATTCCCGCTCACGGCCAACACCGGTGACGGTTGTCTGGACCGGTCATGGGCCTCCCCTAGGTCGACTCAGCCTCAGATGAGTACCTGGTGCGGTGTGTAAACATCGTCGCTAGGGAGACAAAGGCGGCCTGGCGTGGTGCTGGCCACCCACCCCCTCGTGTGCCGCGTCGGCCTTCACAGGTGCTCGCTAACGGTACTTGCCCCAACAGTCTGTTAAGGCTACACGGGGGGTCTTTGTGTTTGTTTAAAAAGTTGGCACATTGGGGACACGGGTGGTGGATCTGCCAGTAGTCAGCGTGTGGGTGCCGATGTGAGCCTCTGGGTCTCCGTGCGAGTCTACGGGTCTCTATGTGAGTCTATGGGTCTCTATGTGAGTCTATGGGTCTCTGTGTGAGTCTATGGGTCTCTATGTGAGTCTATGGGTCTCTGTGTGAGTCTACGGGTCTCTGCATGAGTCTGTGGGTCTCTGTGTGAGTCTATGGGTCTCTGTGTGAGTCGGTGTCTGTGTGAGCCCATGGGTCTCTGTGTGAGTCTATGGGATTGTCATCGGCGACTGTGCTCGGAGCGAAACGTCGGACACCGCTCCGGAAACAATTATCGTTCGTAAAGCCGAGGGGCGCAAACCGCAAGTGCCGCGAGAATCCCTCCGTGGCCGTTCTCCGAAGATTTCCTGGCCACCCGACGTGGCTGCTGCTTCGCCACAGGTGGCCCGGCGCGTGCCGGTCGCTCGTCCCGTTTCCGCTGGTGCCCCCCCTCCTCCCGCGCGAGACCCTCGCCACGAACCCGCAGTGCCACATTATCTGCATCGCCGCCGCCACCGCCGTTTGTTGCGCTGGTCAGCGTTCACTCCGGCGAGATGGAGGCCGCGGGGAGGGGGAGGAAGGGCACCGGATTTGCCTTCTCCTGAGTGAGCGGGGGGCCGGGGAGGGTGGCGAGTCGTGAATACGCGAATATTCGAGTGCCACCCACCACCCCCCGCCACCCACCACTCCTCCCCACCACCCACCACCCCCACCACCCACCACCCCCACCACCCCCCACCACCATGCGTGCGTGCGCGAGTGTCTTTGTGCGCGCGAGTGTCTTTGTGTGCGCGAGTGTCTTTGTGCGCGCGAGTGTCTTTGTGCGTGCGTGTGGACATCAACGTGCAGGTTCGTGCTGGACATCAATGCGAAGGCCGCGACCGGTTACGTGGAGCGAGTGACGGAGTTGGCCGGGGCGGCCGGCTTCGCTCCGCTTGGCACGTGCGACGGCATCCAGGACGCGACCGCCCGCTTCCTGCTACACCCGCAGCAGCAGCAGCAGCAGCAGCAAGCGCAGGAGCAGCCACAGCAGCAGGACCAGCAGCAGGCGCATCAGCAGCAGGAACAGCAAAAACAGGAACAGCAAGAGCAGCAAAAACATCAGCAGCATCAACAGCAGGAGCAGCACCAGCAGTAGCAGCAGTAACAGCACCAGCAGTAGCAGCAGTAACAGCACCAGCAGTAGCAGCAGTAACAGCACCAGCAGAAGCAGAAAAAAACCGGAACAGCAAGAACAGCAATTGCAGCAAAAACATCATCAGCAGCAACAGTAGCAACAGCAGCAACAGTAGCAACAGTAGCAACAGGAGCAACAAGATGATGATCATCACCATCACCAGGATCTATAGCTGAGCCCACAGCCAGCAGGAGAGTCGAAAGCAGCTGACACTGACCCCGAGAGTGACCCTGACACTGACCCCGAGAGTGACCCTGACGCTGACCCCGAGATTGACCCTGACACTGACCCCGAGAGTGACCCTGACGCTGACCCCGAGAGTGACCCTGACGCTGACCCCGAGAGTGACCCTGACGCTGACCCCGAGAGTGACCCTGACACTGACCCCGAGAGTGACCCTGACGCTGACCCCGAGAGTGACCCTGACACTGACCCCGAGAGTGACCCTGACACTG
Organism: Petromyzon marinus; assembly: GCF_048934315.1. Lineage (NCBI taxonomy): Eukaryota > Metazoa > Chordata > Hyperoartia > Petromyzontiformes > Petromyzontidae > Petromyzon > Petromyzon marinus. The sequence continues at coordinate 7,755,541 of NC_133731.1, read as the reverse complement.
ACCCCGAGAGTGACCCTGACACTGACCCCGAGAGTGACCCTGACGCTGACCCCGAGAGTGACCCTGACACTGACCCCGAGAGTGACCCTGACGCTGACCCCGAGAGTGACCCTGACGCTGACCCCGAGAGTGACCCTGACGCTGACCCCGAGAGTGACCCTGACGCTGACCCCGAGAGTGACCCTGACGCTGACCCCGAGAGTGACCCTGACGCTGACCCCCGTCAACGCAGCTCACACCCCCGCGGTGTCGTGCCGTGCGTGGTGACGACGGAGCGAGCGGTGGCGCTGCGGTTTGCCTCCCCGCCGCACCCTCGGACCCGGCGGCCTCGGTTTGAGTCCACGCCCTGGGGGGGGCCTCCGGGCAGCGTCGGGGCTTCCCGCCCCCCCCCCCCACGCTCCAAACCCTTCGGCCTAGCCGCGTGACGAGCCACGGGTCGATGGTTTTCTTGTTTTGCGCGCAGGCGATCCGACGCTGCCGCCGCCGCCGCTGCTGCCGCTGCTGCTGCCGCCGCTGCTGCTGCTGCTGCTGCTGCCGCCGCTGCTGCTGCCGCCGCTGCTGCCGCTGCTGCTGCTGCTGCCGCTGCTGCTGCTGCTGCCGCTGCTGCTGCCGCCGCCGCTGCTGCTGCTGCTGCTGCTGCTGCCGCTGCCGCTGCTGCTGCTGCTGCCGCTGCTGCTGCTGCTGCCGCTGCTGCTGCTGCTGCCGCTGCTGCTGCTGCCGCTGCTGCTGCTGCCGCTGCTGCTGCTGCGCGTTATTTACGTGACGAACCTTGCCGGCCGTTGCCGGCAAGGTAACGGCCGGCCTGCGAATAATATTGTTCGCGAAAGCCTCCGACGTGTTAAACCGATTGTGCTCCGGTGATTGTTGCGATGACGATTGCTATGTCGTGGGGACCATTTTTTTGGGGGGGGGGGGGGGCGGGGGGGGCAGTGTCAAGGTAAGAAAAATAATAGAGGTTGTTTTGGTGAGATCGCGTAAATATATAAATGTTGTGTCGTTAAACCCGACACCACCCGACACAGCCAACTAGTAAGGGTTGTCACGTGAACAGAACGTGGCCAATTCGTCACTAGTACAGCACTAGTGTATAGTAGTGTATAGTGTAGTGTATAGTGTAGTATATTAGTACAGCACTAACCGGTTGTGTGTTGGAGAGCCAAGCCACAACATTTACGATCTGAGTACTGTGACGTTTCGCCAGTAATTACAACCGGCTTCATCAGGTGACAGCCAGATTTGTGGAGAAGTCTGTTTCGTCCCTTATATCGAGGCGTAGATGTGGTGACTACCCTTACTAGTTGGCTGTGCCGGGTGGTGGCGGGGTTTAACGACGCAACATTTATATATTTACGCCACCTAACCTATGGATAGTATTGGTCGCGAAAGCCTACCACGTTTTCAACTCGGAAAAATAAGAATGGGGGATTACCCTTCTCTGGCAATGCAACAGCAGTTGTGTCAAGGTGTTCAACACCAAATGGATTCTATCAAGTAACAGCGTGAACCACCACACGGTAATTGCGGTGAACATGCCAGAAAGGGTAAAACCTCTTCATATTTTTCATATGTTCACGACGCTGTCAGCAAATCTCGACGTGGTTTAATTACTCTCACCTCTCTCTCTCACGCGCTGTCTCTCTGTCGTTGAATGTTTTTTTATCATTTAAGTCGAGGTTAAAAACTCATTTCTTCAGAACTGCTTCCTGTTTGTTATTGTTTTTGTTTTGTTTAGTTGGGTGTCCTTCCCTCCTCGCGCACCTCCGATTAGCGCGGTTGGCTACGTACGGTGCGAAAGAAGTTCAACATACATACGTAGACTCACACAGAGACCCATAGACTCAGACAGAGACCCACATACACAGAGACCCATAGACTCACATAGAAACCCATAGACTCACACAGAGACCCGGAGACTCACATAGAGACCCACAGACTCACATAGAGACCCACAGACTCACACAAAGATCCACAGACTCACACTGAGACCCATATACTCACACAGAGACCCACAGACTCACACAGAGATCCACAGACTCACACAGAGACCCATAGACTCACACAGAGACCCATAGACTCACACAGAGACCTACAGACTCACATAGAGACCCACAGACTCACACAGAGACCCACAGACACAGAGATCCACAGACTCACACTGAGACCCATAGACTCACACAGAAACCCATAGACTCAATGATGATTAATATGATCATAATAGTGATTTGATGATAATGATGATAGTGGTGGTGTTTGTGCGAGGGATGAATATAACGACGATGATGATGACGATGGTGACTGTGATGATGATGATGATGGCTCTGAGTGCTGTTACACCACCACCTCACATCCACGGCACTCATTCCGTTTTCTAAGCAGAATATGATTGCCAGTATCCAAATCTAGTCAATAAGAATTGTAACTCTTGCAAATGGAATGTGTCATTAAAATATATCTATGGGTGTCCATGGGTTCATTTTACGGTCATGGTGTGGCTTCCATGGCCAAAGGCACACGACTGCAGCTGTCTTTCATGTTACATTCTTAAACTATAAACTAAACTAAGGTAAGGCCCCACTGAGCTATGTGGCTTTTTTGCAGAAGCGACCTGGCGATCACTAATGATAGCTCAGCCAAGTGGCTTGTCATCATCATCGTGTGGGGAGAGAGAGAGACACACAAACTCCAAATATACAGCAGCAAGCGTCAGGGTCGGGATCGAACCCACGACCTCCTGTACACCAGGCGAGGTAGTTAACATCTCCTAGCCACCGTGATGATGATGAGAGACGCAAAGTCTAAATATACAGCAGTAGGCATCGTCAGGGCCGGGATTGAACCCACGACCTCCTGCATACCAGGCGAGGTAGTTAACATCTAGCCACCGTGATGATGATGAGAGACGCCAAGTCTAAATATACAGCAGTAGGCATCGTCAGGGCCGGGATTGAACCCACGACCTCCTGCATACCAGGCGATGGAGTTAACATCTCCTAGCCACTGTGATGATGATGAGAGACGCAAAGTCTAAATATACAGCAGTAGGCATCGTCAGGGCCGGGATTGAACCCACGACCTCCTGCATACCAGGCGATGGAGTTAACATCTCCTAGCCACTGTGATGATGATGAGAGGCGCAAAGTCTAAATATACAGCAGTAGGCATCGTCAGGGCCGGGATTGAACCCACGACCTCCTGCAGGCCAGGCGATGGAGTTATATATCTCCTAGCCACCGTGATGATGTTGAGAGACGCAAAGTCTAAATATACAGCAGCAGGCATCGTCAGGGCCGGGATTGAACCCACGACCTCCTGCATACCAGGCGATGGAGTTAACATCTCCTAGCCACTGTGATGATGATGAGAGGCGCAAAGTCTAAATATACAGCAGTAGGCATCGTCAGGGCCGGGATTGAACCCACGACCTCCTGCATACCGGGCGATGGAGTTAACATCTCCTAGCCACTGTGATGATGAGAGGCGCAAAGTCTAAATATACAGCAGTAGGCATCGTCAGGGCCGGGATTGAACCCACGACCTCCTGCAGACCAGGCGATGGAGTTAACATCTCCTAGCCACTGTGATGATGATGAGAGGCACAAAGTCTAAATATACAGCAGTAGGCATCGTCAGGGCCGGGATTGAACCCACGACCTCCTGCATACCAGGCGATGGAGTTAACATCTCCTAGCCACTGTGATGGTGATGAGAGGCGCAAAGTCTAAATATACAGCAGTAGGCATCGTCAGGGCCGGGATTGAACCCACGACCTCCTGCATACCAGGCGATGGAGTTAACATCTCCTAGCCACTGTGATGATGATGAGAGGCACAAAGTCTAAATATACAGCAGTAGGCATCGTCAGGGCCGGGATTGAACCCACGACCTCCTGCATACCAGGCGATGGAGTTAACATCTCCTAGCCACTGTGATGGTGATGAGAGGCGCAAAGTCTAAATATACAGCAGTAGGCATCGTCAGGGCCGGGATTGAACCCACGACCTCCTGCATACCAGGCGATGGAGTTAACATCTGGTCGGGGCTGCACCGACGAGACGGAGATTCTCGCGGTACGGTAGCAGTAGCAGCATCGGCGTGGTGGATGTCTCTGCGGTGGATGGCTCTGGTCGCAGATACATCTCCATCACCGCCAGCAGAGGGCGCCAACTCCCTACGACTCACCTCGCCGCTCCGTCAGCTGATGATTATTATGACGATAGCTGATGCAAATTATTGGGTGATGTGTTATTTTTCGATTTAAAGCTTTCGTGACTGCAAGGATTCAGCTTCTTGTTTTTTTCGGTAAAGTCACCACGTAGAATGAAACAATAAAACAAAATAAGACAATTACATTCTCACGACGTTTTCGGCCACAACACAAGAAGGCTGCTTGTGTTGTGGCCGAAACGTCGTGAGAATTTTATTGTCTTATTTTGTTTTATTGTTTAATTCTCATTCTACGTGACTTTACCGAAATAATCAATAAGATGATGTGTTATTCTTGACGAATTTGTTGATTGTGTGTGTTTTTTTTTAAACCGCGGATCATTCTTCTGATGTTTTTTGAGTCTGTATTTTTTCTAAACCGTGGATTATTCTTCTGATTTGTATTAGTCTGTGTTTTTATTTAAACCGTGGATTATTCTTGAGATTTTTTTACGAGTCTGTGTTTTTTAAATCGTGGATTATTCTTGTGATTTTTTTTTATCCGTCTGTTATTTTTTTAAACCGTGGATTATGCTACTGATCTTTTTTTATAATTCCGTCTCAGGGATCAATGTTTGAGCAGAATACTGCCAACCTTCTGCATCAATCAACCAATCAAAACCTCGGTCTGTCCCGTGACCTCATGCACCTAGCCTGGCACAATAGTCAACCCATAACACTCGCGTCTGCCCCGTGGCCTCATGCAACTAGCCTGGCACAATAATCAACCCATATCACCCGCGTCTGCCCCGTGGCCTCATGCACCTAGCCTGGCACAAGCCACCCTATGACCCCTGCGTCTGCCTCGTGACCTCATGCACCTAGCCTGGCACAATAGTCACCCTATAACCCCCGCGTCTGCCCCGTGACCTCATGCACCTAGTCTGGCACATCAGTCAACCCACAATGCCTGCGTCTGTCCCGTGACCTCTTGCGCCTCGCTGGAAGTGATGATGCCATTGATGATGCTGCTGCTGCTGATGATGATGCTGCTGATGCTGCTAACAACGATGACAATACCGCTGCTGCTGATGATGATGCTGCTGATGCGTGCTGCTGCTGCTGATGCTGCTGCTAACAATGATGGCAATGCCGCTGATGATGATGATGCTGCTAACAATGATGGCAATGCCGCTGATGATGATGATGCTGCTGCTAACAATGATGGCAATGCCGCTGATGATGATGTTGCTGATGCGAGTTCTGCTCCCACGTGACTACAGCTACAACAATGCCACGTGGGAGGGGGGGATTAGGGTGGAGAATGGGCGGGAAGGGAGCCAGTGGGGTGGCATCATTGTCGCGAGTATTAGACTCACCTTCCCCTCCCCCAGTTTAAAGTACAAGTTGGAGGTGGGGGGGTGTGCGTCTTATAATCCGGTAGGTGATTGTGTGTGTATGTGTGTCTGTATGTATGTGTGTCAGCATGTGTGTATGTGTGTTAGTATGTGTGTTAGTATGTGTGTATGTGTCTGTATGTGTGTCAGTATGTCTGTATGTGTGTCAGTATGTGTGCATGTGTCTGTATGTGTGTATGTGTCAGTATGTGTGTGTGTATGTGTGTTAGTATGTGTGTATGTGTCTGTATGTGTGTCAGTATGTCTGTATGTGTCTGTATGTGTGTCAGTATGTCTGTGTGTCAGTATGTGTGGCAGTATGTGTGTATGTGTGTCTGTATGTGTGTGTATGTATATATGTCTGTATGTGTGTGTGTGTATATATGTCTGTGTGTATATGTGTTTGTGTGTGTATGTATGTGTGTCAGTATGCGTGTGTGTGTAAGTGTATGTGTGTGTATGTGTATATATGTCTGTGTGTATATGTGCATGTGTGTCAGTATGTGTGTAAGTGTGTATGTCTGTGTATGTGTGTACGTATATATGTGTGCGTGTGACCAGTTTTGTACAACTTTATTGACACTCGGCACAAGTTCGTGGTGCGTCTTATATTCCGGAGTGGCTCATGATCCGGTCAATATCGTGTGGGGGAGGGGAGGGGGCTATTGGGGGGAGGGGGGCGGGGGGGGATAGGGGAGGGGCTGCACTAACGCGACACAAAGAGCGGGGGCGGAGCGACTCCGTGGGGGAGGAGAGAGAGGGGGGAGAGCGAAGGAGAGATAAGGGGAGGGGGATGGAGATAAGGGAGAGGAGGGGGCCAGAGAGAGAGAGATAAGCTGGGGAGAGAGGAGGGGGAGAGAGGAGAGGCAGCTACCGAACAAGGGGGGGAGGAGGAGAGAGAGGGGAAGGAGGAGAGAGAGGGGGAGGAGGAGAGACAGAGAGGAGAGAGAGGGGGAGGAGGAGAGAGAGGGGGGAGGAGGAGAGAGGGGGGAGGAGGAGAGAGGGGGAGGAGGAGAGAGAGGGGGGAGGAGGAGAGAGGGGGAGGAGGAGGAGAGAGGGGGAGAGAGAGGGGGGAGGAGAGACAGAGAGGAGGAGAGAGAGGGGGGAGGAGGAGAGACAGAGAGGAGGAGAGAGAGACGGAGAGGAAGAGAGAAGGGGGAGGAGGAGAGAAGGGGGAGGAGGAGAGAGAGGGGGAGGAGGAGAGAGAGACGGAGAGGAAGAGAGAGGGGAGTGAGCGATCAAGCGAGCTTCTGAGCAAGGGGAGGAGGAGGAGGAGAGCGTGGATACGCGAAGAGAAACAGAGAGAGGAGGAGGGGAGAGAGCGAGTAGTAGTAGGTGGTGGTGGTGGAGAGCGAGCGAGAGGGGAGAGACGCAGAGAGGAAGAGGTGGGAGCAGCAGCAGGAGGAGGCAGCAGCAGGAGGAGGAGCAGCAGCAGCAGCAGGAGCAGCAGCAGGAGGAGCAGCAGGAGGAGGAGGCGTCGAGGTGGCTGGCTCCGTGGCTCCCCACGAGCCGCGGGCGTCGTGATGGCGGACGAACTGCGGCGTTGCAAGCTGCCCGAGCCGTGGTACTTCGGGGTGACCAGGGATGGCCGCGTCTTCTTCATCAAGTGAGTGGCGGTCGGCGGCGACGGTTCGCCACCGGGCCCTGTCGCAGGACGTTGCTTTACGCAGCGTGAATCCCACCACCCCCCCACCGACCCACCGGGCCAGCCACTCGCTACCCCCTCCCCACGTCCTCCCTGTCCCAGCGCTCTGTGTTGTTGCCTTGTGGTGGTGGTGGTGGTGACGGTGGTGATGTGGTGGTGATGACGGTGGTGATGTGGTGGTGGTCGTAGTGGTGACGGTGGTGGTGGTGGTCATGATGTTTTATTCATGTTCATTGTGGTGTTGATAGTGATGATGTGGTGGTGGTGGTGGTGATGTGCTGGTGATGATGATGTGGTGGTGATAGTGATTAAGCGATGATAGTGATGTGGTGGTGATATGATGATGGAGATAGTGGTGTGATGATGGTGGTGGATGTGTGACGGTGTAGTGTTTGTGATGGTAATGGTTGTGGTGGTCTGATGATGGTTATGGTGATGTGATGGTGGTGTGGTAATGATTGTGTTGATGGTGGTGTGATAATGATGATTGTGTTGATGGTGTTGTGGTAATGATGATTGTGTTGATGGTGGTGTGGTAATGATGATTGTGGTGATGGTGTTGTGGTAATGATGATTGTGGTGATGGTGGTGTGGTAATGATGATTGTGTTGATGGTGGTGTGGTAATGATGATTGTGATGATGGTGGTGTGGTAATGATGATTGTGATGATGGTGGTGTGGTAATGATGATTGTGGTGATGGTGTTGTGGTAATGATGATTGTGGTGATGGTGTTGTGGTAATGATGATTGTGGTGATGGTGTTGTGGTAATGATGATTGTGTTGGTGGTGTGGTAATGATGATTGTGCTGATGGTGGTGTGGTAATGATGATTGTGGTGATGGTGTTGTGGTAATGATGATTGTGGTGATGGTGTTGTGGTAATGATGATTGTGTTGATGGTGGTGTGGTAATGATTGTGGTGATGGTGGTGTGGTAATGATGATTGTGGTGATGGTGTTGTGGTAATGATGATTGTGTTGATGGTGGTGTGGTAATGATGATTGTGTTGATGGTGGTGTGGTAATGATGATTGTGTTTATGATGGTGTGGTAATGATTATTGTGTTGATGGTGTTGTGGTGATGGTGTTTGTTGTGATGGTGTTGTGGTGATGGTGTGCTCTGCCTGTGTAGTTGTGTACGAGTGTTGGTGAGTGTGTGTCTTGGTGTGTATATGTGTGTGTGTATTAGTGTGTGTGTATATGTGTGTATTAGAGTGGTGGTGGTGTGTGCGTGTGTGTGACGATTATCTGAAACGGTTCTGATCCTCCAGGAGATCAACTCAGCCTCAAATATGTTCCTGGTGCAATGAGTAAACATCGCCACTGGGGAGACAAAGGCGGCCGGGCGTGGTCCTGGCCACCCACTCCCTCGTGTGTCGTGCCGGCCTTTATAGGTGCTCGCTAACAGCACTTGCCCCTACAGTCTGTTACAGGCTACACGGGGCATCTTTGTCTTTGCCTCCGAGTGTGTTAGTGTGCGTGCGCGTGTTCGTGCGTGTGTGATTTATGGATGCGTTGGTGTGTACGTGTGTGATGGGGTGGTTGGTGTGTACGTGTGTGTGATGGGGTGGTTGGTGTGTGTGTGTGTGTGATGGGGTGGTTGGTGTGTGTGTGTCATGGGGTGGTTGGTGTGTGTGTGTGTGATGGAGTGGTTGGTGTGTACGTGTGTGATGGGGTGGTTGGTGTGTGTGTGTGATGGGGTGGTTGGTGTGTGTGTGTGTGATGGGGTGGTTGGTGTGTGTGTGTGATGGGGTGGTTGGTGTGTATGTGTGTCATGGGGTGGTTGGTGTGTACGTGTGTGATGGGGTGGTTGGTGTGTGTGTGATGGGGTGGTTGGTGTGTGTGTGTGTGTGATGGGGTGGTTGGTGTGTATGTGTGTCATGGGGTGGTTGGTGTGTATGTGTGTCATGGGGTGGTTGGTGTGTGTGTGATGGGGTGGTTGGTGTGTACGTGTGTGATGGGGTGGTTGGTGTGTGTGTGTGTCATGGGGTGGTTGGTGTGTACGTGTGTGATGGGGTGGTTGGTGTGTACGTGTGTGATGGGGTGGTTGGTGTGTACGTGTGTGATGGGGTGGTTGGTGTGTATGTGTGTGATGGGGTGGTTGGTGTGTACGTGTGTGATGGGGTGGTTGTGTGTGTACGTGTGTGATGGGGTGGTTGGTGTGTGTGTGATGGGGTGGTTGGTGTGTGTGTGTGTGATGGGGTGGTTGGTGTGTACGTGTGTCATGGGGTGGTTGGTGTGTACGTGTGTGATGGGGTGGTTGGTGTGTGTGTGATGGGGTGGTTGGTGTGTGTGTGTGTGATGGGGTGGTTGGTGTGTACGTGTGTGATGGGGTGGTTGGTGTGTGTGTGATGGGGTGGTTGGTGTGTGCGTGTGTGATGGGGTGGTTGGTGTGTACGTGTGTCATGGGGTGGTTGGTGTGTACGTGTGTGATGGGGTGATTGGTGTGTGCGCGCGCCATGCTGATGGCGATGATGGTGATGACGATGGTGGTAGTAATCATGTGTTTTACCTGCAGCGTATTCGTGTGTGTGTGTGACGTGTGTGTGTGTAGAAATGTAGTGTGTGTGTGTTGGTATGCGTGCTCGCTAACAGCACTTGCCCCGACAGTCTGTTAAGGCTATAAGGGGGGGGGTCTTTGCCTTTGTGTATTGATGTGTTGGTAGCTGTGTGTTGGTAGCTGTGTGTGTGTGTTGGTAGCTGTGTGTGTGTGTTGGTAGCTGTGTGTGTTGGTAGCTGTGTGTGTTGGTAGCTGTGTGTGTGTGTTGGTAGCTGTGTGTGTGTGTTGGTAGCTGTGTGTGTGTGTTTGTTGGTAGCTGTGTGTGTGTGTTGGTAGCTGTGTGTGTGTGTTTGTTGGTAGCTCTGTGTGTGTGTGTTTGTTGGTAGCTGTGTGTGTGTGTTTGTTGGTAGCTGTGTGTGTGTTGGTAGCTCTGTGTGTGTGTGTGTTGGTAGCTCTGTGTGTGTGTGTTGGTAGCTCTGTGTGTGTGTGTTGGTAGCTGTGTGTGTGTTGGTGGCTCTGTGTGTGTGTTGGTGGCTCTGTGTGTGTGTATTGGTGGCTCTGTGTGTGTGTGTGTTGATAGCTCTGTGTGTGGGGAGCGGTGGTGTAGTAGTTAGCACACTGCCCTACGAACCAGGCGACCCAAGTTCGATTCCCGCTCACGGCCAACGCCAGTGACGATTGTCTGAATCGGTCCTGGGCCTCCCCTAGGTCCCCTATGTACCTGGTGCGGTGTGTAGTAAACATCGTCACTGGGGAGACAAATGCGGTCGGGCGTGGTGCTGGCCACCCACCCCCTAGGTGCTCGCTAACAGCACTTGCCCCTACAGTCTGTTAAGGCTATAGTGGGGGACTTTGTCTCTGTTTGGATTATAAGAATGTGTGTGCTTTAGGTGTGTGTGTCTTGGTACCTGTGTGTGTGTAGATGTGTGTGTGTGTGTACGTAATTGTTTATTGATATATACCGTGCTGTATTATTTCAGTACTGATGTATGTCTGTCTGTATGTGGCTATTTTGTGCCTTTGTGTGTGTGTGTGTAGGTGTGTGTGTAGGTGTGTGTGTTGGTGTGTGAGTTGATGTGTGGATGTGTGTGTGTGTTAGCGTGAGTTGATGTGTAGATGTGTGTGTGTGTTAGTGTGTTGGTGTGTAGATGTGTGTGTGTTAGTGTGTTGGTGTGTAGATGTGTGTGTGTTAGTGTGATGGTGTGTAGATGTGTGCGTGTGTTAGTGTGTTGGTGTGTAGATGTGTGTGTGTCTTGGTGTGTTGGTGTGTAGATCTGTGTGTGTGTGTTTGTGTGTAGATCTGTGTGTGTGTGTTGTGTAGATGTGTGTGTGTGTTTTAGGGTGTAGATGTGTGTGTGTGTAGATGTGTAGATGTGTGTGTGTTTTAGTGTGTAGATGTGTGTGTAGATGTGTGTGTGTGTGTTAGTGTGGTGGTGTGTGTGTGTGTTAGTGTGGTGGTGTGTGTGTGTGTTAGTGTGTAGATGTGTGTAGGTGTGTAGATGTGTGTAGGTGTGTAGATGTGTGTAGGTGTGTAGATGTGTATGTGTGTGTGTAGATGGTGTGTGTAGGTGTGTAGATGTTTGTGTGTGTTAGTGTGTTTGTTGTGGGGAGCGGCAACGCAGCGGTTTTACTATGACGTCGCAAACCTGGCGAGCCTAGTTCCATTCCCGGCCAACACTGGTGACTTCACAGCCACCGGTCCTGGACCTCCCCTAGGTCGACTCAAACGTAAATGAGTGCCTGGTGCAGTGTGCAGTAGACATCGGCACTGTGGGGAGACTGACGGCCGGGGTCCTCCAAGTAGTCTGTTCCAGGCTACACGGTGGGGGACCTTTGTCCGTGTTACGGGAAATGTACCGCGATCAGAAATCGCACCGAGCCCGTATCGGCGATATCTCTCTCCGCCTGCCGCACCGAGGAATGCGCTCGCATCTGTGATCCCTGACCCACCCTGCAGGGACGAGGTCTGCCGATTTTCTGAGCATATCTGTGTGTGTGTGTATGTGTGTAGATGTGTGCGTGCCACTAAGAGATGGGGCCTTACCATCAGCCCCACCAAAACTAAGTACCTGCCTGGGTATTTTGTACCATCGGACACCCCACCCCCACAACTCCCAATCGGTGATGGGACACTTGTGGAGAGAGTGGAGAGTTTCCCATACCTGGGCAGTGTGCTTATGACCGGCTCCAGTTTAACAGCAGAGGTCTCACTCCGAATCAGTCGAGCGGCAATATCTTTTCATCGGTTGCATAACGCTGTGTGGAAGATACCTGGTCTGTCGCTCCGCACTAAGCTTCAGGTCTTCTCGGCCACGGTCATTCCCTCCCTTCTCTACGCTTGAGAAACGTGGACCCCCTTAATGGAACATCTTCGCCGGTTAGAAACATTTAGGCTAGCCTGCCTACGGTCCATCCTGGGTTTAACCAGGCTGGATTGTGTGAGGAGCTCACAAATCCTTGAAAGATCTGGGCAAGGTCCCATCGGTGAGCTCCTCCGGAAGGCAAGGCTGCGTTGGCTGGGTCATGTAGCCGGCATGCCCAGCCACCGCATGCCAAAATAGCTTTTGTTCGGCCGTTTCGAGGGGGCTAAACGGGCGCGGCACGGGCTAGAGAAGAGATGGAGTGATGTGGTACAGGAGGACGTGGAGCTGAGTGGACTTGCCGATGACTGGTACCAACGGTGTCAAGATCGGCCTCTGTGGAGGAGGCTCGTGAAGGACGCTACTGGGCAGTTGGAGGCAGTCGCCCTCCAACAACAACGGAGGGCGGAGGAGCGACGCTCACAACAACGAGCGGAGCGCCGGGTGGCTAAAGCCGAGCAGGTTGGCACAGTAGGGGGCACAGGTGGTGCATCAGCCAGTCATCTCAATCAGTCGACCCGTGGCACCTGGGTCTGCCCCGTGACATCCTGCCACCGGGCGTTCGACACTCCACGTGGCCTCAAGGTGCACATGTCCTGGCACAAGCGTCGTGGTGGCGTCACCGCCACTTAGTGGCGAATGGCGGTTGTTGTTGTTGTTGTTGTGTGTGTGTGTGTTGGTGTGTAGATGTGTGTGTGTGTGGGGAGGCGCAGTTCCAGCTAGGGCAGCCTTGACTATTGGAGGAAGTAGCCACCACCACTACCACCACTACTACCACCACTACCACCACTACTACCACCCCTACCACTAGCACCACCACCACTACCACCGCCACCCCTACCACCCCTACCACTAGCACTACCACCACTACTACCAACAACCACTACCACCCCTACCACTAGCACCACCACCAACACTACCACCACTACTACTACCACTACCACCCCTACCACCCCTACCACTAGCACCACCACCACTACCACCACTACATACAACAACCACTACCACCACTACCACCCCTACCACTAGCACCACCACTACCACCACCCCTACCACTAGCACCACTATCACTACCACCACTACTACCTTCACCACTACCACCCCTACCACCCTCACCACTACCACCCCTACCACCCCTACCACTAGCACCACCACCACTCCCACCACCACTACCACCACTACCACCCCTACCACTAGCACTACCACCCCTACCACTAGCACCACCACCACTACCACCACTACTACCAACAACCACTACCACCACTACCACCACTACCACCACTACCACCACTACCACCACTACCACCACGCGCCCCGTCCTGCGAAGTGGCTCTCCGATGTCCTCGTCTTCCGAGGGAGTGGGAGGCGATCACCGAGGCGTAGCCGCAGCCATCCCCACAGTCTCAACTGGAGGGGAGCGGGGGGGGCGGGCGGGGGGGTGCGACAGGGGGCGGTGGATGCCCTTTGGGCTCCCCCTACAATTGTTGAACTCAACAACAACAAAAATGTTCGGCCACGCAGTTCAGGAAACCTCCCTCCGCCTCCCTCACCACCGCGGCCTCCGTACCCGAGCGGCCTCCGTCCGGGGCGCGGCGCGGGAGCGGCGCCCGGTCGATGCGACGGGGCGCAGCGGCGCGCTCGAGGTACGGGCCCCCACCCCCCCCCCCCTTATCGACGAACCGCCCCGGGGCCCGGCGCCTCGAGGAGGCCCCGGGGGGAGGCCGGGGCGCCGCGCCCGTAGGCCGAGGCCCTTGCCGTCGTGAGCCCCGACCGAGCGGATCTCCGGCCTCCCCCGTGTCACGCGGTGCCATCGGCGACTCCGCCGCCCCTCGCTTCCCCCCCTGATCGACGGGGGGGGGGGGGGGCGGGGGGAGATCTGGCTCCGAGATTCGCTACGGCGGCGGCGTCGTGGAGGCCCCCCGGCCCTGTCGCTCCGCGCGAAGCTTCGGGCCTTCTGGGCCGTCTCCTTTGCTGGCGAGGCGTGGAGCCCTCTGACGGAGGAAACATTGAGGCTGGCTGGATCGCGCGGGGAGTTCTCAGGTGCCTGATAGACGCAGTGCCCATCGTGTGTGTGTGTGTGACGCTGTGTGGAAGCTACCTGGCCTGTCGCTCCGCACGAAGCTTCGGGAATTCTCGGCCGCATTTGTGCCCTCCCTTCTCCTTGGCTTGCCAAACGTGGGCCCCTCTAATGGAACATCTGCGCCGGTTTGAAACATCCTGGCTGACATGCCTGCGATCCATCCTGGGTTTAACCAGGCTGGAGCGTGTGAGCGATTCATAGGTCCTTGAGAGATCTGGACACGGTCCCCATCATCGGTGAGCTCCTCCGGCAGGCGAGGCCTCGTTTGTTGGGTCACGGAGCCCGCACGCCCAGCCACCGCATGCCCCCAAGCAGCTTCTGTTTGGCCGGATAGCGGGGGGCTAAATGGGCTCGGCATGGGCTGGAGAAGAGATGGAGATGATATGGGGCTTAGTGGACTTGCCGATGACCGGTACCAGCGGTGTCCAGGACGCCCTCAACGCGGGCGAAAGAATCAATGAGTGAAGTTTATGGGGAATGGCAACCATGGTAACAGTAAATAAAGAGTGATTTGATCAATGAGCGGATGGATGGGTGCGTGAGTGGGTGGGTGGTTGGATGAGTGAGTGGGAGGTTGAGCGCATTGGTGGGTGGGTCAGTGCGTAGGCGAGGTGAGCGGTAGTTTGGATGTGCGGGTAGGTTAGTGAGTGAGTGAGAGCCGGTGGTTGAGTGCAGGTGAGCATGCATGTTAATTTTTTATTTTATTTTATTATGTTTAATTTATATTATTTTATTATTTCCCTTCTGCGTAACTTTACCGAAAGAACCAAGAAGATGCATGTTCAAGTGCAGGTTAGCGCGCAGGTTTGTGTGTGCAGGTCTGTGTGCAGGTTTGTGTGCAGGTGAGTGTGCAGGTGAGCGTGCAGGTGAGCGCTGCGTTGACGAGGTGCGTTGACGAGGTGCGTTGACGAGGTGCGTTGACGAGGTGCGTTGACGAGGTGCTGCTTGTCTCTGTGCACAGCGACGAGACGAGGACGACCACCTGGCTACACCCACGCAGCGAGGACCCGGTGTGTACCGGACACCGCAAACGCGCCGGTGAGCAGCGCCGCTCACCCCTACGCTCACCCCTACGCTCCCCACTACGCTCACCCCTACGCTCACCTCTACGCTCACCTCTACGCTCACCCCTATGCTCACCCCTACGGCTCACCACTACGCTCACCCCTACGCTCACCACTACGCTCACCCCTACGCTCACCACTACGCTCACCCCTACGCTCACCCCTACGCTCACCACTACGCTCACCACTACGCTCACCCCTACGCTCACCCCTACGCTCACCACTACGCTCACCCCTATGCTCACCCCTACGCTCACCCCTTTGCTAATCCCGAAGCTCACCCCTACGCTCACCCCTACGCTCACCCCTACGCTCACCACTACGCTCACTCCTCCGGCTCACCCCTACGCTCACCTCTACGCTCACCCCTACGCTCACCCCTACGCTCACCCCTACGCTCACCCCTACGCTCACCCCTACGCTCACTCCTCCGGCTCACCACTACGCTCACCACTACGCTCACCCCTACGCTCACCCCTATGCTCACTCCTCCGGCTCACCACTACGCTCACCCCTACGCTCACCCCTACGCTCACCCCTACGGGTGCGGGGGGGGGGGGGGTGCAGGCAGCTCCGATCGATTAGGGGGTGGGGGGGGGTGAGAGGAGAAATTTGAGCGCGGATTCTGAGAGGCCCCCCGAGGGGAGGATGGGAGTTGGGGGGGGTGGGAGGAGTTGGGGGGGGGTATCGCTCCCTCCAGCGCCCCCCAGCACTACCCCCCACCCATCCTGCCAGCCTTGTCCCCCCCCCCGAACCCCCTCTCATCCTCCCCCCAAGTGTTCGGCTTTCAGAGCGCCAGATGCTGTCCCCATTAGCGGACTGCCCCATTAGCGGCGATCGTTAGCGACCCGGAACGGCCACTCCTGGAAAGGGGACAAAATTTAATCCAGATATCATTGAGTCTGTAAAGAAATTATTATGAAAATATTACCATCACCGCCATCACCACCATCGCCATCACCATCATCACCGTCATCACCATCATTGCCACCATCACCGCGATCATTGCCACCAACACCACCATCACCACCATCACCGCCACCGTTAATTGTGTTTAGTTCTCCACTGCGGCCTTGCCCCGGTGCTTGCCTCGCGAGCGCCGTTACTCCTGCCATGGAGAAGGGCTCTTGCCCGGAACGTCGCCGATGAGTCGTCCCTCTCCCCCTCTGTGTGTGTGTGTACACCCTGTGTGTGTGTGTACACCCTGTGTGTGTGTGTACACCCTGTGTGTGTGTACACCCTGTGTATGTGTGTGTGTGTACACCCTGTGTGTGTGTGTACACCCTGTGTGTGTGTACACCCTGTGTGTGTGTACACCCTGTGTGTGTGTACACCCTGTGTGTGTGTGTGTGTACACCCTGTGTGTGTGTGTGTGTGAGCCCTGTGTGTGTGTACACCCTGTGTATGTGTGTGTGTGTACACCCTGTGTGTGTGTGTACACCCTGTGTGTGTGTACACCCTGTGTGTGTGTGTGTGTACACCCTGTGTGTATGTGTGTACACCCTGTGTGTGTGTGTGTACACCCTGTGTGTGTGTGTGTACACCCTGTGTGTGTGTACACCCTGTGTGTGTGTGTACACCCTGTGTGTGTGTACACCCTGTGTGTGTGTGTACACCCCGTGTGTGTGTGTGTGTGTACACCGTGTGTGTGTGTACACCCTGTGTGTGTGAGCCCTGTGTGTGTGTGTGAGCCCTGTGTGTGTGTGTACACCCTGTGTGTGTGTACACCCCATCCACGCGTGTCCAGTCCCAGAGACGCTGTCCCCTTGATGATGACTCATCAACTTGGCAGTCTGTGGGCATTGCTAGCTACTGCTGCTACTGCTGCTACTGCTGCCACTGTTGCCACCACTCCTGCTGCCACTGCTGCTACTGCTGCCACCACTATTGCTGCTACTGCTGCTATCACTACTGCTGCTACTGCTGCCACCACTACTGCTGCTACTGCTGCCATCACTACTGCTGCTACTGCTGCTACCACTCCTGCTGCCACTGCTGCTACTGCTGCCACTGCTGCCACCACTATTGCTGCCGGCACCGTGCGGGCCGTAACCGCGTGTCTCCGTCTCTCCCCCCGCGTGGCAGATCTCCCGCTGGGCTGGGAGGAGGCGTTCACGAGGGAGGGAGTCAGCTACTTCATCAAGTGAGTGGTTCGGGTGTCGCGCGTGCTCCTCGCCCCGGCTCTCCGCCGCGTGAGATCCCCACGTGCCCCCCCCACGTGTCCCCCCCACGTGTCCCCCCCACGTGTCTCCCCACGTGTCCCCCCCACGTGTCCCCCCCACGTGTCCCCCCCACGTGTCCCCCCCACGTGTCCCCCCCACGTGTCCCCCCCACGTGTCCCCCCCGCGTGTCTCCCCCCGCGCGTCTCTCCCTCTCTCTCGCACGCCCCCCGTTTTGAGGGCGCCATGCTCGCGATGGCCACCGCCCCCCCGTGTCTGCGGTGGCCGACGCGATCGCCGCGATGCGTCGTCCGGACAGACGGACGGACGGACGGACGGACGGACGGACGGACAGACGGACGGGATGGCCTGCGGTCCCCTCGTCCAGACGCGCAGCGACAGCGTCGCCGCCGTCGTCACCACGAGCGTGCTCGCTCCCCCTTGCTCTTGGCTCGTTACTCGCCGTGCGTTGATTTGCCCCGCGACTCGCAGATGGCGGTGAGGCAGCGCTCGCCTCGGATGTCGGTTCCCGTTACCGTTGATTGATTGCTCGCTGTCCGGCTCGGGTTCGGCTCTCTTTAAACAACAACAACAACAACGCAACAGCAACAACAACGCAACAACAACGCAACAACAACAACAATACAACTACAACAATAATAACACCAAAGCCGAGCCGTTGTTTGGGAGAGAGGGGGCAATCTGTTGTTTCGCACGGTTTCCGTCGGCTATAATTTGGAGGAGCGGTGGGACGAGTGATCAGACGGCGAGAGGATGTGGGACGCCTTGGACGTCGCCCCCCACCGCCCCCCACCCCCCCCAGCCCCCGCCCCCGTCTGCCGCGTTAGTGTAGCGACGTCCAGTTGTTTACGAAGAGGAATTCCTTTTCTTCTCAGCAGCCCGGGGAAGGGTGCTGTTTGGTGCCTTGAGATTCCATCACTGGTTTCCTCATTTCACAGCAGCTTCCCGTGATCGGAGCCGCCTCCAGATCTTTGCTGTGCTTCTGAAGGAGGGCCATTGCTCAAAACGTCGGTCCAGTGTTTCTTGTAATCCTTCGGTGGGACGAGTGATATTGTCCCGGACACGGAACGTGTCGAGTCGACAATTGTGCGCGTCCCAACGGCAGCGCGCAGCATCGGCGAGTGATCCGATCGGTTGGAGTTCACCGTCGCGCGGCAAACTCGGATCGGCGAGCGGTACTTTTTTTGCGTCCTGCGATTGGTTGCCGGGAGGGGGGCTGGTGGTGGTGGGTGTCACGTGGTGGGTGTCACGTGGTGGGTGTCACGTGGTGGGTGTCACGTGGTGGGTGTCACGTGCGTAAGCGCGACCCGCGCGTCGTTCTCTGACGGTGCGCCGACTCGCTCGGGGCTGCCCCGCGGTCTATCGGAGTTCGTCACGCGCGTGCGGGGGGGGGAGGGGGGGGGTCCCATCGTCCGGCGCTGCAGCCGCGCCACCGAAGAGGTGTCCGTCATCGGGTGGAGTCTCTCCCCCGCGGTCTGGGATTCGGGGCGCGCAACCCCTGGATTCGGAGCCGGCCGTGATTGGCCGGAAGTTTGCCGCACGTGATGTGTGCGCAGCACGCACAGCCCAGAGAGCGTCGGTGCCTGTGGGCGGAAACGCGCTTCCGCGGCCGTCTGGAACGCTTCTTCCGCCCCGATGTTAGAAAGCGAACTGGGAGCCACGCACTTTTGAAGCATCATCATCATCATCATCTCGATTGACAAACTCATTTCTTTGCAACTGCTCTTAGTGTTTAGTTTCTCTCCCCACCCCCCCCCCCGCCCCCCCGCTACCTGCGATTAGCGCGGTTGGCTCCGTACGGCGGTGCGATGAGAATCTCTGCCCTGCTGACGAGACGCCGCACGTCGAAGCCGGGCCGGGAGCCGTGCTCGCAGCCGGGACCGCTGAAATGAAGCGCTCCAGAAGGAAAGAAGGGGGAAGGCCATTGGGGGGGGGGGGGTGGGAGGTCCTTCGGCCGGGGGCCTCCACCCAGCTGCTGTGCGGCCTTCGTTTCGGAAGCGACCGCGGCCATCGTGGGCGGTCGCGGCCGCAACGGAGTGGCTGGCGGCAGTCAACGCCTCTGCCGGCGCGTGGGGCTCACTTAGCGGCGGATGGCGCCTGTAATCGTTGTTGTTGTTGTCATTGTTGTCGTTCTGCTGCTGCTGCTGCTGCTGCTGCTGCCACATCCTCCCGTCACCCCGACCCGCTCTTTGTGTTTGACCGATGAGGGCGGCTGGCCGAACGGGCGACACCGATCCCTAGGTCCTGCCGAGCCCCAGGTCGACTCGGCATCAAACGGGTGCCCGGTGCGGCGTGTGACCACGCGGTACTGGGTGGGCACAGGTGACCGGGGCGTGGTGCTGGCCACCCGGCCGTGCTGCTGGCCACCCGGCCAACTCGTAGTAGCTGCGTGTGTAGTAGCTACTACTACATGTGTAGTAGTAGCTACTACTACACGTGTAGTAGTAGCTACTACTACACGTGTAGTAGCTACTACTACACGTGTAGTAGCTGCACGTGTAGTAGTAGCTGCACGTGTAGTAGTAGCTGCACGTGTAGTAGTAGCTGCACGTGTAGTAGTAGCTGCACGTGTAGTAGTAGCTGCACGTGTAGTAGCAGCTGCACGTGTAGTAGCAGCTGCACGTGTAGTAGCAGCTGCACGTGTAGTAGCAGCTGCACGTGTAGTAGCAGCTGCACGTGTAGTAGCAGCTGCACGTGTAGTAGCAGCTGCACGTGTAGCAGCTGTAGTAGCTGCATGTGTAGCAGCTACTACTGCATGTTTAGCAGCTGCATGTGTATTAGCTGAATGTGTAGTAGCTACAAATGCTACGGTGCCCCGCACTTTCAAGGGCCCCGCGCTAAACGCTTTCAAGCTATCAATTCCGGCTCGGTGATTCTGCACTTGCTCTATTACTATAGTACTATACTGGCTTCGACTTTTACGAACGAGCGGGTGTTTGAGGTTAGCGATTTGTCGTATTATCTGGCTGTATAGCAAATAAAAAAAAATACAATTACTTTACTGTGCAAGTTAAAAAAATTGGTGCTTTAATATTTACGTGTTTTTTTATATTTAGGGCCCCGTTTTAACAACATTCTACAGACCCCGTTATAACAACATATGCTACAGGCCCCGCACTAGCTTCATCCCGCACTGCTGCTACTCGCTAATGACAGCACTTGCCCCCACCAGTCTGTTGAAGGCCACACGTGGGAGTTGTCTCCATGTGTTTGTGCGCCGTGCGTGTGACTGATGACGGCCCGGTTGACTTTCCTTGCGCGTGAGGAAATCCGTCTCAAGGGGTTGATGATTGCAGTTTGCGATATCTTGAATCTTCTCCTGCGTGTGGCTGATGATGATGATGCTGATGATGATGTTGATGGACAGCAGCAGCAGCTGTGACGTTACATCGCGGTGGTTGACCAACCATGTGACTGCGTCCGGAGTAACGGAATTGTCGCTGCTGTGGTGATGGTGATGATTATGATGATGATTATGATGATGATTATGATGATGATTATGATAATTATGATGCTGCATTCGTACAGATCTCTGTGTGGGTCTAAGGGTCTCCATTTGTGTATGTGTGAGCCTCGGTGTGACTCCATAGCTCTCTGTCTGAGTCTAAGGGTCTCTATGTGAGGCTGTGGGTCTCCATGTGAGGCTATAAGTCCCTGTGTGAGGCTATGAGTCTCCGTGTGGCTATGAGTCCGTGTGAGGCTATGAGTCTCTGTGTGAGGCTATGAGTCTCTGTGTGAGGCTGTGGGTCTCTGTGTGAGGCTGTGGGTCTCTGTGTGAGGCTGTGAGTCTCTGTGTGAGGCTATGGGTCTCTGTGTGAGGCTGTGGGTCTCTGTGTGAGGCTGTGGGTCTCCATGTGAGGCTATGGGCATCCGTGTGAGGCTATGGGTCTCCATGTGAGGCTATAAGTCTCTGTGTGAGGCTATGGGTCTCCGTGTGAGGCTATGGGTCTCCATGTGAGGCTATGAGTCTCCATGTGAGGCTATGAGTCTCTGTGTGAGGCTATGTATGTGTGTGATGAACTTCTTTCGCACCAACCGCGCTAACCGGAGGTGCGGGGAAGGGCAACAAACGAAAAACTACAAAAAACTATTTAAGAAAATAGTTTCAATCTGAATAGTAAAGCAAGTGGATCCTTGAATCCATCCGTGCAGAGTTGTGTGGGTATTTGAGTTGGTTTTCTCCGTGCTCTCCAGTTTCCCCTTCCACACGAAGGTAAAAAAAAACCTCTGAAAATGAAAATAATTCGTGGTCAAATATCGCCAGGCCAACGTGGCAGCGTGCATCCCAGCAGAGAGTCTGGGTCGCCGCGGTGACTAGGAGATGTTGACTACCTCGCCTGGTGTACAGGAGGACGTGGGTTTGATCCCGACCCTGACGATGCCTGCTGCTGCTGTATATTTTGAGTTTGCGTGTCTCTCTCATCATCACGGTGGCTAGGAGATGTTGACTACCTCGCCTGGTATACAGGAGGTCGTGGGTTTGATCCCAACCCTGACACCTGCTGCTGTATATTTGAAGTTTGCGTCTCTCATCATCTTCACGGTGGCGAGGAGATGTTGACTACCTCGCCTGGTATGCAGGAGGTCGTGGGTTCGATCCCGACCCTGACGACGCCTGCTGCTGCTGCTGTATATTTTGAGTTTGCGTCTCTCTCTCTCTCTCCCAAGGGGTGGCGTGGATTTCTCTCCGTGTCCTCCAGGGTTTCCCTCCCCCTCCACATTGAGAATGAACCACCAACGCGTTTAGAGAGTTACTTGGCCCCGCTGCTCATAGATTTCCTCACGGTGACGATGACGATGGTGATGAGCGTGAGCTCACTTCGTAGGAGCCATCATTTCTGACAGCTGCCGCCGGTCGCTACTGAAAAAGATCTCCAGTGTAGCGGCTGGGTGGTGGTGGCATTACACCTGGTATAACAATAAACATTTTTTTTTAATAGAAAGTAATCGAATTATAGCATCGCCCTTGGATCTCTGCCGTGGCCTCTCGGGAGCTACTCTCCCGGCTCTTTACAGGTGGGGAGATATTTTCCTCGTTGCGGGTCGATGGGAGGCCAAGCTCGCTCGCTTGCTCTCTCGTCGCCCGAGACTGGAAGTCAGCCAAAGCATGAAAGTGGGAAATGAAAAAAGAAAACTCCGCTCTGATGAGTTGCAAGTTTTGTGTGTGTGTGTGTTTGTGTTTTAAATCGTGCAGTCATTTGTGACCCTGCGCCCCAGACAGCCGTAACAACTCACTTCACTCTGAGAAAGTTGAAGTGGTAACAACTCAGTTGGGGTCTATGGGTCTGTTTGCTAGTCTATGGGTTTCTGTAGGAATATATGGGTTTCTATGCGAGTATATGGGGTTCTATGCGAGTCTATGGGGTTCTATGCGAGTCTATGGGGTTCTATGCGAGTCTACGGGTCTCTATGCGAGTCTATGGGGTTCTATGCGAGTCTATGGGGTTCTATGCGAGTCTATGGGTTTCTATGCGAGTCTATGGGTTTTTATGCGAGTCTATGGGTTTCTATGCGAGTCTATGGGTCTGTTTGCGAGTCTATGGGTTTATGTAGGAATATATGGGTTTCTATGCGAGTATATGGGTTTCTATGCGAGTATATGGGTTTCTATGCAAGTCTATGGGGTTCTATGCGAGTCTACGGGTCTCTATGCGAGTCTATGGGGTTCTATGCGAGTCTATGGGGTTCTATGCGAGTCTATGGGTTTTTATGCGAGTCTATGGGTTTCTATGCGAGTATATGGGGTTCTGTAGGAATATATGGGTTTCTATGCGAGTATATGGGTTTCTATGCGAGTATATGGGGTTCTATGCGAGTCTATGGGTTTCTATGCGAGTCTATGGGTTTCTATGCAAGTCTATGGGTTTCTATGCGAGTATACGGGGTTCTATGCGAGTCTACGGGTCTCTATGCTAGTCTGTGCGTCTGCATGCGAGTCTATGGGTCTCTGTGCGAGTCTATGGATCTGTATGTCTTCATCGATGAACCATGGTGACGACTGCACACTGAGAGACAGAGGAACACGTGGGCTAGAGAACACACGCCGGGTTCATGACATCATCGCATCGATCTCCATCCAGCAGTGGATAGACGATGGTGATGATGATGATCACACTCGGAGAGGAACACGTGGGCTAGAGAACACACGCTGGGTTCATGACATCTTCGCATCTATCTCCATCCAGCAGTGGATAGACGATGGTGATGATGATGATCACACTCGGAGAGGAACACGTGGGCTAGAGAACACACGCTGGGTTCATGACATCTTCGCATCGATCTCCATCCAGCAGTGGATAAACGATGGTGATGATCACACTCGGAGAGGAACACGTGGGCTAGAGAACACACGCCGGGTTCATGAATGAGGGGGGCAGGATGGGGGGCGGGGAGATTGGAGGGAGTGGAGAGGGGGGATGGGGCGGGAGAGATGCAGGGAGTGGGGGGGGGGTGGGGGGCACGGTGAGGGAGGAGGAAGAGGGGGAGATTGGAGAGGGGAGAGTGGAGAGGGGAGAGTGGAGAGTGAAGAGGGGAGAGTGAAGAGGTGGAGAGTGAAGAGGTGGAGAGTGAAGAGGTGGACAGTGAAGAGGTGGAGAGTGAAGAGGTGGAGAGTGAAGAGGTGAGAGTGAAGAGGTGGAGAGTGAAGAGGTGGAGAGTGAAGAGGTGGAGAGTGAAGAGGTGGAGAGTGAAGAGGTGGACAGTGAAGAGGTGGACAGTGAAGAGGTGGAGAGTGAAGAGTGAAGAGGTGGAGAGTGAAGAGGTGGACAGTGAAGAGGTGGACAGTGAAGAGGTGGAGAGTGAAGAGTGAAGAGTGGAGAGTGAAGAGGTGGAGAGTGAAGAGGTGGAGAGTGAAGAGGTGGAGAGTGAAGAGGTGAGAGTGAAGAGGTGAGAGTGAAGAGGTGGACAGTGAAGAGGTGGACAGTGAAGAGGTGGAGAGTGAAGAGGTGGAGAGTGAAGAGGTGGAGAGTGAAGAGGTGAGAGTGAAGAGGTGGACAGTGAAGAGGTGGACAGTGAAGAGGTGGAGAGTGAAGAGTGAAGAGGTGGAGAGTGAAGAGGTGGAGAGTGAAGAGGTGGACAGTGAAGAGTGAAGAGTGGAGAGTGAAGAGTGGAGAGTGAAGAGTGGAGAGTGAAGAGGTGGAGAGTGAAGAGTGAAGAGTGGAGAGTGAAGAGTGGAGAGTGAAGAGGTGGAGAGTGAAGAGGTGAGAGTGAAGAGGTGGAGAGTGAAGAGGTGGAGAGTGTTGCCCTCTCCGCGTGATTGATGCCCGCGCGCTCCCTCCGCGCGCTTCTCGGACAGGAAGCGAGGCCCACGTGGGGGGCCCAGCCCGCTGCTGTCTCTGTAGTGGGCGTGCTGTCTGTCTAGTGGGTGTGCTGTCTGTCTAGTGGGTGTGCTGTCTGTCTAGTGGGTGTGCTGTCTGTCTAGTGGGTGTGCTGTCTGTCTACTGGGTGTGCTGTCTGTCTAGTGGGTGTGCTGTCTCTGTAGTGGGCGTGCTGTCTGTCTAGTGGGTGTGCTATCTGTCTAGTGGGTGTGCTGTCTGTCTAGTGGGTGTGCTGTCTGTCTAGTGGGTGTGCTGTCTGTCTAGTGGGTGTGCTGTCTGTCTAGTGGGTGTGCTATCTGTCTAGTGGGTGTGCTGTCTGTCTAGTGGGTGTGCTGTCTGTCTAGTGGGTGTGCTGTCTGTCTAGTGGGTGTGCTGTCTGTCTAGTGGGTGTGCTGTCTGTCTAGTGGGTGTGCTGTCTGTCTAGTGGGTGTGCTGTCTGTCTAGTGGGTGTGCTGTCTGTCTAGTGGGTGTGCTGTCTGTCTAGTGGGTGTGCTGTCTGTCTAGTGGGTGTGCTGTCTGTCTAGTGGGTGTGCTGTCTGTCTAGTGGGTGTGCTGTCTGTCTAGTGGGTGTGCTGTCTGTCTAGTGGGTGTGCTGTCTGTATAGTGGGTGTGCTGTCTGTCTAGTGGGTGTGCTGTCTGTCTAGTGGGTGTGCTGTCTGTCTAGTGGGTGTGCTGTCTGTCTAGTGGGTGTGCTGTCTGTCTAGTGGGTGTGCTGTCTGTCTAGTGGGTGTGCTGTCTGTCTACTGGGTGTGCTGTCTGTCTAGTGGGTGTGCTGTCTGTCTACTGGGTGTGCTGTCTGTCTAGTGGGTGTGCTGTCTCTGTAGTGGGTGTGCTGTCTGTCTAGTGGGTGTGCTGTCTGTCTAGTGGGTGTGCTGTCTGTCTAGTGGGTGTGCTGTCTGTCTAGTGGGTGTGCTGTCTGTCTAGTGGGTGTGCTGTCTGTCTAGTGGGTGTGCTGTCTGTCTACTGGGTGTGCTGTCTGTCTAGTGGGTGTGCTGTCTCTGTAGTGGGTGTGCTGTCTGTCTAGTGGGTGTGCTGTCTGTCTAGTGGGTGTGCTGTCTCTGTAGTGGGTGTGCTGTCTGTCTAGTGGGTGTGCTGTCTCTGTAGTGGGCGTGCTGTCTGTCTAGTGGGTGTGCTGTCTGTCTAGTGGGTGTGCTGTCTCTGTAGTGGGTGTGCTGTCTGTCTAGTGAGTGTACTGTCTCTGTAGTGGGTGTGCTGTCTGTCTAGTGGGCGTGCTGTCTGTCTAGTGGGTGTGCTGTCTCTGTAGTGGGTGTGCTGTCTGTCTAGTGGGTGTGCTGTCTGTCTAGTGGGTGTGCTGTCTGTCTAGTGGGTGTGCTGTCTCTGTAGTGGGTGTGCTGTCTGTCTAGTGGGTGTGCTGTCTGTCTAGTGGGTGTGCTGTCTGTCTAGTGGGTGTGCTGTCTCTGTAGTGGGTGTGCTGTCTGTCTAGTGGGTGTGCTGTCTCTGTAGTGGGCGTGCTGTCTGTCTAGTGGGTGTGCTGTCTGTCTAGTGGGTGTTCTGTCTCTGTAGTGGGTGTGCTGTCTGTCTAATGGGTGTACTGTCTCTGTAGTGGGTGTGCTGTCTGTCTAGTGGGCGTGCTGTCTGTCTAGTGGGTGTGCTGTCTCTGTAGTGGGTGTGCTGTCTGTCTAGTGGGTGTGCTGTCTGTCTACTGGGTGTACTGTCTGTCTAGTGGGTGTGCTGTCTGTCTAGTGGGTGTGCTGTCTGTCTAGTGGGTGTGCTGTCTGTCTAGTGGGTGTGCTGTCTCTGTAGTGGGTGTGCTGTCTGTCTAGTGGGTGTGCTGTCTGTCTACTGGGTGTGCTGTCTGTCTAGTGGGTGTGCTGTCTGTCTAGTGGGTGTACTGTCTCTGTAGTGGGTGTGCTGTCTGTCTAGTGGGTGTGCTGTCTCTGTAGTGGGTGTGCTGTCTGTCTAGTGGGTGTGCTGTCTGTCTAGTGGGTGTGCTGTCTCTGTAGTGGGTGTGCTGTCTGTCTACTGGGTGTGCTGTCTGTCTAGTGGGTGTGCTGTCTGTCTAGTGGGTGTGCTGTCTGTCTAGTGGGTGTGCTGTCTGTCTAGTGGGTGTGCTGTCTGTCTAGTGGGTGTGCTGTCTGTCTAGTGGGTGTGCTGTCTGTCTACTGGGTGTGCTGTCTGTCTAGTGGGTGTGCTGTCTCTGTAGTGGGTGTGCTGTCTGTCTAGTGGGTGTGCTGTCTGTCTAGTGGGTGTGCTGTCTCTGTAGTGGGTGTGCTGTCTGTCTAGTGGGTGTGCTGTCTCTGTAGTGGGCGTGCTGTCTGTCTAGTGGGTGTGCTGTCTGTCTAGTGGGTGTGCTGTCTCTGTAGTGGGTGTGCTGTCTGTCTAGTGAGTGTACTGTCTCTGTAGTGGGTGTGCTGTCTGTCTAGTGGGCGTGCTGTCTGTCTAGTGGGTGTGCTGTCTCTGTAGTGGGTGTGCTGTCTGTCTAGTGGGTGTGCTGTCTGTCTAGTGGGTGTGCTGTCTGTCTAGTGGGTGTGCTGTCTCTGTAGTGGGTGTGCTGTCTGTCTAGTGGGTGTGCTGTCTGTCTAGTGGGTGTGCTGTCTGTCTAGTGGGTGTGCTGTCTCTGTAGTGGGTGTGCTGTCTGTCTAGTGGGTGTGCTGTCTCTGTAGTGGGCGTGCTGTCTGTCTAGTGGGTGTGCTGTCTGTCTAGTGGGTGTTCTGTCTCTGTAGTGGGTGTGCTGTCTGTCTAATGGGTGTACTGTCTCTGTAGTGGGTGTGCTGTCTGTCTAGTGGGCGTGCTGTCTGTCTAGTGGGTGTGCTGTCTCTGTAGTGGGTGTGCTGTCTGTCTAGTGGGTGTGCTGTCTGTCTACTGGGTGTACTGTCTGTCTAGTGGGTGTGCTGTCTGTCTAGTGGGTGTGCTGTCTGTCTAGTGGGTGTGCTGTCTGTCTAGTGGGTGTGCTGTCTCTGTAGTGGGTGTGCTGTCTGTCTAGTGCGTGTGCTGTCTGTCTACTGGGTGTGCTGTCTGTCTAGTGGGTGTGCTGTCTGTCTAGTGGGTGTACTGTCTCTGTAGTGGGTGTGCTGTCTGTCTAGTGGGTGTGCTGTCTCTGTAGTGGGTGTGCTGTCTGTCTAGTGGGTGTGCTGTCTCTGTAGTGGGCGTGCTGTCTGTCTAGTGGGTGTGCTGTCTGTCTAGTGGGTGTGCTGTCTCTGTAGTGGGTGTGCTGTCTGTCTAGTGGGTGTACTGTCTCTGTAGTGGGTGTGCTGTCTGTCTAGTGGGCGTGCTGTCTGTCTAGTGGGTGTGCTGTCTGTCTAGTGGGTGTGCTGTCTGTCTAGTGGGTGTGCTGTCTGTCTAGTGGGTGTGCTGTCTCTGTAGTGGGTGTGCTGTCTGTCTAGTGGGTGTGCTGTCTGTCTAGTGGGTGTGCTGTCTGTCTAGTGGGTGTGCTGTCTGTCTAGTGGGCGTGCTGTCTGTCTAGTGGGTGTGCTGTCTCTCTAGTGGGTGTGCTGTCTGTATAGTGGGTGTGCTGTCTGTCTAGTGGGTGTGCTGTCTCTCTAGTGGGTGTGCTGTCTGTCTAGTGGGTGTGCTGTCTGTCTAGTGGGTGTGCTGTCTCTGTAGTGGGTGTGCTGTCTGTCTAGTGGGTGTACTGTCTCTGTAGTGGGTGTGCTGTCTGTCTAGTGGGCGTGCTGTCTGTCTAGTGGGTGTGCTGTCTCTGTAGTGGGTGTGCTGTCTGTCTAGTGGGTGTGCTGTCTGTCTAGTGGGTGTGCTGTCTGTATAGTGGGTGTGCTGTCTGTCTAGTGGGTGTGCTGTCTCTGTAGTGGGTGTGCTGTCTGTCTAGTGGGTGTGCTGTCTCTCTAGTGGGTGTGCTGTCTGTCTAGTGGGTGTGCTGTCTCTGTAGTGGGTGTGCTGTCTGTCTAGTGGGTGTGCTGTCTCTGTAGTGGGCGTGCTGTCTGTCTAGTGGGTGTGCTGTCTGTCTAGTGGGTGTGCTGTCTCTGTAGTGGGTGTGCTGTCTGTCTAATGGGTGTACTGTCTCTGTAGTGGGTGTGCTGTCTGTCTAGTGGGCGTGCTGTCTGTCTAGTGGGTGTGCTGTCTCTGTAGTGGGTGTGCTGTCTGTCTAGTGGGTGTGCTGTCTGTCTACTGGGTGTACTGTCTGTCTAGTGGGTGTGCTGTCTGTCTAGTGGGTGTGCTGTCTGTCTAGTGGGTGTGCTGTCTGTCTAGTGGGTGTGCTGTCTCTGTAGTGGGTGTGCTGTCTGTCTAGTGGGTGTGCTGTCTGTCTACTGGGTGTGCTGTCTGTCTAGTGGGTGTGCTGTCTGTCTAGTGGGTGTACTGTCTCTGTAGTGGGTGTGCTGTCTGTCTAGTGGGTGTGCTGTCTCTGTAGTGGGTGTGCTGTCTGTCTAGTGGGTGTGCTGTCTCTGTAGTGGGCGTGCTGTCTGTCTAGTGGGTGTGCTGTCTGTCTAGTGGGTGTGCTGTCTCTGTAGTGGGTGTGCTGTCTGTCTAGTGGGTGTACTGTCTCTGTAGTGGGTGTGCTGTCTGTCTAGTGGGCGTGCTGTCTGTCTAGTGGGTGTGCTGTCTGTCTAGTGGGTGTGCTGTCTGTCTAGTGGGTGTGCTGTCTCTGTAGTGGGTGTGCTGTCTGTCTAGTGGGTGTGCTGTCTGTCTAGTGGGTGTGCTGTCTGTCTAGTGGGTGTGCTGTCTGTCTAGTGGGTGTGCTGTCTGTCTAGTGGGTGTGCTGTCTCTCTAGTGGGTGTGCTGTCTGTCTAGTGGGTGTGCTGTCTCTCTAGTGGGTGTGCTGTCTGTATAGTGGGTGTGCTGTCTGTCTAGTGGGTGTGCTGTCTCTCTAGTGGGTGGGCTGTCTGTCTACTGGGTGTGCTGTCTGTCTAGTGGGTGTGCTGTCTCTCTAGTGGGTGTGCTGTCTGTCTAGTGGGTGTGCTGTCTGTCTAGTGGGCGTGCTGTCTGTCTAGTGGGCGTGCTGTCTGTCTAGTGGGTGTGCTGTCTGTCTAGTAGGTGTGCTGTCTGTCTAGTGGGTGTGCTGTCTGTCTAGTGGGCGTGCTGTCTGTCTAGAGGGCGTGCTGTCTGTCTAGTGGGTGTGCTGTCTGTCTAGTGGGTGTGCTGTCTGTCTAGTGGGTGTGCTGTCTGTATAGTGGGCGTGCTGTCTGTCTAGTGGGCGTGCTGTCTATCTAGTGGCCGTGCTGTATGTCTAGTGGGTGTGCTGTCTGTCTAGTGGGTGTGCTGTCTGTCTAGTGGGTGTGCTGTCTGTCTAGTGGGTGTGCTGTCTGTCTAGTGGGTGTGCTGTCTGTCTAGTGGGTGTGCTGTCTGTCTAGTGGGTGTGCTGTCTGTCTAGTGGGTGTGCTGTCTGTCTAGTGGGTGTGCTGTCTGTCTAGTGGGTGTGCTGTCTGTCTAGTTGGTGTGCTGTCTCTCTAGTGGGTGTGCTGTCTGTCTAGTGGGTGTGCTGTCTCTCTAGTGGGTGTGCTGTCTGTATAGTGGGTGTGCTGTCTGTCTAGTGGGTGTGCTGTCTCTCTAGTGGGTGGGCTGTCTGTCTACTGGGTGTGCTGTCTGTCTAGTGGGTGTGCTGTCTCTCTAGTGGGTGTGCTGTCTGTCTCGTGGGTGTGCTGTCTGTCTAGTGGGCGTGCTGTCTGTCTAGTGGGCGTGCTGTCTGTCTAGTGGGTGTGCTGTCTGTCTAGTGGGTGTGCTGTCTGTCTAGTGGGTGTGCTGTCTGTCTAGTGGGCGTGCTGTCTGTCTAGAGGGCGTGCTGTCTGTCTAGTGGGTGTGCTGTCTGTCTAGTGGGTGTGCTGTCTGTCTAGTGGGTGTGCTGTCTGTATAGTGGGCGTGCTGTCTGTCTAGTGGGCGTGCTGTCTGTCTAGTGGGCGTGCTGTCTGTCTAGTGGGTGTGCTGTCTGTCTAGTGGGTGTGCTGTCTGTCTAGTGGGCGTGCTGTCTGTCTAGTGGGCGTGCTGTCTGTCTAGTGGGTGTGCTGTCTGTCTAGTAGGTGTGCTGTCTGTCTAGTGGGTGTGCTGTCTGTCTAGTGGGTGTGCTGTCTGTCTAGTGGGTGTGCTGTCTGTCTAGTGGGTGTGCTGTCTGTCTAGTGGGCGTGCTGTCTGTCTAGTGGGTGTGCTGTCTGTCTAGTGGGTGTTCTGTCTCTGTAGTGGGTGTGCTGTCTGTCTACTGGGTGTGCTGTCTGACTAGTGGGTGT
The DNA here is from genome assembly GCF_048934315.1 of Petromyzon marinus. Lineage (NCBI taxonomy): Eukaryota > Metazoa > Chordata > Hyperoartia > Petromyzontiformes > Petromyzontidae > Petromyzon > Petromyzon marinus. The sequence continues at coordinate 7,724,723 of NC_133731.1, read as the reverse complement.
GCTGTCTGTCTACTGGGTGTGCTGTCTGTCTAGTGGGTGTGCTGTCTGTCTAGTGGGTGTGCTGTCTGTCTAGTGGGTGTGCTGTCTCTGTAGTGGGTGTGCTGTCTGTCTACTGGGTGTGCTGTCTGTCTAGTGGGCGTGCTGTCTGTCTACTGGGTGTGCTGTCTGTCTAGTGGGTGTGCTGTCTCTGTAGTGGGTGTGCTGTCTGTCTACTGGGTGTGCTGTCTGTCTACTGGGTGTGCTGTCTGTCTAGTGGGTGTGCTGTCTGTCTACTGGGTGTGCTGTCTGTCTAGTGGGCGTGCTGTCTGTCTACTGGGTGTGCTGTCTGTCTAATGGGTGTGCTGTCTGTCTAGTGGGTGTGCTGTCTGTCTAGTGGGTGTGCTGTCTGTCTACTGGGTGTGCTGTCTGTCTAGTGGGCGTGCTGTCTGTCTACTGGGTGTGCTGTCTGTCTAGTGGGTGTGCTGTCTGTCTAGTGGGTGTGCTGTCTGTCTAGTGGGTGTGCTGTCTGTCTAGTGGGTGTGCTGTCTGTCTAGTGGGTGTGCTGTCTGTCTAGTGGGTGTGCTGTCTGTCTAGTAGGTGTGCTGTCTGTCTAGTGGGCGTGCTGTCTGTCTAGTGGGTGTGTTGTCTGTCTAGTGGGTGTGCTGTCTGTCTAGTGGGTGTGCTGTCTGTCTAGTGGGTGTGCTGTCTGTCTAGTGGGCGTGCTGTCTCTCTAGTGGGTGTGCTGTCTGTCTAGTGGGTGTGCTGTCTGTCTAGTGGGTGTGCTGTCTGTCTAGTGGGTGTGCTGTCTGTCTAGTGGGCGTGCTGTCTGTCTAGTGGGTGTGTTGTCTGTCTAGTGGGTGTGGTGTCTGTCTAGTGGGTGTGCTGTCTGTCTAGTGGGTGTGCTGTCTGTCTAGTGGGCGTGCTGTCTCTCTAGTGGGTGTGCTGTCTGTCTAGTGGGTGTGCTGTCTGTCTAGTGGGTGTGCTGTCTGTCTTGTGGGTGTGCTGTCTGTCTAGTGGGCGTGCTGTCTCTGTAGTGGGTGTGCTGTCTGTCTAGTGAGTGTGCTGTCTCTCTAGTGGGTGTGCTGTCTCTCTAGTGGGTGTGTTGTCTGTCTAGTGGGTGTGCTGTCTCTCTAGTGGGTCTCCTGAAGACTGGCTAGCCAGTACACTGACTAGCCAGGAGACCGGCTCGCCAGGAGACTGGCTCGCCAGTACACTGGCTAGCCAGTACACTGACTAGCCAGGAGACTGGCTCGCCAGGAGACTAGCTAGCCAGTACACTGACTAGCCAGGAGACTGGCTAGCCAGTACACTGGCTCGCCAGTACACTGACCTGTGGTCGAGCGGCTGGTCATTAGACTGGCGACCCTCTGACGGCGTCATACACCCGCAGTGTGCTCTTGACGTTTGGCGGTTGTAGTGGCGGTATTGGGCCTGTACGCGGTGCGAGATGGTGGCATTGTTGTGGCGTTGTTGTTCGTGGTGGTGGTTTTTGGGGTGGTGGTGGTGGCGGTTTTGGTGGTGATGGTTTTGGTAGTGTTGGTGGTTTCGATGGTGGTGGTTGTTGGTGGGGTTGGTTTTGGTGGTGGTGGTTTTGGTAGTGGTGGTAGTGATGATGGCTTTAGTGGTGGTTTTTGGTAGTGGCGGTGGTTTGGGTGGTGGTGGTTGTTGGTAGTAGCGGTGGTTGTGGTGGTTTTGGTGGTGGTAGTTTTGGTGGTGGTGGTGATGGTTGGTGGTGGTTTTGGTGGTGGTAGTTTTGGTGGTTGTGTTGGTTGTGGTGGTGGTAGTTTTGGTGGTTTTGTTGGTGGTGGCCGTGTTTCGGGGTCCCTACGGGCCCGGCCACAGGAAGCAATCGAGCTCCGAGCCGGGCTCCGCGGAGCGACGCGGGGAGGAGTGGGGAGGGGAGGGAGCCTGCCCCACCCCCCACCCCCGCCCCCCACGGCGTCGCGTGCCGGGGCCCCCCAGCAGGGCCCCTCGCCACTCCCCGCGGGGCTCGGGGACCAGGAAGCGGGGTTTCCCGTCACCCCACCCCCTCCTCCTCCCCTCTCCCCCCCCCTCCACCACCCCCCCCCCCTCCATCACCCCCCTCCTCCTCCCCTCTCCACCACCCCCCCTCCACCCCCCTCCACCCCCTCTCCACCAATAAACAACAATAAGAACAGCAGCAGCAGCAGTAATAATAATAACAATGAAGAAGACGACTAGCAGGCTCGTGAGTGAGCCTGGGCTGGCGACGCGCTCCGGGTCCCCGCGCCTCCCCTCGGGAGAGCCTCAGGAAGCGCTTCAGAAGGGAGGGCTCCAAAGCCGGGCTCGGGATTGATAAATATTACAGCGATGGGGATAGCGAGCTAATTGTGAGTCTGTGGGTCTCTGTGCGAGTCTGTGGGGCTCTGTGTGAGTCTGTGGGTCTCTGCGTGAGTCTGTGGGTCTCTGTGTGAATCTATGGGTCTCTGTGTGAGTCTGTGGGCCTCTGTGTGAGTCTATATACGTCATAGGGGAGAAGGGTGGATTGCACTTCAGCGATTCGTGGAGTGAGGGAGCCATGGAGCCATGGAATGAGTCGTTTAGTGACTGAGTGAGTCGCTGAGTGAGTCGCTGAGTGAGTGAGTCACTAAGTGAGTCGCTGAGTGAGTCGCTGAGTGAGTGAGTCGCTGAGTGAGCGCGGGTGCTGACGCGGACGAGCAAGCGCGTGCACATACGCACACGTGCACACACGTACACACACGTGCACACACGTACACACACGCGTACACACACACGTACACACACACACGTACACACACACGTGCACACACACGTGCACACACGCACACATACACACACGCACACACACATACACACGCACAATCACGTCGCGCGCGTGGTGGTGCCGACGGGACGAGATTCGGGGATCCGAGCCCGCGGTGTCTGAGCTGGGGGGGTTTCAAAGGCATCAGCAGCAGCATCAGCAGTGGCGACTGCTGCTGATGCTGCTGCCTTTGTGTTCCCCCAAGGCTTGCAGCAGCAGCAGCATCAGCAGTGGCGACTGCTGCTGATGCTGCTGCCTTTGTGTTCCCCCAAGGCTTGCAGCAGCAGCAGCAGCAGTGGCGACTGCTGCTGCTGCTCCAAGCCTTGGGGGAACACCGCGGCACATGCTCGCTGCACATTTGCACCCGGACGCGAGTTTTCTCCTGCTGCTGCTGCTGTTTAAGCGGTAGTTGCTGAGTAACAGACTCGAGGGGCCCACAACGTGAAACGTCCAGTAACAAACAGCACCGACATGGTTATGCAACGCAGTAGATGAGAGTTAACATGGTTATTGAGTTGGGCGCACCCAGCCCATGGGGCCCCTGGCTCTCTGAGCCACGGTGATTAACACTGAACCCCAGGTGGAGCCATAGTCTGGCTCTGTGAGCCACGGTGATTAACACTGAACCCCAGGTGGAGCCATAGTGTGGCTCTCTGAGCCACGGTGATTAACACTGAACCCCAGGTGGAGCCATAGTCTGGCTCTATGACCCACGGTGATTGACACTGAACCCTAGGGGAGCCATAGTCTGGCTCTCTGAGCCACGGTGATTAACACTGAACCCCAGGTGGAGCCATAGTCTGGCTCTCTGAGCCACGGTGCTTCACGCTGATGCCGTCCCGGGGAGACGCAGCGCCAGGGGTGACTTTGTCGGGAGGTGCGAGGGAGGGGAAGGAGGGGAGGGGAGGGAGAGAGGGAGGGAGGGAGAGGAAGGAGAGGAGGGAGGGAGGGAGAGAGGGAGAGGAAGGAGAGGAGGGAGGGAGGGGAAGGAGAGGAGGGAGGGATGGAGGGGAGGGAGGGGAGGGAGGGAGGGGAGGGAGGGAGGTAGAGGAGGGGAGGGAGGGAGGGAGAGAGGGGAGGGAAGGAGGGGAGGGAGGGAGGGGAGGGAGGGAGGGGAGGGGTTCCCCCAATACCTGGGCTACCTGAAGCCGTTACCCGGGAGACGGCAAGGGGGCGGGGGCGCTGATGAGTAAGCGGAGAATCGTTTTAAAGCCCCGCCCCCCTCCCCCGTCACCACCCCCACCACTCCGGGCGCTGTCTCACCATTGGCTCAGGCAGTGAGTGACACCTCTCTGGGTTTTTGGACTCACAACCTTGCCCGGCCACCTTTGTCTCCCCGGTGCCGATGCTCTCACACATTGCACCGGTTATTCGAGGGGTGCCACCTGGCCGGGGTTTGATCTTTGACCCAGACAGCTTGGAAATCTGCGCCTGCGTTCGGGTGGCAGCAGGAGTTGATTTGTACCGAGATCTGGTACACGTGTTGCTATGTTGAATTTTACGATCACAGGAGACCGCACAGGGTTGATCAAAGACTCACCAACTCACTCACTCGCTCACCCACTCACTCACACACTCACACACTCACCCACTCACACACTCACCCACTCACTCACACACTCACCCACCCACTCACTCACTCACCCACTCACTCACCCGCCCACCCACACACTCACCCACCCACTCACCCACCCACTCACCCACTCACTCACACACTCACTCACTCACCCACCCACTCAACCACCCACTCACTCGCCCACTCACTCACTCACACACTCACCCACCCACTCACCCACCCACTCACCCACCCACTCACCCACCCACTCACCCACCCACTCACCCACTCACCCACTCACTCACTCATCCACCCACTCACCCACCCACCCACCCACTCACCCACCCACTCACCCACCCACCCACTCACCCACCCACTCACCCACCCACCCACCCACTCACCCACCCACTCACCCACCCGCTCACCCACCCGCTCACCCACCCACTCGTCCACTCGCCCACCCGCCCACCCATCCACTCACACACCCACTCGCCCACTTGCCCACTCGCCCACTCACCCACCCACCCATCCACCCACTCATCCACCCACCCATTCACTCACACACTCACTGACCCACCCACTCACTTATTTACTCACTCACCCGCTCACTCACTCATCCACCCATGCACTCACCCGCTCACTCACTCACCCACCCATGCACTCACCCACCCATGCACTCGCCCACCCGCCCACTCACTCACCGACTCACCCACTGGCCCACTCACCGACTCACCCACCCACCCATCCACTAATGGGTTACACCTGCCCAGGACTTGGCATCTGTTTTCTGGCAGCTTGAATTTATTTGTAGTGAGATCCGCTACCGGCGTTGCCGCGTTAAACTTCATCATCAGAGGAGGCTACACGGTCTGGATGACTGGGAAAAGTGTCTCAGTTTTTGTATTATTTTATTATGCCCGGTAAGGCCCCGCTGAGCGAGGTAGCTCGTTTTTCAGAAGCGACCTGGTGAACGCAAATGATAGCCCAACCAAGTGGCGGCTTCTCGACATCACGAGCACGTGGACTTTGAGAGCAGCCAAATAACTCTCAAACGCGTGACGTCGGTTGGTTCTAAATGTAGAGGGAAGAACCGCAGGACCCGGGGGAAAATAATCGATGCGACCACGGGGAGAGAGACACGCAAACTCCAAATATACAGCAGCAGGCCTAATCAGGGTCGGCATCGAACCCAGGACCTCCTGTATATCAGGCGAGGTAGTTAACATCTCCTAGCCACCGTGATGATGATGATGAAAGAGAGAGACTTGCAAACTCAATATACAGCAGTAGGCGTCGTCAGGGTCGGGATCGAACCCAGGACCTCCTGTAGACCAGGCGAGGTAGTCACCGCCTCGAGACCCAGAGACCTCTAGGGCATTACCTAGAGAGAGAGCCAGACTAAGGCTCCCCTAGGGTTCGTGTTAATTCAAGAGGCTCATAGACCCAGACTAAGGCTCCCCTAGGGTTCGTGTTAATTCAAGAGGCTCATAGAGCCAGACTAAGACCTCCCTAGGGTTCGTGTTAATTCAAGAGGCTCATCCAGCCAGACTAAGGCCTCCCTAGGGTTCGTGTTAATTCAAGAGGCTCATAGAGCCAGACTAAGGCTCCCCTAGGGTTCGTGTTAATTCAAGAGGCTCATAGAGCCAGACTAAGGCCTCCCTAGGGTTCGTGTTAATTCAAGAGGCTCATCCAGCCAGACTAAGGCCTCCCTAGGGTTCAGTGTTAATTCAAGAGGCTCATAGAGCCAGACTAAGGCCTCCCTAGGGTTCAGTGTTAATTCAAGAGGCTCATCCAGCCAGACTAAGGCTCCCCTAGGGTTCAGTGTTAATTCAAGAGGCTCATAGAGCCAGACTAAGGCTCCCCTAGGGTTCGTGTTAATTCAAGAGGCTCATCCAGCCAGACTAAGGCTCCCCTAGGGTTCAGTGTTAATTCAAGAGGCTCATAGAGCCAGACTAAGGCTCCCCTAGGGTTCAGTGTTAATTCAAGAGGCTCATAGAGCCAGACTAAGGCTCCCCTAGGGTTCAGTGTTAATTCAAGAGGCTCATCCAGCCAGACTAAGGCTCCCCTAGGGTTCGTGTTAATTCAAGAGGCTCATAGAGCCAGACTAAGGCTCCCCTAGGGTTCGTGTTAATTCAAGAGGCTCATAGAGCCAGACTAAGGCTCCCCTAGGGTCAGTGTTAATTCAAGAGGCTCATCCAGCCAGACTAAGGCCTCCCTAGGGTTCGTGTTAATTCAAGAGGCTCATAGAGCCAGACTAAGGCTCCCCTAGGGTTCGTGTTAATTCAAGAGGCTCATCCAGCCAGACTAAGGCCTCCCTAGGGTTCAGTGTTAATTCAAGAGGCTCATAGAGCCAGACTAAGGCTCCCCTAGGGTTCAGTGTTAATTCAAGAGGCTCATCCAGCCAGACTAAGGCTCCCCTAGGGTTCGTGTTAATTCAAGAGGCTCATCCAGCCAGACTAAGGCTCCCCTAGGGTTCAGTGTTAATTCAAGAGGCTCATCCAGCCAGACTAAGGCCTCCCTAGGGTTCAGTGTTAATTCAAGAGGCTCATAGAGCCAGACTAAGGCTCCCCTAGGGTTCAGTGTTAATTCAAGAGGCTCATCCAGCCAGACTAAGGCTCCCCTAGGGTTCGTGTTAATTCAAGAGGCTCATCCAGCCAGACTAAGGCCTCCCTAGGGTTCAGTGTTAATTCAAGAGGCTCATAGAGCCAGACTAAGGCTCCCCTAGGGTTCAGTGTTAATTCAAGAGGCTCATCCAGCCAGACTAAGGCCTCCCTAGGGTTCAGTGTTAATTCAAGAGGCTCATAGAGCCAGACTAAGGCTCCCCCAGGGTTCAGTGTTAATCCAAGAGGCTCATAGAGCCGGACGAAGGCTCCCGCCCCCCCCCATAGCTATCGAGGTGCAACGCCACCGTTTAACCGGCACAGCGCGGACGTTGGGGTCATTCAAGGTCATGGGGCTGCGGGGGAGATAGGGAGGGGCGAGGGAGGGGGCCGGGGGTGCGAGCCGCCTCCCCCCCCCGCGTGACACGTGGTCCAGGAATTCCACCGTGGCCCTCTAATTGTGATTGCCGGAATTCTTTCACGGTCATCGCCATGGGAATGTGGAATTTCCACCGGGGGGCCCGGCTCGGCGGGGGGGTCGGGGGGGGGGGCGTAACGAGCCTGGTGAGTATGGTTACCTGTAGGGTAACGAGCGTGGTGAAGTATGGTTACCTGTAACGAGCGTGGTGAAGTATGGTTACCAGTAACGAGCGTGGTGAAGTATGGTTACCAGTAACGAGCGTGGTGAAGTATGGTTACCAGTAGGGTAACTAGCGTGGTGAAGTATGGTTACCAGTAACGAGCGTGGTGAAGTATGGTTACCTGTAACGAGCGTGGTGAAGTATGGTTACCAGTAGGGTAACTAGCGTGGTGAAGTATGGTTACCTGTAGGGTAACTAGCGTGGTGAAGTATGGTTACCAGTAACGAGCGTGGTGAAGTATGGTTACCTGTAGGGTAACTAGCGTGGTGAAGTATGGTTACCTGTAGGGTAACTAGCGTGGTGAAGTATGGTTACCTGTAGGGTAACGAGCGTGGTGAAGTATGGTTACCTGTAACGAGCGTGGTGAAGTATGGTTACCTGTAACGAGTGTGGTGAAGTATGGTTACCTGTAGGGTAACGAGCGTGGTGAAGTATGGTTACCTGTAGGGTAACTAGCGTGGTGAAGTATGGTTACCTGTAACGAGCGTGGTGAAGTATGGTTACCTGTAACGAGCGTGGTGAAGTATGGTTACCTGTAGGGTAACGAGCGTGGTGAAGTATGGTTACCGGCAGCGAAACGACGGACCTGTGATGTATTGAAGCCGGTCGTGGCGGCTGGCACGATGCCCATTCGCCTTTGTCTTCCCGGTGGTGCCGGATGAAGCGAGTGCGGGGCCTATAGCGTGCACGTGTTATAAATGGGCCCTACATTTTTAAAAAAAAATATTAAAACACATAAATGTTTAACTTTCACAGTAAAGTAATTGGATTTTTGTCATTTGCTATACGACCAGATAATATGACAAATCGCTAACCTTAAACACCCAAGTCGGTCGTAAAAGTCGCAGGCAGTATAGTACTATAGTAATAGAGCAAGTGCAGTATCACTGAACCGGAATTGATAGCTTGAAAGCATTTAGCGCGGGGCCCTTGAAAGTGCGGGGCCCGTAGCATTTGTAACTACTAAATATGTAGCTACTACACGTGTAGTAGTGTAGCTATTGCACGTGTAGTTGTGTAGCTATTGCACGTGTAGTAGTGTAGCTACTGCACGTGTAGCAGTGTAGCTACTGCACGTGTAGCAGTGTAGCTACTGCACGTGTAGCAGTGTAGCAGCTACTGCACGTGTAGCTGCTACTGCACTTGTAGCTGCTACTGCATGTGTAGCTGCTACTGCACGTGTAGCTGCTACTGTAAGTGTAGCAGTGTAGCAGCTACTGCACGTGTAGCTCCTTGTGCTAATGGTATAATCCGACACTGCCAGCACCAGTCTTTGTGTTTTGACGCGGGCGCTCCTGGAGGATGCCATCGGGAGTTGATTTGCCCACTGATCTGTAGCCGGCGTTTGCCGTCTGGAACTTCATCATCGCCGGAGATTGGGAACCGTTTCATTTGGAAGGCGCTGGAGCCACGCACACTTGGAGAAATCTCGATTGAAAACTCGCTTCTCGCGAAGCGCTTTGTTCGTGTTTTAGTTTTGGTTGCCTTCACCCACGACTCCTTCACCCGCGACTCCTTCACCCGCGACTCCTTCACCTGCAACTCCTTCACCCGCAACTCCTTCACCCGCAACTCCTTCACCCGCGACCCCTTCACCCGCGACTCCTTCACCCGCGACTCCTTCACCCGCGACTCCTTCACCCGCAACTCCTTCACCCGCAACTCCTTCACCCGCAACCCCTTCACCCGCGACTCCTTCACCCGCGACTCCTTCACCCGCGACTCCTTCACCCGCGACTCCTTCACCCGCGACTCCTTCACCCGCAACTCCTTCACCCGCGACTCCTTCACCCGCGACTCCTTCACCCGCAACTCCTTCACCCGCGACTCCTTCACCTGCAACTCCTTCACCCGCAACTCCTTCACCCGCGACTCCTTCACCCGCGACTCCTTCACCCGCGACTCCTTCACCCGCGACTCCTTCACCCGCGACTCCTTCACCCGCAACTCCTTCACCCGCAACCCCTTCACCCGCGACTCCTTCACCCGCGACTCCTTCACCCGCGACTCCTTCACCCGCAACTCCTTCACCCGCGACTCCTTCACCCGCGACTCCTTCACCCGCGACTCCTTCACCCGCGACTCCTTCACCCGCGACTCCTTCACCCGCGACCCCTTCACCCGCGACCCCTTCACCCGCGACTCCTTCACCCGCGACCCCTTCACCCGCGACTCCTTCACCCGCGACTCCTTCACCCGCGACCCCTTCACCCGCGACTCCTTCACTCGCGACTCCTTCACCCGCGACTCCTTCACCCGCGACTCCTTCACCCGCGACTCCTTCACCCGCAACTCCTTCACCCGCGACCCCTTCACCCGCGACTCCTTCACCCGCGACCCCTTCACCCGCGACTCCTTCACCCGCGACTCCTTCACCCGCGACTCCTTCACCCGCGACCCCTTCACCCGCGACCCCTTCACCCGCGACCCCTTCACCCGCGACTCCTTCACCCGCGACTCCTTCACCCGCGACTCCTTCACCCGCGACTCCTTCACCCGCAACTCCTTCACCCGCGACTCCTTCACCCGCGACCCCTTCACCCGCGACCCCTTCACCCGCGACTCCTTCACCCGCGACCCCTTCACCCGCGACCCCTTCACCCGCGACTCCTTCACCCGCGACTCCTTCACCCGCGACTCCTTCACCCGCGACTCCTTCACCCGCGACCCCTTCACCCGCGACCCCTTCACCCGCGACTCCTTCACCCGCGACTCCTTCACCCGCGACTCCTTCACCCGCGACTCCTTCACCCGCAACTCCGATAACCCGCAACTCCGATAACCCGCAACTCCGATTAGCGCGGCTGGCTGCCTTCGGTGGTGCAAAAGCAGTTCAACATACAAGGACAAAGATGTCCCGTGTAACCTTTACAGGCTGTTGGGGCAAGTGCTGTTAGCGAGTAGCAGAACCCATGAAGGCCGGAACCGGTAGGCGAGGGGGTGGGTGGTCAGCACCGCGCCCGACCGCCTTTGTCTCCCCAGTGGCGATGTTTACTACGCACCGCACCAGGTACTCATTTGAGGCTGAGTCGACCTAGCGGAGGCCCAGGACCGCTTCAGATAATCGTCAGCGGGAATCGAACTCGGGTCGCCGGGTTCGTAGCGCAGCGCTAAGCGCTACACCACCGCTCCCCACCCATGCCACACACACGCACATGTATGTTAGTAGCTACCGTGGTGACGTCACCGCCACTTAGTGGCGAATGGCGGTTGTTGTTGTGTGTGTCTGTGTGGTGTGTGGTGTGTGTTTGTGTGTGTCTGAAGTATGGGTACCAGGGGGGAGCGGTGGTGTAGCGGTTAGCGCTACGCTGCGCTATGAACCTAGCGACCCGGGTTCGATTCCCGCTCACGGCCAACACCGGTGACGATTATCTTAACCGGTCCTGGGCCTCCCCTAGGTCGACTCGGCCTCAAATTAGTACCTGGTGCGGTGTGTAAACGTCGCCACTGGGGAGACAAAGGCGTTCGGGCGTGGTGCTGGCCACCTACCCCCTCGTGTACCGTTCCGGGCCTTCATAGGTGCTGCTCGCTAACAGCACTTGCCCCAACAGTATGTTAAGGCTACACGGGGGATCTTTGTCTTTGTGTTCATAGGTGCTAATCGCTAACAGCACTTGCCCCAACAGTATGTGAAGGCTACACGGGGGATCTTTGTCTTTGCGTTCATAGGTGCTAATCGCTAACAGCACTTGCCCCAACACTCTGTCAAGGCCACACGGGGGGTCTTTGTCTTTGCTCGAGGGGGGGACGGCTGGGTGGGATGGACGGTGACCTCTTCTCAGACGCGTTGCCTCTCTCGGGGCAGCCGCTCCGGCCCCCTCCGGCCTCCGTGCGGCCCTCGACGCGGCCAGGACGCGTCTCCGTGCCCACACGGGGCCGGCCACTCGGGGTCGTCTTTCGGCCCCGCTGGGACCCGTGCCAGACTCTCTCTTTGTCTCTGTCTCTCTCACTCTCGAGAGAGACAGAGGAGAGACGAAGAGGGCGAGGGGGGGGGGAACGTTCGTGAAAGGGAGCGACTTGGAGAACGCTACCCTCTGCTGTCTGCCAGGGCTGCGTTTGACCCCGGCCACTCTCGACCCTCAATGAGAGCGACAGAGAGAGAGAAGGGGACGCTGTGTGTTTGTAACGATTATTTTGTTTTATTATTTTTATTCCGCCGGGTTGACCCAGGGGATGCATAGCGTCACGGAGTCTTAGGGCTCGACGAGCCTCTTGAATGAACACTGAACCATTGGGGGGGGGAGATTTAGCTGTGATTCCTTTGATCCCTTTGAATTCACACTGAACCCTAGTCTTCGTCTGGCTCTATGAACCTCTGGAATTCGCACTGAACCCTATGGGAGTTTTAGTCTGGCTCTATGAGCCTCTGGAATTCACACTGAACCCTAGGGAAGTCTTAGTCTGGCTCTGTGAATCTCTGGGATTCACACTGAATCCTACGGAAGTCTTAGTCTGGCTCTATGAACCTCTGGGATTCACACTGACCCCTAGGGAAGTCTTAGTCTGGCTCTGTGATCCCTTTGGATTGACACTGAACCCTATAGGAGTCTTAGTCTGGCTCAATGAACCTCTGGGATTCACACTGACCCCTAGGCAAGTCTTAGTCTGGCTCTTTGATCCCTTTGGATTGACACTGAACCCTAGGGAAGTCTTAGTCTGGCTCTATGAGCTTCTGGGATTGACACTCTCAACCCTTGATGATGCTGTGGAATTTGACTTCACAGCAACGATTGGTTTTATTTATTTATTTATGTTGTTATCGGTGTCTCCAGCGTACTCCGGTACCCTGTTGTATTGGGCGCCACGGTGGCTAGGAGATGTTTACTACCTCGCCTGGTCTACAGGAGGTCGTGGGTTCGATCCCGACCCTGACGCCTGCTGCTGCTGTATATTTGGAGTTTGCGGTGTCTCTCTCATCATCATCAGCATCACGGTGACTAAGAGATGTTTACTACCTCGCCTTGTATACAGGAGGTCGTGGGTTAGATCCCAACCCTGACGTCTGCTGCTGTATATTTGGAGTTTCCGTGTCTCTCTCTCATCATCATCATCACGGTGACTAAGAGATGTTTACTACCTCGCCTGGTATACAGGAGGTCGTGGGTTCGATCCCAACCCTGACGCCTGCTGCTGCTTCTGTATATTTGGAGTTTGCGTGTGTCTCTCTCATCATCATCATCATCACGGTGACTAAGAGATGTTTACTACCTCGCCTGGTATACAGGGGGTCGTGGGTTCGATCCCGACCCTGACGCCTGCTGCTGCTGCTGTATATTTGAAGTTTGCGTGTCTCTCTCTCATCATCATCATCACGCTGGCTAGGAGATGTTAACTACCTCGCCTGGTATACAGGAGGTCGTGGGTTCGATCCCGACCCTGACGCCTGCCGCTGCTGCTGCTGTATATTTGAAGGTTGCGTGTCTCTCTCTCATCATCATCATCATCACGCTGGCTAGGAGATGTTAACTACCTCGCCTGGTCTACAGGAGGTCGTGGGTTCGATCCCGACCCTGATGACTGTATATTTGAAGTTTGCGTGTCTCTCTCTCTCTCTCTCCCCGTGGTCGCGTGGATTATTTTTTCCCCCGGGTCCTCCAGTTTCTTCACATTTAGAGACGCGCACTTCGGAGCATTTGGGTGCGATCCATTTCCGCACGATGACGCATTGAGCTATCAGATTGTGATAGCCAGGCCGCTTCTGATGCTGCTGCTGATGCTGTTACTGATGATGCTGATGATGTTGCTGCCGATGCTGATGATGATCATGCTGCTGATGCTGTTACTGAAGATGCTGATGATGATGCTGCTGCTGATGCTGTTACTGATGATGAGGATGCTGATGATGCTGCTGCTGATGCTGCTGCTGCAGATGATTCTGCTGATGCTGTTACTGATGATGATGTTGCTGCTGATGCTGATGATGATGCTGCTGCTGATGCTGTTACTGATGATGCTGATGATGCTGTTACTGATGATGAGGATGCTGATGATGCTGCTGCTGATGCTGCTGCTGCTGCAGATGATTCTGCTGATGCTGTTGTTGATGATGATGATGCTGATGATGCTGTTCCTGATGCTGCTGCCACCAAAGCTGCTGCGGTGTTGGATTGCGATTCGGTCATCTGGGGGCGGCGTGCAGCCGCCTTTGTCAAATCTGCCGAATTGTTTCATGTCGGCGATAGCCGACGGCGGAGTGGGCGTGTGGGGTACGGGGTGATTGTGTGTGTGTGTCTGTTGTGTGTGTGTCTGTCTGTTGTGTGTGTCTGTTGTGTGTGTGTGTCTGTTGTGTGTGTCTGTTGTGTGTGTCTGTTGTGTGTGTGTGTCTGGTGTGTGTGTCTGGTGTGTGTGTGTGTCTGTTGTGTGTGTGTGTGTCTGTTGTATGTGTGTGTGTTGTGTGTGTGTGGTGTGTGTGTCTGTTGTATGTGTGTGTGTTGTGTGTGTGTGGTGTGTGTGTCTGTTGTATGTGTGTTGTGTGTGTGTTGTGTGTGTGTTGTATGTGTGTTGTGTGTGTGTGTTGTGTGTGTATGTCTGTTGTGTGTGTGTCTGTTGTGTGTGTGTATGTTGTGTGTGTATGTCTGTTGTGTGTGTGTCTGTTGTGTGTGTGTGTATGTTGTGTGTGTGTGTCTGTTGTGTGTGTGTCTGTTGTGTGTGTGTGTCTGTTGTGTGTGTGTCTGTTGTGTGTGTGTGTCTTTTGTGTGTGTGTATGTTGTGTGTGTGTGTCTGGTGTGTGTGTGTCTGGTGTGTGTGTGTTTCTGTTGTATGTGTGTGTGTTGTGTGTGTTGTGTGTGTGTGTGTTGTGTGTGTGTCTGTTGTATGTGTGTTGTGTGTGTGTGTGTCTGTTGTGTGGCTGTTGTGTGTGTGTCTGTTGTGTGTGTGTGTGGCTGTTGTGTGTGTGTGTGTCTGTTGTGTGTGTGTGTGTCTGTTGTGTGTGTGTGTGTCTGTTGTGTGTGTGTGTGTCTGTTGTGTGTGTGTGTGTGTGTCTGGTGTGTGTGTGTGTCTGTTGTATGTGTGTTGTGTGTGTGTCTGTTGTATGTGTGTTGTGTGTGTGTCTGTTGTATGTGTGTCGTGTGTGTGTCTGTTGTATGTGTGTTGTGTGTGTGTCTGTTGTATGTGTGTTGTGTGTGTGTCTGTTGTATGTGTGTTGTGTGTGTGTCTGTTGTATGTGTGTTGTGTGTGTGTCTGTTGTATGTGTGTTGTGTGTGTGTCTGTTGTATGTGTGTTGTGTGTGTGTCTGTTGTATGTGTGTTGTGTGTGTGTGTGTGTTGTATGTGTGTTGTGTGTGTGTGTTGTCTGTGTGTTGTGTGTGTGTGTTGTCTGTGTGTTGTGTGTGTGTGTTGTCTGTCTGTTGTGTGTGTGTGTTGTCTGTCTGTTGTGTGTGTGTGTTGTCTGTGTGTCTGTTGTGTGTGTGTGTTGTCTGTGTGTCTGTTGTGTGTGTGTGTTGTCTGTGTGTCTGTTGTGTGTGTCTGTTGTGTGTGTGTTGTTTGTGTTTGTTGTGTGTCTGGTGTGTTGTTTGTGTTTGTTGTGTGTCTGGTGTGTGTCTGTTGTGTGTGTGTGTTGTTTGTCTGTTGTGTGTGTGTCTGTTGTTTGTCTGTTGTGTGTGTGTGTGTTGTTTGTGTGTGTGTCTGTTGTGTGTCTGTTGTGTGTTGTGTGTGTCTGTTGTGTGTGTGTGTGTCTGTTGTTTGTCTGTTGTGTGTGTGTGTGTCTGTTGTTTGTCTGTTGTGTGTGTGTGTGTTGTTTGTGTGTGTGTCTGTTGTGTGTGTGTTGTGTGTGTCTGTTGTGTGTGTGTTGTGTGTGTGTCTGTTGTATGTGTGTTGTGTGTGTGTGTTGTGTGTGTGTCTGTTGTGTGTGTGTCTGTTGTGTGTGTGTTGTGTGTGTGTCTGTTGTGTGTGTGTCTGTTGTATGTGTGTTGTGTGTGTCTGTTGTGTGTGTGTTGTGTGTGTGTCTGTTGTGTGTGTCTGTTGTATGTGTGTTGTGTGTGTGTCTGTTGTGTGTGTGTCTGTTGTATGTGTGTTGTGTGTGTGTCTGTTGTGTGTGTTGTGTGTGTCTGTTGTGTGTGTGTTGTGTGTGTCTGTTGTTTGTCTGTTGTGTGTGTGTCTGTTGTGTGTCTGTTGTGTGTGTGTCTGTTGTTTGTCTGTTGTGTGTGTGTGTGTATGTTGTGTGTGTGTTGTGTGTGTCTGTTGTTTGTCTGTTGTGTGTGTGTCTGTTGTGTGTGTGTCTGTTGTTTGTGTGTGTCTGTTGTGTGTGTGTGTCTGTTGTGTGTTGTGTGTGTGTCTGTTGTTTGTTTGTTGTGTGTGTGTCTGTTGTGTGTGTGTGTCTGTTGTGTGTGTGTTGTGTGTGTGTGTCTGTTGTGTGTTGTGTGTGTGTGTCTGTTGTGTGTTGTGTGTGTGTCTGTGTGTGTGTGTCTGTTGTGTGTCTGTTGTATCTGTTGTGTGTCTGTTGTGTGTGTGTCTGTTGTGTGTGTGTGTCTGTTGTGTGTGTGTCTGTTGTGTGTGTGTCTGTTGTGTGTGTGTGTGTGTCTGTTGTGTGTGTGTCTGTTGTGTGTGTGTGTGTGTCTGTTGTGTGTGTGTGTGTCTGTTGTGTGTGTGTGCCTGTTGTGTGTGTGTCTGTTTTGTGTCTGTTGTGTGACTGTTTTGTGTGTGTCTGTTGTGTGTGTGTTGTGTGTGTGTCTGTTGTGTGTGTGTTGTGTGTGTGTCTGTTGTGTGTTTGGTTTGTGTGTGTCTGTTGTGTGTGTTGTGTGTGTGTGTCTGTTGTGTGTGTGGTGTGTGTGTGTCTGGTGTGTGTGTGTTGTGTGTGTGTCTGTGTGTCTGTGTCTGTTGTGTGTCTGTTGTGTGTGTGTACCTGTTGTGTGTGTGTGTCTGTTGTGTGTGTGTCTGTGTGTCTGTTGTGTGTGTGCCTGTTCTGTATGTCTGTTGTGCGTGTCTGTTGTGCGTGTCTGTTGTGTGTGTGTTGTGTGTGTGTGTCTGTTGTGTGTGTGTCTGTTGTGTGTGTGTGTGTTGTGTGTCTGTTGTGTGTGTGTGTGTCTGTTGTGTGTGTGACAGACAGTCTGACTCTCATGGGCGACTGTGCGTTGTGTGATTTGAGGAGTGGTGAGCGACGGAGCGAGTGGGCGAGGGTCGCGCCTTTGTGCGGTTTCACGGAGGATGAACAAGGGGTGTGATTGTGTGTTACGAGTGTGTGTGTACGTTCAAGTGGACACTGTGTGTGATTATCTGAACCGGTCCTGGGCCTCCGCTAGGTCGACTCGGCCTCAAATGAGTACCTGGTGCGATGTGTAGACATCGCCACTGGGGAGACAAAGGCGGCCGGGCGTGGTTGTTGGCCACCCACCCCCTCGGGTGCCGTGCCGCCCATCATAGATGTTGCTCGCTAAAATTACTTGCCCCAACAGTCTGGTAAGGTTACACGGGGGACCTTTGTCTTTGTACAGGATGATGGTCGGTGGCGCAGCGGTTAGCACGCTTGGCTACGAACCCGGCGACCTCAAAATCGATTCCCAAGCGCGCGAAACATCGGTGCTGATGGAACCGATCCCGGGGTCGCCTCTAGGTCAACTCAACATCAACTCGGGCGCTGTGCGCAAACATCGTCGCTGGGAAGACAAAGGCGGCCTTGCGTGGTTGCGGCCCCTCCCCCATTCGTGTGTCCTGCTGGCCTTCGTAGGCGCTCGCTAGCAGCACTTGCCCCGAATGCCTGTTAAGGCTACACGGGTCGTCTTCGTCTTTTGGTGCGTGCGTGCGTGCGATTGTACGTTATTTATGCGTTCCCCTCTTGGTTTGATGTGTGCTGTGAGCCCAACGATCAACAGAGTGGGTGTGGATTCACAGCAACGAGAGGCATTGAGTGGTTTGTGTGGGGGGGGGGGGTGCGTGGGGGAGACAAAGGCGGCCGGGCGTGGTGCCTGGCCACCCACCCACACCTCCCCTCGTGTGCCGGCAGCCTCGATAGGTGGACGCGAGCAGCACTTGTCCCCAACAGTCTGTTGAAGGCTATGCGGGGGATCTTTGCCTTTGTGAGCAGTGGTAGCTTTGAGTGTTCCCATGCACGTGTGTGTATGTGTGGGTGTGTATGTGTAGTATGTGTTTACGTGTGCGTGCTGCGGTGTGTAAACATCGGCCCTGGGGGAGACAAAGGCGGCCCAGCACAGGGCTGGGCCGCGCCACGGCCTTGCGGTGCCGTTGCAGCCTTAATAGGCGCTCGCTAACAGCACGTGCCCCAACAGTCTGTTACAGGCTGTACGGGGGATCTTCGTCTCTGTTGTGTATATTTGTTAGCGCTGCGTTGCGGACACGGCGGCCCGAGTTCGCGTCCCGCTCACGGCCAACGCCGGTGACGATTGTCTGAACCGGTCCATGGGACCTCCCCCGGGTCAACTCGGCCTTAAGGTTGGTACCCGGCACGGCGTGTAAGCATCAGCACGGGGGGAGACAAAGGCGGCCGGGCGTTGTGTTGGCAACACCATCTTGTACGGGTGCACGGTCCAGGCCTCAATAGGTGCTCGCTAACGGCACGCGTACGCACTTGTGCGCGTGTAACACGCGTCTGCATGTAACAGGCGTGTGCGTGTCATTGCGTAAGGCACGTCAACAAATAGAAGTTACATCAAGACCCCACCCCACCCTCTCCCTCGCAACGAATGATCATTGACGCGCTCCAGTAACCCTTTGTCTCGTACAAGCGAGTGCCGTTTGTTGCTGGCCGCTCGGCGTTCCCCCGCTGCACTCGGCAAACCCCGGTTTTAAAAAAGATTACAAAAATAAATGTGACGCAAAAAATTGGTGCTGAAAGGCGAAAATCCACAATGGCTTTCTCTCTGGCAGTGCAGACTTGCAAATTAAACAACTGCTCTATTCTGCTGAATCTCTCTCGTTCTCTATCACTCTCTCTCTCGTTCTCGTTCTCGCTCTCTATCACACTCTCTCTCGTTCTCACTCTCGCTCTCTATCACTCTCTCTCGTTCTCACTCTCGCTCTCTATCACTCTCTCTCTCTCGTTCTCACTCTCGCTCGCTCTCTCGCTCTCTCTCTCGCTCTCTATCACTCTCTCTCGTTCTCACTCTCGCTCTCTATCACTCTCTCTCGCTCTCTATCACTCTCGTTCTCTCGCTCTCTCTCTCTCTCTTGCTCTCTCTCTCGCTCTCACTCCCTCTGGACATTTATTGCCCCATTCCCACCGTTTCTCTCCGCCGACGCGGGGGTCGCGAGGTCGCGCTGCCCCTGCCCGCCGATTCCGCCGCCGCTGCCCACAGCCGCGGCCGCTCGCACGGCGCCCCACGCGAGCCGTTTCTCCGTTTGTCCGCTTGTCCCTCGCCACCCCAAACACCCCGCGAGTTTAAGTAAAAGCAGCGACGCGCCGCTGGCTTGCGGTTCCCGAAAAGGCGCGATGATGAACGTCGAAAACGGACGTCGGTCAATCGCCAAGTGGTGGCGTGTTGGGTGGTAGCGGTAAGTTAGGTGGCGGCGGTGGCATCGGGAATGGCTCCGACTCCCGGCCACGTAGTTTTACCCGGGCCCGCTCACCATCATGAAGGTCCTTAATGATCGTGAGCAGAGGGTCAGGGACTCCAAAAGCACGAAGAACAACCCAGAGCCCAGGCCTACTGATGGTATCGTAGGCCTTGATCAGGTCAATAAAGCAGAGATGTAGGTCTTGTTGGAATTCCCTACACCTCTGCTGTAGCAGACGGACAGAGAATATGGCATCTGTGCAGGACCGCCCTTTCCTGTAACCGCATTGGGGCTCCGCAAGCCTCTCCTCAGCGTGCCTGGCGAGGCGATGTTGAATAATCCTTGCCAGGACCTTTCCCGGCACACTGAGGAGTGAGATGCCCCTGTAGTTGTTACAGTCTGTGCGGTCCCCCTTCTTAAAGAGGGCGACCACCAGGGCATCCTTCCAATCCTGCGGAACCCGTCCAGTGGTCCAGACTGTTATTATGATGTCATATAGGGCAGTCTGTGCACAAACGCCACCCTCCCTCAGCATTTCGCTTGGGAGATCATCTCTGCCCGCTGCCTTTCCTGGTCTCAGACTCCGGATCGCCCTCAGTACTTCCTCAACAGATGGTACTTCAGCCAGCCACTAACAGGGGGTGACTTCTTCCAATATTTGAGGCACCGCAGCCTCAGCAGGGTCATCCTCACTTTGTGCCACGATGTTTTCCTGGCTGAGGGATTTTTCCTCCCCCAGGACCTCACAGAAATGCTCAGCAAATCTGCAAACCTGTTCCTGGGGGTCGGAGATTGGATCACCGTTTTTTCCCCTAATGATGGTAATAGGTGTGGTGCTGCAGGTTACTTTTTTGATGGAGTTAAATAGAGATTTGTGATCGCGGGTCACTGAGGCAGACTCCATCTCCTCAGCAACCCGCGACCATCACCCATCCTTGCAGCGCCTCACAGCTCTCCGAACCTCCGAGCGACGGCTGCGGTAAGCCTCCTCATTCTCTGACGTGGGATTCTGTAGCCGATGACAGTGGGCCTGTCGTTTTTTCTCAACCATCCTGAACATCTCCTCTGTCAGCCAGGGTCTCTGTGGAGGTCCGGACCGCGTACCAAAAGCAGCCATTGCAGCTGCATGAGTCACAGTCCTAAACCTCGTCCATATACCCTCGATATCAGGAGGAGTGGGGGACGATGCCAATCCCAGCCGCAAGCGATGATGAAATTCTCGCTTGCAACTTTCATCAGATAACTGAGACCAGGCCACTTTAGGTTGGAATGGGGTCCTGGGTGTACACCCACCACCGGAGTGGAAGAATGGCAGGCGCATCTTACAGATGACTAGTCGATGGTCAGAGGGCATATCAGCTCCACGGTAGGTCCTGGTGTCAAGGACATGGGCTCGCATCCACTGGTCCGTCACTATGTAGTCCAGCAGATGTTTACTCTTTGGTTCTATTCAGTAAAGTCACGTAGGTAAAAAATTAACGCTATCCGCTGGACAGGTTGGTCCCTTCACCTGATGAAGGCCGCTTGTGTTGTGGCCGAAACGTCGTGATTTTTGTTGTTTTAATTTTTTACCTACGTGACTTTACCGAATAGAACCAAAGAGTATGGACCCTTGCAGTCACGAAAGCTTCAAATCTAGAATCCAGCAGATGTTCTTGCTTGGACCCGGCATGCATCCATGATGTTGTGTGGATGCGCCGATGCCGGAACAGCGTGTTGGTAATTACAAGCCCATGGGCTGCACAATAATCTAGCAGCCTCCTGCCGTTGTTATTGAGCTGATCTGGCCCATGCTCTCCAATCACTCCAGACCAGGTGCCAGACACACAGACAGACACACACAGCCACAGACACACACAGATGCCGGTACGTGCAGGCGTAGTCGCCCGGTTAGTCAGCGATGCCGGACAGACGCCGAATTAGGAGCTACCCCCCCCCCCCCCCCAGTGCTCCCCCCACGCACAAATTATCCCGGAATGACGGATAATTGGAGGGGGCCTCGTTGGCTGAAAATCACCGCGGGGTTTTAGCGGCAGGGATTTAGCGCCATTTCAGAAATTACGGTGCGGATGTAAAGCGATCGCCCTCCCCCCCCCCCCCCCCCCCCCCGGCGCTGGTAATGGGGCCGTACCGCGCTCGGCGCTTGGCCGTACCGCGGCTCGGGGCTCGGCCGAGCCGCGGCTCCCGGTGGTGGCCGAGAGTTTTTTTTTTCTCTTGGCCTCGTTCCTTTTTTTTGTGGACGAGACCCCGGAGATGACGCCGGAGAGAATCCGTCGGCGCCGCTCGCGCCCGGCTGCGGCGACTCTCGCACCACCACCGCCGCCACCGCCGCCCCCTTGCCTGCGGCTCACAGCGTCGCGAGTAAGGCCCCGCTGACCCACGTGGCTCTTCTTCGGAGGCGGGCCTGGCCATCACAAATGATAGCAGCTCAAGGAAGTCCGCTTAATCGTCATGATCATCACCATGGAGGAGTGGTGGGGTGGAGGAGTGGTGGGGTGGAGGAGTGGTGGGTGGAGGGTGGAGGAGGGGAGTGGTATGTGGAGGGGTGGTGGGTGGAGGGGTGTTGGGTAGTGGGTGGAGGAGGGGAGTGGTGGGTGGAGGAGTGGTGGGTGGAGGGGTGGTGGGTGGAGGGGTGGGGTTTGCAGGAGGCCTCCACAGTAGTGTCTGCAGCAGGGCAGGGTCCGCGATGATGCAACAACGTCTGGCGAACCCGCACCGCCCCCCCCCCCCGCAGGTGACCTGCTGCCTCTCTGCAGGAGCAAGGAGGTACAGCAAGTAGGGTCGCCTGCCCTCGCCTGCCCCGGCACGCGATGGTTACCCCACTGGTGGGGGAAGCCCTCCCCAAGCCACCACCACCACCATCACCATCCAGCAGTGGATGGACCCTGGCCGACGATGATGCCGGAGGCTTGGGGAGGGGGGGGAGCCTTCGTCCAGCAGTGGATAGACCCTGGCCGAACATGTTTGGGAGGGTGGTGTGGAACGGGGTTCAGGGAGCCGCACGCGCTGGGAGACCCCCCCCTACACCCCCCCCACACCCCCCCGCCGGACCCCCCCACACCCCCCTACACCCCCCGTGTCGTCTGACCCACGTGTGGCGGGCGCGAGGGGTTTCCACCATAGCCACCGCTCCTCCTCCTCCTCCTGAGCTGGGTGAATGTTGAGAGAAGTCGGCACGTCAATAATGAACGGCAGCTCCTCCCTCGTGAATGCGGGAAATTGGGAGCGGAGCGTTTGAACCAAAGGAATCTTCTCCGCCCACACCACCACCACCACCCGAATCTCGCCCCGTGTCTGGGTCGTGCATTAAACAATAACGACGGTGCTTTGATGATGATGATGGTTGTCAGAGACTTCTTGCCGCTCCTCGTGCCATCATTGCCCCATCGCACCACCAGGCACCACATCACACCACCTAGCACCACATCACACCACCCGGCACCACATCACACCACCCAGCACCACATCACACCACCCGGCACCACATCACACCACCCAGCACCACATCACACCGACCAGGCACCACATCACACCACCAGGCACCACATCACACCACCAGGCACCACATCACACCACGCAGCACATCACACCACCAGGCACCACATCGCACCACCAGGCACCACATCACACCACCAGGCACGACATCACACCACCAGGCACCACATCACACAACCCAGTACCACATCACACCACCAGGCACCACATCACATCACCAGGCACCACATCACACCACCAGGCACCACATCGCACCACCAGGCACCACATCACACCACCAGGCACCACATCACACCACCAGGCACCACATCGCACCACCAGGCACCACATCGCACCACCAGGCACCACATCACACCACCAGGTACCACATCACACCACCAGGCACCACATCACACCACCAGGCACCACATCACACCACCCGGCACCACATCACACCACCAGGCACCACATCACACCACCAGGCACCACATCACACCACCCAGCACCACATCACACCACCAGGCACCACATCACACCACCAGGCACCACATCACACCACCAGGCACCACATCGCACCACCAGGCACCACATCGCACCACCAGGCACCACATCACACCACCAGGCACCACATCACACCACCAGGCACCACTCACCCACCTCTTATTCCGCCTTCTTCATCTCTTTACTGCCACTTGCTGCCGGCGTCTGACCCACGTAATTCTCCCGAGACTTTAAACTGTTTTAGTTTATTTTGCCACTTGCAAGGCCCCGCTGAGCTACGAGCTATTGTTTCAATCGCGACTCTATCACAGCCCATCGTCACACTGAACTGTACAGTAGCAGTCAAATACTCCAAATACGAGTTCACTATTTTTATTTGAGCACGTGTAGGGCCCCGCTGAGCGACGTATCTCTTTTCAGATGTGCGCCCGGCTATAGCAAGTCGTAGCAGCTCAAACAAACGGGTCGTCGTCATCATCGTCGTCGTCGTCATCATCATCACGTGGACATTTATAGCGGCAGCCAAATAATCTCAGAGCGCGCGTTTATAAACGCGCTGGCAGTAATCTTGATTTGAAGCTTTCGTGACTGCAGGTGGTTTCCCACCTGATGTACGGACGCTTGTCTTGCGCCCGAAACGTCGTGATTTATTTTATTTCCCATACCTACGTGACTTTAGCGCTAGTAGTAATATACCAAAAAAAAACGAACATACGTTTTGTTGTACCAGGTACAAGGGCCCCAACTGGGCAGCTACGTAGGAGCTCTTTTCCAGGAGCGCGGCTGGCGATCACGCGTAGTGATAGCCCTAGGAGGTGTCCGATTATCATCATCGTCATCATCACCACGTGGAAAGTCAGGGCGGCAGGCAAATACAATGTGTGACGTTGACTCTCCAGAGGAGCCGGAGAAGAAGCCGCGCGGCCACGGGGGGAGTGAGTGACGCAAACTCCACGCAAAGTGTGGACTAATCTCCATCTGTTCCATCTGTACGAAGATAGTGTTGTCCCCTCAGTTTATGTGAGTCTGTGGGTCTCTGTGTGAGTCTATGGGGTCTGTGTGAGTCTATGGCTGTGTGAGTGTCTCTCTGTGTGAGTCTATGGCTCTCTGTGTGAGTCTACGGCTCTCTGTGTGAGTCTATAGCTCTCCGTGTGAGTCTATGGGGTCTGTGTGAGTCTATGGCTCTCCGTGTGAGTCTATGGGGTCTGTGTGAGTCTATGGCTCTCTGTGTGATTCTATGGCTCTCTGTATAAGTCTGTCTCTCTGTGTGGGTCTATGGCTCTCTGTGTGAGTCTTTGGGTCTCCGTGTGAGTCTATGGCTTTCTGTGTGAGTCTATGGGTCTCTGTGTGAGTCTATGGCTCTCCGTGTGAGTCTATGGCTCTCCGTGTGAGTCTATGGCTCTCCGTGTGAGTCTATGGGTCTCCGTGTGAGTCTATTTGTCTCTGTGTGAGTGTATGGGTCTCTGCGTGAGTGTATGAGTCACTGTTTGAGTATATGGGTCTCTGTGTGAGTCTATGGGTCTCCGTGTGAGTCTATGGGTCTCCGTGTGAGTCTATGGCTCTCCGTGTGAGTCTATGGGTCTCCGTGTGAGTCTGTGGGTCTGTGTGCAAGCCAATCCCACTCCCGATGCTTCCCAGCGCCAACTCGGGCTGCTCGCGAGCCGCCCACAGCCACGTGGTGGTGCTCGCTGCGCTGAGACTTCTCCGCGCTCGGACGTGGCCGTGGATGTGATTTTACTTTGTTCAGCGTTGCCGCCACGGCCGCTGCCGCCGCTTTAGTTCCAGTTACGCTCCAGCTGGGCTCGTCGGATGTGCCCATGTGTATGTCTGTGTGTTGAACTTCTTTCACACCGTACGTAGTCAACCGCGCTGAGTGGAGGTGTATGTCTGTGTGTTGAACTTCTTTCACACCGTACGTAGTCAACCGCGCTGAGTGGAGGTGTGGGGGAAGGACGACAAACTAAACACAAAAATCAGTGCTAAAGAAACGAGTTTGTCAATCTCGATGACGTTTTAAAAGTGCAGCACAGCTCCCAGTGGCTTCCTGATTCCGGAAAGAAGAACGTTCCAGACGGCCGCAGAAGCGCTTCTGAAAGCGTGCTGCGATGTGGTGACCGCCTTTGTTCGATGGCGGACCAAAAGTGTAGTGTAGTGTATAGTGTAGTGTACACTAGTGTGTAGTGTATAGTGTAGTGTACACTAGTGTGTAGTGTACACTAGTGTATATTGTAGTGTATAGTGTAGTGTATAGTGTAGTGTACACTAGTGTGTAGTGTATAGTGTAGTGTACACTAGTGTGTAGTGTATAGTGTAGTGTATATAGTGTGTAGTGTATAGTGTAGTGTACACTAGTGTGTAGTGTATAGTGTAGTGTACTCTAGTGTGTAGTGTACTCTAGTGTGTAGTGTACACTAGTGTGTAGTGTATAGTGTAGTGTACACTAGTGTGTAGTGTACACTAGTGTGTAGTGTGTAGTGTACACTCGTGTGTAGTGTATAGTGTAGTGTACACTAGTGTGTATTGTGTAGTGTATAGTGTAGAGTACACTAGTGTATAGTGTAGTGTACACGAGTGTGTAGTGTATAGTGTAGTGTACACTGGTGTGTAGTGTAGTGTATAGTGTGTAGTGTATAGTGTAGTGTACACTAGTGTATTGTGTAGTGTACACTAGTGTATAGTGTAGTGTACACTAGTGTATAGTGTAGTGTACACTAGTGTGTAGTGTAGTGTACACTAGTGTATAGTGTAGTGTACACTAGTGTGTAGTGTATAGTGTAGTGTACACTAGTGTGTCGTGTATAGTGTAGTGTACACTAGTGTGTCGTGTATAGTGTAGTGTACACTAGTGTGTAGTGTATAGTGTAGTGTACACTAGTGTGTAGTGTATAGTGTAGTGTATAGTGTAGTGTACACTAGTGTGTAGTGTACAGTGTACACTAGTGTACAGTGTATAGTGTGTAGTGTAGTGTATAGTAGTGTATAGTAGTGTATTGTGTAGTGTATAGTGTAGTGTACACTAGTGTATAGTGTAGTGTACACTAGTGTATAGTGTAGTGTACACTAGTGTATAGTGTAGTGTATAGTGTAGTGTATAGTGTAGTGTACACTAGTGTATAGTGTAGTGTATAGTGTAGTGTATTGTGTAGTGTACACTAGTGTATAGTGTAGTGTACACTAGTCTATAGTGTAGTGTATAGTGTAGTGTATACTCGTGTGTAGTGTAGTGTATAGTGTAGTGTATAGTGTATAGTGTGTAGTGTATAGTGTAGTGTACACTAGTGTGTAGTGTATAGTGTAGTGTACACTCGTGTGTAGTGTATAGTGTAGTGTACACTAGTGTGTAGTGTAGACAACATCAGAAAGTGCGCGATGCGGTGACACTCCTTGATCGATGCCCAGCCGCAGAATCTGCCGCCACCCCCGCCACCGCGAGTGGTGGCCGATGAGCGTGCCGCTTGATTCGAGTTGCGAGCCGCCTCCCTCCCTGCCGAGTCTCAAGACTGCCTCCGAGGAGGGTCGTGTGCCGTGCATCTCGCAGTGACGGCAGGACGAAGGTGCCGCTGCTGCGCGCTGATTCGCAGGTGGATTTTTCAAGCGCGTCTGCGTGCGTTTCATTGGTGCTGCTCGCTAACAGCACTTGCCCCTACAGACTGTTAAGGGTATACGGGGGGGTCTTTGTGTTTGTTGTGGGGAGCGGTGGTGTCGTGGTTAGCGCTACGAACCCGGCGACCCGAGTTAGATAGCGAGAATTTTATTGTGTTATTTTATTAATTTATTATTTTATTCTCATTCTACGTGACTTTACCGAAAGAACCACAGAAGATGAATCCTTGCAGTCACGAAAGCTTTAAATCGAAATTTAGATTCCCGCTCACGGCCAACACCGGTGACGATTATCTGAACCGGTCCCGGGCCTCCTCTCCTAGGTCGACTCAGCCTCAAATGAGTGCCTGGTGCGGTGTGTAGTAAACATCGCCACTGGGGAGACAAAGGCGGCCGGGCATGGTGTGTGATGGCCGGTCGTGCCAGCCTTCACAGGCGCTAGCTAACAGCACTTGCCCCAACAGTCTTTTGCAGGCTACACGGGGGATCTTTGTCTTTGTTGTGTTTGGCGCGTGTGCGTTTCGGTTACCTGCGTGGGAGTTTGTCAGCTTGCAACGGACCCCATGCGGAACGGGGCGGAGAGAGCGCGAAGACTCCACTCTCACTCGACACACAAAGACAAAGATGACCCGCACAGCCTCCACTGGGCTGTCGGGCCAAGTGCTGTTAGCGAGTAGTACCCGTGGAAGCCCGGCGCGGCACACGAGGGGGTGGGTGGCCAGCACCACGCCCGGCCGCCTTTGTCTCCCCGGTGGCGATGTTTACACACCGCACCAGGTACTCATTTGAGGCCGAGTCGACCTAAGGGAGGCCCAGGACCGGTTCAGATAATCGTCACCAGCGTTGGCCGTGAGCGGGAATCGAACTCGGGTTGCCGGGTTCGTAGCGCAGCGCGCTGACTGCTACACCACCGCTCCCCACTCCCCACACACACACAACAACAACCGCCATTCGCCATTAAGTGGCGGTGACGTCACCACGACGCTTGTGCCAGGCCATGTGCACCTTGAAGTGAAGTATCAAACGCCCGCTGGCAGGAGATCACGGGGCAGACCAAGGTGCCACGGGTCGACTGACTGAGATGACTGGCTGATGCACCACCTGTGCCCCCTACTGTGCCAATCTGCTGTGCTTTAGCCACCCGGCGCTCCGCTCGTTGTTGTGAGCGTCGCTCCTCCGCCCTCCGTTGTTGTTAGAGGGCGACTGCCTCCAACTCCCCAGTAGCGTCCTTCACGAGTCTCCTCCACAGAGGCCGATCTTGACACCGCTGGTACCAGTCATCGGCAAGTCCACTCAGCTCCACGTCCTCCTGTACCACATCACTCCATCTCTTCTCTAGCCCGTGCCACGCCCGTTTAGTCCCCTCGATCCAGACGAACAAAAGCTGTTTCGGCATGCGGTGGCTGGGCATGCGGGCTACATGACCCAGCCAACGCAGCCTTGCCTGCCGGAGGAGCTCACCGATGGGACCTTGCCCAGATCTTTCAATGATTTGTGAGCTCCTCACACAATCCAGCCTAGTTAAACCCAGGATGGATCGTAGGCAGGCTAGCCTAAATGTTTCTAACCGGCGAAGATGTTCCATTAGGGGGGTCCACGTTTCGCAAGTGTAGAGAAGGGAGGGAATGACCGTGGCCGAGAAGACCTGAAGCTTAGTGCGGAACGACAGACCAGGTAGCTTCCACACAGCGTTACACAACCGATATTGCCGCTCGACTGATTCGGAGTGAGACCTCTGCTGTTAAACTGTACACACACACGTACACACACACGTACACACACACGTACACACACGCGTGCACACGTACACGTACACACACGGGCTCGCAGCGTGATGGTCCGATCTTAAATCCGGCACTGGCTCAGAATGGAGCGCGTGAACTGAGCGGAGGTGGCAATACCAGCTCCACTGTCTCTCTCTCTCTGTCTCTTCCTCGTCTGTGTCTCCCTCTGTCTCCCCCTCTCTCTGTCTCTCTCTCTGTCTCTTCCTCGTCTCTGTCTCCCCCTCTCTCTGTCTCTTCCTCGTCTCTGTCTCTCTCTGTCTCCCCCTCTCTCTGTCTCTCCCTTTCTCTGTCTCTTCCTCGTCTCTGTCTCCCTCTGTCTCCCCCTCTCTCTGTCTCTCTCTCTTCCTCGTCTCTGTCTCTGTCTCTCTCTGTCTCCCCCTCTCTCTGTCTCCCTCTGTCTCCCCCTCTCTCTGTCTCTTCCTCGTCTCTGTCTCTCTCTCTGTCTCCCCCTCTCTCTGTCTCTCTCTGTCTCCCCCTCTCTCTGTCTCTTCCTCGTCTCTGTCTCCCTCTGTCTCTCCCCGTCTCTGTCTTTCTCCCCGTCTCTCCGTCTCTCCCTCCGTCTCTCTGCGAGGCATAACGCCACCTCATCGCCCCGTGTCCGTGTCACCGGGGGGGCCGCATTGTGACGAGAGCGGCGGGGGGGGGGGCGCATTGTGACGACAGCAGCGGGGGGGGGTCACGCGGAGTCACGCGGGGTCACGTGGGGTCACGCGGGGTCGGCTTGGCACGCCACGGCCCAGCGGCAGCGCGCTCGTCGCTGACGTTCCGCTCCGTCTGCTCGCGCGCGTCGGTGTGGGGAGACGAAGGCGGCCGGGCGTGGTGCTGTCCCCCCCCCGCCCCCCCTCGTGCGCCGTGCCGGCCTTCATAGGCGCTACTCGCTAACAGCACTCACCCCCAGCAGGCTGTCCGAGGCGACACGGGGGGGGGGTCTTTGTCTGCACGGCCTCAGCTGCGTGGCTGCGGCGCCTCTTGCCGTGAGGCTCTGCCCGGAGCCACTCGCTCGCTGCGCTGCCCGTTTGGACTCTGGGCGTGTTTACGATTTTTTGTGTGTGTGCACCGATGGGGGTGTGTGAGAGTGTCTGTGTGTGTCTGTGTGTCTGTGAGAGAGTGTGTCTGTGTGTGTCTGTGAGAGAGAGTGTGTGTGTGTCTGTGTGTGTGTCTGTGTGGGGAGCGGTAGTGTAGCGGTTAGCGCGCTGCGCTATGAACCTGGCGACCCGGGTTCGATTCCCGCTCACGGCCAACACCAGTGACGATTATCTGAACCGGTCCCGGGCCTCCCCTAGGTCGACTCAGCCTCAAATGAGTACCTGGTGCGGTGTGTAAACATTGCCACTAGGGAGACAAAGGCGGTCGGGCTGGCCACCCACCCCCTCGTGTACCGTTCCGGCCTTCATAGGTGCTTGCAAACAGCACTTGCCCCTACGGTCTGTTACAGGCTACACGGGGGACCTTTGTCTTTTGAGGCAGTGGCTGCGCGGTTTTATTTGAAATATTTCTCCAAACGGGCGCTGTGTGGTGTTGACAGAGGGCGGCCGAGAGAAACCTGGCTTCACTCCACTCCGCCTCGAATGTCCCACTCGGCCTGCGAGATGCCACTGATAAACAACAATAACAACAAAGACACGCAACATACGTGAAAAAGATGCTTGTAGCTCATCGGATTCCTCCAGTTGTGAATAAATATGCAGATTCTCAGAGGCGCTGCTGGTTAGCCGAGCCGGCGCGGCCTAGATCCAGGGGGCTGCGGTCCGGGTTTTATCGGCAGACTCGTGCAGAGAGACTCGCACAGAGACCCATAGACTCGCACAGAGACCCATAGACTCGCACAGAGACCCATAGACTCGCACAGAGACCCATAGACTCGCACAGAGACCCATAGACTCGCACAGAGACCCATAGACTCATAGACTCGCACAGAGACCCATAGACTCATAGACTCGCACAGAGACCCATAGACTCATAGACTCACACAGAGACCCATAGACTCATAGACTTGCACAGAGACCCATAGACTCATAGACTTGCTCAGAGACCCATATACTCACACAGAGACCCACAGACTCACACAGAGACCCATATACTCACACAGAGACCCACAGACTCACACAGAGACCCACAGACTCGCACAGAGACCCATAGACTCGCACAGAGACCCATGGACTCGCACAGAGACCTATAGATGGATATTAGTCCACATTTTGCTGTACCACCACCATCATCACCACCTTCACTACCACCCCCACTTCCATCGCCATCAGCAACCATGAGCTGATCGATGATCTATCCACTGCTGCATGAAGGTCTTCACCTCATGCCTCCATCATCGCCGTCGTCAGCGTCGCTATCACGAGCCACTGAAGAGGGTTGACTCAATTCGCTTTGCCCGCGGGAGGCCAATCGCAGAGAATCGACCCCTCTCTGAGTGTTAATCACGTACCCCTCTAAATCACATACCCTCTAAATCTTGTGATGGTCAGCTGAGTGCCCCCCCCCCTCCAACCCCCCCCCCATCCCCACCCCTTCCCGTTGAGGCCACGCGGCAAATTCTCTCAGACGGTGACAACTTCCAGAAATATCTCAGATGGGAAATTTCACAGTTGTGGCTCCTCTACCACCACTACCAGTCTCCACCATAGACTCACACAGAGATCCACAGACTCACACAGAGATCCACAGACTCACACAGAGATCCACAGACTCACACAGAGATCCACAGACTCACACACAGAGACCCATAGAGTCACACACAGAGACCCATAGACTCATGCAGAGACCCACAGACTCACACAGAGACCGATAGACTCACACAGAGACCCAGACTCACACAGATACCCATACACTCATATAGAGACCGATATATTCACACAGAGACCGATATACTCACACAAAGACCCACAGACTCACACAGAGACCCACAGACTCACACAGAGACCCGAAGAGAGACCGATAGACTCAAACAGAGACCCACTAACTTGCACAGACACCCACAGACTTTCACAGAGACCCATAGACTTACACAGAGACCCATAGACTCACGCGGAGACCCAGACTCACACAGATACCCATAAACTCATACAGAGACCGATATACTCACACAGAGACCCACAGACTCACACAGAGACCCACAGACTCACACAGAGACCCACAGACTCGTACAGATACCCATAGACTCACAGAGACCCACAGACTCGCACAGACACCCACAGACTTACACAGAGACCCATAGACTCACACAGAGACCCACAGACTTACACAGATACCCATAGACTCGCACAGACACCCATAGACTCATACAGAGACCCCCTAGACGCACGAATGAATGATACAGTGATTATAATCGTCATTAATAGTTTATATTCGTAACTAAAATTAAACTTCCCCGACTGCTGTGGTTCTGCACCTGTGAGCGCAGTGGGGAAGCGAGGATTGCCAGGCACCGGTTCGCGAGCGAGAAGTGGAGCTCGCGGAACTAGTGCCTAGTCCCGTTTCGCCAGCGTGGACCACACACACCGAAGACAAAGATCCCCCGTGTAGCCTTCGGCAGACTGTGGGGGCAAGTGCCGTTCGCGAGTAGCAGCAGTGAAGGGCGGAACTGTGGCACACGAGGCAGGGGTGGGCGGGGTGGGGGGGGGTGCTGGTTGTCAGAACCACGCCCGGCCGCCTTTGTCTCCCTAGTAGCACCGCAACTGGAATTCATTTGCGGCTGAGCCGACCTTAGCGGAAGACGCAGGACCGGGTTCGGAGCGCCACCGCTGAGTGACGTCGGTCGAGATCGGGAATTGGACGCGGGTCGCCGGGTTTGTGGCGCAGCTAACCACAACGCAGCCACTCTCCCCCCCCCCCCCCCCCACAGAGCGCGCACACACGCACACACACACACGCACACACACGCGCACACACACACGCACACACACGCGCACACACACACGCGCACACACACGCGCACACACACACACACGCGCACGCACACACGCACACACACACACACGCGCACACACACATACACGCACACACACACACGCACACACACACACACACGCGCACACACACACGCACACACACACACACACACGCGCACACACACACACACGCACACACACACGCACACACGCGTGCACACACGCACACACCTGTGGCGTACGTGAGCCGTAATTCCCGTTGAGTAGTTTTGCGGTGTAATGCGACGAATTTGCCGCACATTTGTACCGTGACGCCCCGTGGCACACGCTGTGTCCTGCACTCGCCAATCACGTGACGTGGGGTCTCTGCCATCCACACACCGGGAGGGAAGACTCCCGCGAGCGGCGCTGACCGCGGGTGAGCAGCCGAGGTCGAGTCGCCAACAACACAGCAGGGGTTGACCAGGTCGGCCACTGGAGCCAAACTCCGAATGCACAGAGACCCACAGACTCGCACACAGAGACCCATAGACTGACATAGAGACCCATTGACTCACACAGAGTCCCATAGACTCACACAGAGTCCCATAAACTCACACAGAGACCCATAGACTCACACAGAGACCCACAGACTCACACAGAGACCCATAGACTCACACACAGAGACCCATAGACTGACACAGAGACCCACAGACTCACACACAGAGACCCACAGACTCACACACAGAGACCCATAGACTCACACAGAGAGCCACAGACTCACACACAGACCCATAGACTCGCACACAGAGACCCATAGACTCGCACAGAGAGCCACAGACTCACACACAGAGACCCACAGACTCACACACAGAGAGCCACAGACTCACACACAGAGACCCATAGACTCACACACAGAGACCCATAGACTCACACAGAGACCCACAGACTCACACACAGAGACCCACAGACTCACACACAGAGACCCATAGACTCACACACAGAGACCCACAGACTCACACAGAGACCCATAGACTCACACAGAGACCCATAGACTCACACACAGACCCATAGACTCACACAGAGACCCATTGACTCACACAGAGTCCCATAGACTCACACACAGACCCATAGACTCACACAGAGACCCATTGACTCACACAGAGTCCCATAGACTCACACAGAGACCCATAGACTCACACACAGAGACCCACAGACTCACACACAGAGACCCACAGACTCGCACACAGAGACCCATAGACTCACACAGAGACCCATAGACTCACACACAGACCCACAGACTCACACAGAGACCCATAGACTCACACAGAGACCCACAGACTCACACAGAGACCCATAGACTCACACAGAGACCCATAGACTCACACAGAGAGCCATAGACTCACACAGAGACCCATAGACTCACACAGAGAGCCACAGACTCACACAGAGACCCATAGACTCACACAGAGAGCCACAGACTCACACAGAGACCCATAGACTCACACAGAGACCCATTGACTCACACAGAGTCCCATAGACTCATGCAGGGACCCATAGACTCACACACAGAGACCCACAGACTCACACACAGAGACCCATAGACTCACACAGAGACCCATAGACTCACACAGAGAGCCACAGACTCACACACAGACTCACACACAGAGACCCATAGACTCACACAGAGAGCCACAGACTCGCACACAGAGACCCATAGACTCACACACAGAGAGCCACAGACTCACACACAGACCCACAGACTCACACACAGAGACCCATAGACTCACACAGAGAGCCACAGACTCACACACAGAGACCCATAGACTCACACACAGAGAGCCACAGACTCACACACAGACCCACAGACTCACACACAGAGACCCATAGACTCACACAGAGAGCCACAGACTCACACACAGAGACCCATAGACTCACACACAGAGAGCCACAGACTCACACACAGACCCACAGACTCACACACAGAGACCCATAGACTCACACAGAGAGCCACAGACTCACACACAGAGACCCACAGACTCGCACACAGAGACCCATGGACTCATACAGAGACCCATACACTCATACAGAGACCCATAGACTCACACAGAGACCCATAGACTCACACACAGAGACCCATAGACTCACACAGAGACCCATAGACTCGTACAGAGACCCGTAGACTCGTACAGAGACCCATAGACTTACACAGAGACCCATAGACTCACAGAGACCCATAGACTTACACAGAGACCCATAGACTCACAGAGACCCATAGACTCACACACAGACCCATAGACTCACACAGAGACCCATAGACTAACAATGAGACCCGTAGACTCACACGGACAGGCTGTAATTGAACTGGGTTCTCCAGGGCAGCGAGCTGATGGCATCAGCGTGGCCACAAGTGGCTGCACAGTTTTACGGGTGACACAGTTGGCACGTGCGCCCGTGGGTGACCTCGCACGACCCCCATCCCATCCCCCCCACCTTCCGCCCCGGTTTGAAATTCAAACTGGGCCCCTCCGTCCGTTGGGTTCAAAGTTCGCGCGAGGCGCTGCGCAGGTGTCCTGGTGGTAAACGCCAGCCCCACCGCGTGCTCGCGCTTGTACCAGGCTAGGTACACCAACCCCCCCCCCCCCTACGTCACCCCCGCCGTATACGAAAGGACAGAGAGACGGAGAGAGCGGCTTGGCGAGCCGCGTGCCTGGGTGACGGAGGAGGAGGAGGAGAGGGCACCGGGGAGATGTCGAGTTTGCGTTTTGGCCTCCGTTAGAGGTGGCGGCATCGCAGGTCAGTTGTGTGTGCGTGTGTGTGTCACCGTGGTTAGGTGTGTCACTGACAGGCTGTGTGCATGTGTGTGTCACAGTGACATGTGTGTGTCACCGACATGCTGTTTGCATGTCTGTGTCACAGTGACATGTGTGTATCACCGTGGTTAGGTGTGTCACCCACGTGCTGTGTGCGTGTGTGTATCACCGTGGTTAGGTGTGTCACACACATGCTGTGTGCATGTGTGTGTCACCGTGGTTAGGTGTGTCACAGTGGTTAGGTGTGTCACAGTGGTTAGGTGTGTCACAGTGGTTAGGTGTGTCACCGACATGCTGTGTGCGTGTGTGTATCACCGTGGTTAGGTGTGTCACAGTGGTTAGGTGTGTCACACACATGCTGTGTGCATGTGTGTGTCACCGTGACATGTGTGTGTCACAGTGACATGTGTGTGTCACAGTGGTTAGGTGTGTCACAGTGACATGTGTGTGTCACAGTGGTTAGGTGTGTCACCGACATGCTGTGTGTGTGTCACAGTAATTGTGCGGGTGTGTCACCAGCAGCTGGTGTCGTCAGTGTGTCTTTCCAACAGTTCCAACAGTCGTCTGTTGTTGTGCCAAAGGAAACGGCAAACCCGTGTTGACATTCTGTTCTCTGCGTGTCTGGAGAGTTATCTGTGATTCCAGATACTCAAGAGTCGCAAGATGTTAACTACCTCACCTGCGTGTCTGGAGAGTTATCTGTGATTCCAGATACTCAAGAGTCGCGAGATGTTAACTACCTCGCCTGGTACGCAGGAGGTCGTGGGTTCGGTCTAGCTACGAACAGCACTTGCCCCAACAGTCTGTTGAGGAGTCCACACGGGGGATCTTTGTCTCTGGTGTGTGTGTGCGTGTGTGTATGTGTGTGTATGTGTGTGTGTGCGTGTGTGTATGTGTGTGTGTGTGTCTGTGTGTATGTGTGTGTGTGCGAGTCCCACCGCGGTGTGAACCTCCTGTGGACTTTGCTGCATGCGCTTGGCATTTCGCTGGCCCGTGGTGGAGGGGAGAACGTCCCTAATTGCGCTTAATCGCCTCATTAACGCTACCAGACACGCTCCTACGTCGGGGGGAGGAGAGTGGTGGTGGGGTGCTGGTGCATTCAGAGTGGAGACGTTCTGGTGACAGCCACGGAGACAGATACACAGAGAGAGAGAGAGATGGAGATCGGTGTGTGTGTGTGTATGTATGGTTGGACTTCTTTCGCACCATACGTAGCCACACGGCGCTAATTGGAGGTGCGTGGGAAGGACAACAAACTGAACGCAACAAGCCGTTGTAAAGAAATGAGTTTGTCCATCTCGATGATGACGATTTAAAAGTGCATGGCTCCCAATGGCTTCCTAATAGCGGAAAGGGAAGAGCGTTCCAGACGGCCGCAGAAGCAGCAGCGCATCGGAAACAGAAGCAGCAGCGCATCGGAAAGCGCCGCGCGATGACGACGATGATGCGCTGACGATGATGCGGTGATGATGCGGTGATGATGCGGTGACGATGATGCGGTGATGATGCGGTGATGATGCGGTGACGATGATGCGGTGACCACCGCCTTTGTTCGATGGCTCAGCCTAAAGCCGCCGCCGCCGCTTCCAGGACGAGCGAAGTGTCGCGTGGTTGATTGTTCATGGCCCCTTGACGAGCTCGGCAGCGAGGTGGTGCGGTTCGTTTGTGACGAGCGCTTCGCGTGTAATGAGTGCGACTTTATACGAAATGTGTTCATTCGGGAAACGGAAGCCAAAGGCGGCAGCTCGGCGAGCACCGGACGGACACGGTGGGATATGAGTGAGACGCGGAGAGGGGGGCCTGGGACAAACGGTGCGAGAGATCGACCGAGATGCAGAGACACGAGAAAACGAGTGGGGCACGAGGAGAGAGAGACACACACACAGGGTGTGAGTGAGGCAGCGAGAGAGATCGGCGCAGAGACGATGCGCAGTGGCCGTAGCAAGGTGTGAATGATGATGATGATGGGTGGGGGGGCCTGGTGGGAGGGGGCTAGGGGGGCCTGGTGGGTGGGGGGTGGGGGGCCCTTGGTGATTAGTGTGAGCTGGCGTGAGAGTGCTTTTGTGCGTGCAAGCGTGCGTGTGTGCGTGTGGACTTGTGCAACTGTGCGTCTCTATGAATGTGTGTTTGCGTGTGTTGATGAGCGTGGGGAGCGGTAGTGTAGCGGTCGGCGCTAAGCCGCGCTACAAACCCCGGTGACCCGAGTTCGATTCCCGCTCACGGCCAACACCGGTGACGATGATCCGAACCGGTCCAGGGCCTCCTCCACTACGTCGACTCAGCCTCAAATGAGTACCTGGCGCGGTGTGTAGTAAACTTCGCCACTGGGGAGACAAAGGCGGCCGGGCCTGGTGCTGGCCACCCACCCGTGTGCCACAGTGCCGGCCTTCATAGGTGCTCTTGCTCCAACAGTCCGCAGAGGCTACACGGAGGTGGGGGGGGATTTGTTTTTCGTATCCCGTCAAGGTTAAACAATATTCCGCTCGAGTCCTGCGAGCACGCGGGGAGACAGAGCTCGTTGCACATCGCAGGAGTCTGCCTGCAAAGCAGCCCCGCGAAGCGCTGCTTTAATTGCGTGGAGCGAGACTGGGATGAGATCGCTTCGCCAATCGGTGCCCACGCACTCGATAACGCATCGCCAAATACTTAAAAAAAGAAACGTTTATTTTTGTTGACAGGACAGGTTTGTGGATGTTTGTCTGCAATAGAGGTTTGTTGGGAAGTTGTGGGGGGGGGGGGTTAGATCGCGTCAACATAAACGTGTCGGTAAACCCACCGCCACCCGACAGACAATTGGTCTGGTTTAGCGTCGCGTACACGGACCGTGGACAAATTCGTTACTGGTGCAAGTGTCAGTGCATGTGTCACTCCACTCACCATCCCACCCACCTCGCCACTCACCATCCCACTCACCTCGCCACTCACCATCCCACCCACCACGCCACTCACCATCCCACTCACCTCGCCACTCACCATCCCACCCACCTCGCCACTCACCATCCCACTCACCTCGCCACTCACCATCCCACCCACCACGCCACTCACCATCCCACTCACCTCGCCACTCACCATCCCACTCACCTCGCCACTCACCATCCCACCCACCTCGCCACTCACCATCCCACTCACCTCGCCACTCACCATCCCACTCACCTCGCCACTCACCATCCCACTCACCTCGCCACTCACCATCCCACTCACCTCGCCACTCACCATCCCACTCACCACGCCACTCACCATCCCACCACGCCACTCACCCACCCACCACCACCCACCCACCACCACCCCCTCACCCACCCACCCCCTCACCCACCCACCCCCTCACCCACCCACCCCCTCACCCACCCACCCCCTCACCCACCCCACCACTCTCGGTTATCTGCCCTCCTATCTCACCACGTGGTGCGCAGCAGCAGCAGCAGCAGCAGTCGTGACGTCATGTCTCGCCAAACTTCACCGTCGCTGTGTTAATCGTTTTTCGCTTAACGCATCTACCACCGCGTTAAACGAGGACTTACCGGAACTACCAAGTTCATGGGGGGGAGGGGGGGGATGTAATTTTGGGTGGGGGTGCCACGTACAGCTGCTGGTTTTATTTTTACATTTAATTTTTAAATCGGAACTTACTCCCCTGCCCACCCCCCCTGCCCCCCCCTGCCCACCCCCCTGCCCACCCCCCCGCCCACCCCCCCTGCCCACCCCCCCTGCCCCCCCCCGCCCACCCCCCCTGCCCCCCCGCGCCCGCGCCCTGCGAGGCCCCGTCGGTATGGTCATGAATATTTCATGACTTTCACTTCGGGAGTGATTGCCGAGCCTTTGGCGAACAAAATTATAGTCGGGGATCGAAGGGACATTAAACCGCGTAAATAACGCCACTGCAGTCACCCCTAGGGCTGTGAGCGAGCGCGCGTCTGTCTGCCTGTGTCTGTCTGTGTGTCTGTCTGTGTGTGTGTCTGTCTGTCTGTCTGTGTCTGTGTGTGTGTGTCTGTGTGTGTGAGTGTGTGTGTCTGTGAGTGTGTGTCTGTCTGTGTCTGTCTGTGTGGGTGTCTGTCTGTCTGTGTGGGTGTCTGTGTGGGTGTCTGTCTGTGTGTCTGTCTGTGTGGGTGTCTGTGTCTGTCTGTGTTTGTCTGTGTGTCTGTCTGTGTGTGTGGGTGTCTGTGTGTCTGTCTGTCTGTTTGTGTGCCTGTCTGTGTGGGTGTCTGTCTGTGTGGGTGTCTGTGTCTGTCTGTATGGGTGTCTGTGTATGTCTGTGTGTCTGTCTGTGTGGGTGTCTGTCTGTGTGGGTGTCTGTCTGTGTGGGTGTCTGTCTATGTGGGTGTCTGTCTGTGTCTGTCTGTCTGTCTGTGTGTGTCTGTGTCTGTCTGTGTGGGTGTCTGTCTGTCTGTGTGTGTATTTGTGTCTGTGTGTGTGTGTTTGTCTGTGTGTATTTGTGTCTGTGTGTGTGTTTGTCTGTGTGTATTTGTGTCTGTGTGTGTGTTTGTCTGTGTGTATTTGTGTCTGTGTGCGCACAATTGTGTGGGTGTCTTTGTGTCTGTGTGCGCACAATTGTGTGTGTAAGTTCGATTCCCGCTCACGGCCACCAACACCGGTGACGATTGTCTGAACCGGTCCTGCGCATCCCCCGAGGTCGACTCAGCCTCAAATGAGTACCTGGTGCAGTGTGTGAACTGGGGAGACAAAGGTGGCCGGGCGTGCTGCTGGCCACCCACCCACCCTCCTGGCGCGACTCTATAACAGTACTTGCCCCAACAGTCTGTTAAGGGCCTATACGGGGGATCTTTGTCCTGTTGTGTGTGCATACACGGGTGTGTTTGTGTGCATGGGTGTGTGTTGTGTGTACATAATCTTTAGTAGGAGTGTTAAAGTTGACACTGTATCTCAAGTTTACTGAGCGCGCGTGTGTGTATGGCCGTGTGTGTGTGTCAGTGTGCGTTAGTGTATCTGCCTCGGTATCTGTGCGCGTGTGTGGCGTGGGGAGCGGTGGTGCAGCGGTTAGCGCTACGCTGCTGTGCTACGAACCTGGCGACCCGAAGTTGGATTCTCGCTCACGGCCAACACCGGTGACGATTATTTGAACCGGTCCTGGGCCTCTCCTAGGTCGACTCAGCCTCAAATGAGTACCTGGTTTCGCCCTGAGAACGATTGTTTTTTAAGGGCACTTTACACATTTCAGTTATATTTTATTATTATTACCACTGGAGGAGACAAAGGCGGCCGGGCGTGGTGCTGGACACCCACCCCCTCGTGTGCCGTACCGGCCTTCATAGGCTGCTACTCGCTACCAGCACTTGCCCCAACA
Source organism: Petromyzon marinus (assembly GCF_048934315.1). Taxonomy (NCBI): domain Eukaryota; kingdom Metazoa; phylum Chordata; class Hyperoartia; order Petromyzontiformes; family Petromyzontidae; genus Petromyzon; species Petromyzon marinus. The sequence goes on along the minus strand of NC_133731.1, from coordinate 7,684,367 downwards.
GTCCGTTAAAGGCTAAACGGGGAATCTTTGTCTGTGTGTGTGCGCGTGCGTGTTCACGATTGTGTGTGAATTAAAACAACAACAACAACCCCAATACGACATCCAAGGCTGGACATTGAAAGAAACTCGCGTTTACCCCCCCCCCTACTCCACGTTCTCCGGGTTCTGCCTGTTCCCTTCCCCGCCAGGCCAGTGTATCGAGTCGACTAGCCGATTGTTTAGACGGTGATGTTGCGGTGTTTGGGAGGATATTTCACGATTGTATTTTATCTGTCCATGTAAAGGCGGCCCCACCGCGGAGCTGCTGTGTAACTCTTCTTTCGGAAGCGACCTGTCCATCGCAATTGATAGCCGCTCAACCCAGTGGGCTAATCGTCGTCATCATCATCGTGTCCAAATGTATAAGCAGACAAATACTCTTAAACGCGTGACGTGGAGTCTAAATGCGGAGGGGAAAACCCGGAGGTTCCCGGAGACAAATCCACGCAGTGACCACGGGGAGACAGAGAGACACCGCAAATTCTCAAATGTACAGCAGCAGCAGCAGGCGTCGTCAGGATCGAACCCACGACCTCCTGTATACCAGGCGAGGTAGTTAACATCTCCTAGCCACCGTGATGATGATGGTGATGAGAGAGAGACGCGCAAACTCCAAATACACAGCAGCAGGCGTCGTCAGGGTCGGCATTGAACCCACGATGACCTCCTGTACACCCGGCGAGGTAGTTAACATCTCATAGCCAGCGCGGCCACCCGAGTTTGTTGTGCGTGGGAATGGGCACGGGGCGGGCGCGGCCCGGGAGTGGCCCGGGAGTGGCCCGGGAGTGGCCCGGGAGTGGCCCGGGAGTGGCCCGGGAGTGGCTGGGCAGTTGAGGGCCCCCTGAAAGCTGTGGGGAGAGGCCCTTGGCAGCGTGGAGTGGTGGGAGGAGGGTGGAGGGGAGGAGAGCGAGGAGGGGGTGGAGGATGAGGATGGAGGGGAGGAGGGAGGGGGGATGCAGGGGAGTGTGATGAAGGGGGAGGAGAACAGGGGGAGGGGCATGAGGAGGTGAAGGAGGAGAGCTGTGGAGAGGCGTTTGTCAGTGAAGAGTAGGAGGAGGATGATAATGCGGAGTGGTTTCCCACCTTTTCTGCCATCATTGTCACAGTCGTCGTCATCATCGCGGGCAACTCCAGCAGTAGTGGCATTACATCATCTTAACCCCACCCATAAACCACAATCATCGCGTTATCCTATCAGCATCCATCAACATCATCATATAATGATGTCATCACCATCATTGAAACTTCAACAATTTTGATTTTGCCAGGTAACTTATTTTCCGGGAGCGACCTGGTCACAAATGATAGCTCAACGCAGAAGCTTATCACGTGGACATTTTTAGCAGTAGCCAAACGCTTATCGTCATTATCTGATCCCCGTCTTCGCCTCTTCCTTCCCACGTTACAGGAAGCCACTGCAGCTGTCGTCGTGTGTACGTCGTCATCTCGACTGAAAACTCACTTCTTTAGAACTGCGATTTTGTGATTCGTTTGGTTTGGCGTGCTGCTTAAACACAATTATTCCGTTCACTCAAGGTACCACCACACCACCACCACAATAATAATAATGAGCTAGAGGGAGAGAGAACCCACGACCTCCTGTACACCAGGCGAGGTAGTTAACATCGATCGAACGGAACGGCGACAAACTAAAAAGTCGCCGCTCACTCTCCGAGTGGACCAGCCCGCCACGTGGCGGATGGACGAGAGACAGCCGCGCGATGTTGGGTCGAGACCAAAGAGATCTGGGTTCGAGTCCCCCCCCCCACCACCCCCCACTACCCCACCACCCCCCACCCACCACCACCCCCCCCTGCCCCCACCCACCCCCCCCCTGCCCCCACCTCCTGGCAGGGTGACCTCTCGTACCGCTATTCCTGGCGCCGAGTCGCCCGTTCTGAGGCGGACTGACCGAGCACGGAAAAGTAGGCCAAATATCCTCTTGGGTCGGGGTTGTCCAGTGAATCATCAGGATTATGTATTTATGCTGGGAGGAATCCGATGAGCTACAAAGCTTTTTTTCTCACAGATGTGACCCAGTAGTTCACAGATGTGGCCCAGTAGTTCACAGATGTGGCCCAGTAGTTCACAGATGTGGCCCAGTAGTTCACAGATGTGGCCCAGTAGTTCACAGATGTGGCCCGGTAGTTCACAGTTGTGGCCCGGTAGATCACAAATGTGGCCCAGTAGTTTACAGATGTGGCCCAGTAGTTCACAGATGTGGCCCGGTAGTTCACAGTTGTGGCCCGGTAGATCACAAATGTGGCCCAGTAGTTCACAGATGTGACCCAGTAGTTCACAGATGTGGCCCAGCAGTTCACAGATGTGGCCCAGTAGTCACAGATATGGCTCAGTATTTCACAGATGTGATCCAGTAGTTCACAGATGTGGCCCAGTAGTCACAGATATGGCCCAGTAGTTCACAGATGTGGCCCAGTAGTTCACAAATTTGACCCAGTAGTTCACAGATGTGGCCCAGTAGTTCACAGATGTGGCCCAGCAGTTCACAAATGTGGCCCAGTAGTTCGCAAATGTGGCCCAGTAGTTCACAGATGTGGCCCAGTAGTTCACATAATGTGGCCCAGTAGTTCACAGATGTGGCCCAGTAGTTCACAAATGTGGCCCAGTAGTTCGCAAATGTGGCCCAGTAGTTCACAGATGTAGCACAGTAGTTCACAGATGTGTGGTCCAGCGGGTGGCCCTTCTGCCAGCCGTGGCGTCGAGCGGGCTATTGCAGGGCTGCGCCTTTTTCCTGCTGTTGGAATTCGTCAGGCGGTGTAGGTTGTGACGCAGTGCGCGTACCACGTGGGCCGCGATGAGAAGCGATGGGGGTGGCTGTGATGAGGGTTAGGATCAGATGACAACGGTGATTACGGTTTAAGGATGTGTAAGAAGATGATTATTGATAAGGACGATGGAGGTCATTTATGGGAAGGGTGAGTGAGATGACGATGATGATCGTGATGATGATCACAATCATCATCTCACTCACCCTTCCATAAACGACCACACCTCCATCATCATCGTTGTCATAATCTCATCCATCGTTAAAACATGATTCATTTTCTGTGTCATTAGACGTTGATATTAATTTAGATAATAATGATGATGCCAGTTATAATGACAATGCCATTGTTGATGATGAGTGAAAGTCAGATGATGATGATGATAATGGGCATGGTTAGGTTTTGTGGAGGGTATGATGTTGATGATCATGATTAATGGGTCGGGATGGATGATGATGATGATAATGGCGGCGATAGTAATGATTGAAGCCATATTAAAACACTGATTATGATTATGCTAGTGATGATAGTATCATTGTCATCATGATGATGATTGGAGGCTAGCTGCTGCTGCTGCCACTACTTCTGCTGCTGATCGCGATGCTGAGCGGCTCTCTGCGACGCAGTCAGCCGACCCGCCATCATCGCCCGATGCCCTCTCAGACGCCACCTCCAACGCCCACAGATTGTGGGGGGGGGGGGCTGGGGGGGATTTCCCCCCCCCCATTCCCTCCCACCCCTTTTTGACAAGGGATGTGTGTGTGTGGGGGGTGTTTGCCTGTGTGTGTGTCTGCACGCGTGTGAGCAAATGGGGTGTGAATGTCAGGCGAATTGTCCGTGCAAGGAAATGTGTCCTTGTGAGAGGGCGCGCACGCGTCTCTCTGTGTGTGTGTTTATATATGTACACACACACACATATGTGTCTGTATATATGTCTGTGTGTCTGTGTGTGTGGGGAGCGGTGGTGTAGTGGTTAGCGCGCTGCGCTATGAACCCGGCGACCCGAGTTCGATTCTCGCTCACGGCCAACACAAGTGACGATTATCTGAACCGGTCCTGGGCCTCCCCTAGGTCGACTCAAGCCTCTAATGAGTACCTGGTGCGGTGTGTAAACATTGCCACTAGGGAGACAAAGGCGGTCGGGCGTGGTGCTGGCCACCCCAGCCCCTCGTGTGCTCTTCCGGCCTTAATAGGTGCTCGCTAACAGCACTTGCCCCTACAGTCTGTTAAGGCTATATGGGGGATATTTGTGTGTGTAGGTGTGTGTGTGTAGGTGTGTGTGTGTAGGTGTGTGTGTAGGTGTGTGTGTAGGTGTGTGTGTGTGTAGGTGTGTGTGTGTAGGTGTGTGTGTGTAGGTGTGTGTGTGTGTACGGGCCTCCACCAGAGTTTCCTCTGGCCTCGCCCTGCCCAGGCATAGTTCACCATCTTTCGGGTCCCAACACGTACGCTCTCGCTCCACCTCCCCGACGCAGCGGGCGAGGCGGGCCGGCGGCAAAACAACCCCCTACCTCCTCGCGGTGCCGGACGGGCAACTCTGTCGTGGACAGCGCTGTGGGGGGAGATCCAATTTTGATTGGCTCCTCCCCTCATGGCATATGTGTACACCACAGGGGCTAAACGGGGGCTCTGGACGGGTGCGAGGGGCTGGTAACCCCTCCACCTTCAATTAATTACCACGAAACTACGAATTAAACTGAAATATGTAACAACTAAGCTTGTGCCGGAGGCCCCGGGGGGCCAGGCGTCTATGACGTCTCCTGGCCAAACCCCAATTGGTGGAGCCAGGAGATTGAATACCTACCCTCGGGGCTACTCCAGAAACAACGAAAAGCCACTACGGTTGGCCACGTGGAATGTTCGAACGCTCACTGCAGAGGAGAGGCTGCCACTCCTCTGTCGGGAGCTGGACCGGTACCGCCTGGATCTATGCGGTATTCAGGAGGTCCGGTGGACCAGCTCTGGCTCCTGCCACCATGAGGGGTGGACAGTCCTCTACTCGGGGCAGCAGACTGCCAAACAACAGGGTGTGGGTCTTCTTTTGAACAAAAGAATGAAGGGGGCGTGGGAGCGTGGCGGTGAGGTGTGGGAAGCTGTAAGCCCCAGGCTACTTTGGGCTCGCCTTCCCATCAACCGGAGGCGAGGAATGGTGGTCGTGGTTACTTATGCCCCCACCGAAGATGAACATCCGTGGAGGGATGCAGGCAAAGCCGATGAGTCAGATGCCTTCTATGACCTCCTGTCACAGGTGCTGGCTAAAGTGGCCCCTCGGGATAGAGTCATCATGTTGGGTGACTTCAATGCCCGAGTTGGTCATGATACTGGCACCTGGTCTGGAGTGATTGGAGGGCATGGGCCAGATCAGCTCAATAACAACGGTAGGAGGCTGCTAGATTTTTGTGCAGCCCATGGGCTTGTAATTACCAACACGCTGTTCCGGCATCGGCGCATCCACACAACATCATGGATGCATGCCGGGTCCAAGCAAGAACATCTGCTGGACTACATAGTGACGGACCAGCGAATGCGAGCCCATGTCCTTGACACCAGGACCTACCGTGGAGCTGATCTGCCCTCTGACCATCGACTAGTCATCTGTAAGATGTGCCTGCCATTCTTCCACTCCGGTGGTGGGTGTACACCCAGGACCCCATTCCAACCTAAAGTGGCCTGGTCTCAGTTATCTGATGAAAGTTGCAAGCGAGAATTTCATCATCGCTTGCGGCTGGGATTGGCATCGTCCCCGACTCCTCCTGATGTCGAGGGTAAATGGGCGAGGTTTAGGACTGTGACTCATGCAGCTGCAATGGCTGCTTTGGGTACGCGGTCCAGACCTCCCCAGACACCCTGGATGACAGAGGAGCTGTTCACGATGGTTGAGAAAAAGCGACAGGCCCACTGTCATCGGCTACAGAATCCCACGTCAGAGAATGAGGAGGCTTACCGCAGCCTTCGCTCGGAGGTTCGGAGAGCCGTGAGGCGCTGCAAGGATGGGTGGTGGTCGCGGATTGCTGAGGAGATGGAGTCTGCCTCAGTGGCCCGTGATCACAAATCTCTATTTAACTCCATCAAAAAAATAACCTGCAGCGCCACACCTATTACCATCATTAGGGGAAAAAACGGTGATCCAATTTCCGACCCCCAGGAACAGGTTCGCAGATTTGCTGAGCATTTCTGTGAGGTCCTGGGGGAGGGAAAATCCCTCAGCCAGGAAAACATCGTGGCACAAAGTGAGGATGACCCTGCTGAGGCTGCGGTGCCTCAAATATTGGATGAAGTCACCCCCTGTGAGTGGCTGGCTGAGGTGCCATCTGCTGAGGAAGTATTGAAGGCGATCCGGAGTCTGAGACCAGGAAAGGCAGCGGGCAGAGATGATCTCCCAAGCGAAATGCTGAGGGAGGGTGGCGTTTGTGCACAGACTGCCCTATATGACATCATAACAACAGTCTGGACCACTGGACGGGTTCCGCAGGATTGGAAGGATGCCCTGGTGGTCCCCCTTTTTAAGAAGGGGGACCGCACAGACTGTAACAACTACAGGGGCATCTCACTCCTCAGTGTGCCGGGAAAGGTCCTGGGAAGGATTATTCAGCATCGCCTTGCCAGGCACGCTGAGGAGAGGCTTGCGGAGCCCCAATGCGGTTTAAGGAAAGGGCGGTCCTGCACAGATGCCATATTTTCTGTCCGTCTGCTACAGCAGAGGTGTAGGGAATTCCAACAAGACCTACATCTCTGCTTTATTGACCTGGTCAAGGCCTATGATACCATCAGTAGGCCTGGGCTCTGGGTCGTTCTTCGTGCTTTTGGAGTACCTGACCCTCTGCTTACGATCATTAAGGACCTTCATGATGGTGAGCGGGCCCGGGTAAAACTACGTGGCCGGGAGTCAGAGCCATTCCCTGTACACCTTGGGGTGCGACAGGGATGTCCTCTGGCTCCCACATTATTTAACATCTATTTTGACCACGTAGTTCGTGAAGCCTTCAATAGCTGTACCGGGGGAATCTCCATATGGTACAGATATAATGGGAGGCTAATCGATGCCCGGGTGCGGTCAAGGGATGGCTCCCTATTGCTCAACCACGTTATGTATGCTGATGATTTGGTAATAGCTGCTCAGTCAGAGGAGGAGTTGGAGACGCTGCTGCTGAGACTGGAGCGTGCCACTAAGAGGTGGAGCCTTACCATCAGCCCCACCAAAACTAAGCACCTGCCTGGGTATTTTGTACCATCGGACACTCCACCCCCACAACTCCCAATCGGTGATGGGGCAGTTGTGGAGAGAGTGGAGAGTTTCCCATACCTGGGCAGTGTGCTTATGACTGGCTCCAGTTTAACAGCAGAGGTCTCACTCCGAATCAGTCGAGCGGCAATATCTTTTCATCGGTTGCGTAACGCTGTGTGGAAGCTACCTGGTCTGTCGCTCCGCACTAAGCTTCAGGTCTTCTCGGCCACGGTCATTCCCTCCCTTCTCTACGCTTGCGAAACGTGGACCCCCCTAATGGAACATCTTCGCCGGTTAGAAACATTTAGGCTGGCCTGCCTACGATCCATCCTGGGTTTAACCAGACTGGATTGTGTGAGGAGCTCACAAATCCTTGAAAGATCTGGGCAGGGTCCCATCGGTGAGCTCCTCCGGCAGGCAAGGCTGCGATGGCTGGGTCATGTAGCCCGCATGCCCAGCCACCGCATGCCGAAACAGCTTTTGTTTGGCCGGATTGAGGGGGCTAAGCGGGCGCGGCACGGGCTAGAGAAGAGATGGAGTGATGTGGTACAGGAGGACGTGGAGCTGAGTGGACTTGCCGATGACTGGTACCAGCGGTGTCAAGATCGGCCTCTGTGGAGGAGGCTCGTGAAGGATGCTACTGGGCAGTTGGAGGCAGTCGCCCTCCAACAACAACGGAGGGCGGAGGAGCGACGCTCACAACAGCGAGCGGAGCGCCGGGTGGCTAAAGCACAGCAGGTTGGCACAGTAGGGGGCACAGGTGGTGCATCAGCCAGTCATCTCAGTCAGTCGACCCGTGGCACCTGGGTCTGCCCCGTGACCTCCTGCCAGCGGGCGTTCGACACTTCACGTGGCCTCAGGGTGCACATAGCCTGGCACAAGCGTCGTGGTGACGTCACCGCCACTTAGTGGCGAATGGCGGTTGTTGTGTGTGTAGGTGTGTGTGTGTGTTGGTGTGTAGGTGTTTGTGTTTCGTCATATCCCTGGGGGGTGTGGTGAGCTAAATCGCCATCATTGGCGGGTGGGTGGGGGACAATTTGGCTTGTGTCGTCGTCACGTTCGAGAGGGAAGAGGCGCAGCCCCTGCAATTGCCCGCGCTGTCGCCACTGCTGGCAGACGGGAACAGTCGATCTGAAGACGAACGTCTTCCACTCTGGCACAGACCGGTTTCCGTGTACCCACACACCATCTCCACCACCTCCACCTTCACCACCTCCACCACACACTACCCCACCAACACCACCACCACCTTCACCACCTCCACCACACGACCCCACCAACACCACCACCACCGTCACCACCTCCACCACACTACCCCACCACACTACCCCACCACCACCAACACCACCACCACCACCTTCACCACCACCACCATACTACCCCACCACCACCACCAACACCACCACCTTCACCACCTCCACCACACTACCCCACCACCACCACCGGCATCCCTTTTCACAATGCCATTGGGCGTCCCCAAATCATACACACACACGTGTATATAAATACATATATACACACACGTGTATATTAATACATATATACACGCCTATGTTAAATATGTGACATTTATTTTAAAAATAACTCGTTCTTTAACTAATTATGGACCTAGAAAGCGGACGACGTGTCAGGGTCTGTGTGCACGGAAGTTCCTTGAACGTAATAACATCATCAGCTGGCAGAATGGGGACCTGTGATCTGGAAAAACCCGTCTGTGTTGCCTGCAACTATATGTCTGTGTGTCGCCTGTAACGCTGTATGTTGCCTGCAACTATATGTCTGTGTGTTGCCTGTAACTCTGTATGTTGCCTGCAACTATATGTCTGTGTGTCGCCTGTAACGCTGTATGTTGCCTGCAACTATATGTCTGTGTGTCGCCTGTAACTCTGTATGTTGCCTGCAACTATATGTCTGTGTGTTGCCTGTAACGCTGTATGTTGCCTACAACTATATGTCTGTGTGTCGCCTGTAACTCTGTATGTTGCCTGCAACTATATGTCTGTGTGTCGCCTGTAACTCTGTATGTTGCCTGCAACTATATGTCTGTGTGTCGCCTGTAACTCTATGTTGCCTGCAACTATATGTCTGTGTGTCGCCTGTAACTCTGTATGTTGCCTGCAACTATATGTCTGTGTGTCGCCTGTAACTCTGTATGTTGCCTGCAACTATATGTCTGTGTGTCGCCTGTAACTCTGTATGTTGCCTGCAACTATATGTCTGTGTGTCGCCTGTAACTCTGTATGTTGCCTGCAACTATATGTCTGTGTGTCGCCTGTAACGCTGTATGTTGCCTGCAACTATATGTCTGTGTGTCGCCTGTAACTCTGTATGTTGCCTGCAACTATACGTCTGTGTGTCGCCTGTAACGCTGTATGTTGCCTGCAACTATATGTCTGTGTGTCGCCTGTAACGCTGTATGTTGCCTGCAACTATATGTCTGTGTGTCGCCTGTAACGCTGTATGTTGCCTGCAACTATATATCTGTGTGTCGCCTGTAACTCTGTATGTTGCCTGCAACTATTTGTCTGTGTGTCGCCTGTAACGCTGTATGTTGCCTGCAACTATATGTCTGTGTCGCCTGTAACTCTGTATGTTGCCTGCAACTATGTCTGTGTGTCGCCTGTAACTCTGTATGTTGCCTGCAACTATGTCTGTGTGTCGCATGTAACTCTGTATGTTGCCTGCAACTATATGTCTGTGTGTCGCCTGTAACTCTGTATGTTGCCTGCAACTATGTCTGTGTGTCGCCTGTAACTCTGTATGTTGCCTGCAACTATATGTCTGTGTGTCGCCTGTAACTCTGTATGTTGCCTGCAACTATATGTCTGTGTGTCGCCTGTAACTCTATGTTGCCTGCAACTATATGTCTGTGTGTCGCCTGTAACTCTATGTTGCCTGCAACTATATGTCTGTGTGTCGCCTGTAACTCTATGTTGCCTGCAACTATATGTCTGTGTGTCGCCTGTAACTCTGTATGTTGCCTGCAACTATATGTCTGTGTGTCGCCTGTAACTCTATGTTGCCTGCAACTATATGTCTGTGTGTCGCCTGTAACTCTGTATGTTGCCTGCAACTATATGTCTGTGTGTCGCCTGTAACTCTGTATGTTGCCTGCAACTATTTGTCTGTGTGTCGCCTGTAACGCTGTATGTTGCCTGCAACTATATGTCTGTGTCGCCTGTAACTCTGTATGTTGCCTGCAACTATGTCTGTGTGTCGCCTGTAACTCTGTATGTTGCCTGCAACTATGTCTGTGTGTCGCATGTAACTCTGTATGTTGCCTGCAACTATATGTCTGTGTGTCGCCTGTAACTCTGTATGTTGCCTGCAACTATGTCTGTGTGTCGCCTGTAACTCTGTATGTTGCCTGCAACTATATGTCTGTGTGTCGCCTGTAACTCTGTATGTTGCCTGCAACTATATGTCTGTGTGTCGCCTGTAACTTTATGTTGCCTGCAACTATATGTCTGTGTGTCGCCTGTAACTCTATGTTGCCTGCAACTATATGTCTGTGTGTCGCCTGTAACTCTATGTTGCCTGCAACTATATGTCTGTGTGTCGCCTGTAACTCTGTATGTTGCCTGCAACTATATGTCTGTGTGTCGCCTGTAACTCTGTATGTTGCCTGCAACTATTTGTCTGTGTCGCCTGTAACTCTGTATGTTGCCTGCAACTATATGTCTGTGTGTCGCCTGTAACTCTGTATGTTGCCTGCAACTATATGTCTGTGTGTCGCCTGTAACTCTGTATGTTGCCTGCAACTATTTGTCTGTGTGTCGCCTGTAACTCTGTATGTTGCCTGCAACTATATGTCTGTGTGTCGCCTGTAACTCTGTATGTTGCCTGCAACTATCTGTCTGTGTGTCGCCTGTAACTCTGTATGTTGCCTGCAACTATCTGTCTGTGTGTCGCCTGTAACTCTGTATGTTGCCTGCAACTATTTGTCTGTAACGGTGCTCAAGACCACCGCCGGTGACGAGAGATCGTCCGGGCCGTGGGGGCCACCCCCACGGCCTCGCGTGCCGCGGTGCCGGCCACACCGGCCACCCCCACGGCCTCGCGTGCCGCGGTGCCGGCCACACCGGCCACCCCCACGGCCTCGCGTGCCGCGGTGCCGGCCACACCGGCCACCCCGGCCACCCTCGCGGCCTCGCGTGCCGCGGTTCCGGCCACCCCGGCCACCCCCACGGCCTCGCGTGCCGCGGTGCCGGCCACACCGGCCACACCGGCCACACCGGCCACCCTCGCGGCCTCGCGTGCCGCGGTTCCGGCCACACCGGCCACACCGGCCACCCCCACGGCCTCGCGTGCCGCGGTGCCGGCCACACCGGCCACACCGGCCACACCCACGGCCTCGCGTGCCGCGGTGCCGGCCACCTCCACCTTCAAGTGCTGTTGGTAGCCGCTCCACCGCACAACGGCGCGTTAAGGCGACACCTTGGGGGGCTGGGGGGGGGGGGGGGCCTTTGCCTGGTTTGCCATGGGGGTGTTGCGGGTACCACCGCCCTACACGCCGCGCCCTGAATCACAGTCGGCCGTGGTGGGGGGCAACGTCCTCGCATCGCCGTGGCGACGCCGCCCCCACAGCCTCCGCCGTCGCTACGCGGGTGAAGGTCGGTTGCCGGGCAGTTCGCTCGTTGCTAGGCAGTTTCGGTTGCTAAGCACTTCACTTACTAACTCGTTGGGTTGTTGAACAGTCTGGTTGCTAAGCAGTTTCGGTTGCTAAGCACTTCACTTGCTAACTAGTTGGGTTGTTGAACAGTCTGGTTGCTAAGCAGTTTCGGTTGCTAAGCACTTCACTTACTAACTCGTTGGGTTGTTGAACAGTCTGGTTGCTAAGCAGTTTCGGTTGCTAAGCACTTCACTTACTAACTAGTTGGGTTGTTGAACAGTCTGGTTGCTAAGCAGTTTCGGTTGCTAAGCACTTCACTTACTAACTCGTTGGGTTGTTGAGCAGTCTGGTTGCTAAGCAGTTTCGGTTGCTAAGCACTTCACTTACTAACTCGTTGGGTTGTTGAGCAGTCTGGTTGCTAAGCAGTTTCGGTTGCTAAGCACTTCACTAGCTAACTAGTTGGGTTGTTGAACAGTCTCGTTGCTAAGCAGTTTCGGTTGCTAAGCACTTCACTTGCTAACTAGTTGGGTTGTTGAACAGTCTGGTTGCTAAGCAGTTTCGGTTGCTAAGCACTTCGCTTACTAACTCGTTGGGTTGTTGAACAGTCTGGTTGCTAAGCAGTTTCGGTTGCTAAGCACTTCACTTACTAACTAGTTGGGTTGTTGAACAGTCTGGTTGCTAAGCAGTTTCGGTTGCTAAGCACTTCACTAACTAACTAGTTGGGTTGTTGAACAGTCTCGTTGCTAAGCAGTTTCGGTTGCTAAGCACTTCACTAACTAACTAGTTGGGTTGTTGAACAGTCTGGTTGCTAAGAAGTTTCGGTTGCTAGAAGTTGAGTTGTAAAACTTTGATCGCTCGGCAGCTAATTTGCTAAGCGTCAATGATGTTTGGCCGTGAGCGGGAATCGAACTCGGGTCTGTTGCGGGTTCGCAGTAGCTCAGCGCGCTAACCACTGCCCCACCGCTCCCCCCCCCCCCACACACACACAGATCCCCCGTGTAGCCTGTAACAGACTGTAGGGGCAAGTGCTGTTAGCGAGCAGCACCTATGAAGGCCGGCACGGCACACGAGGGGGTGGGTGGCCAGCACCACGCCCGGCCGCCTTTGTCTTCCCCAGTGACGATGTTTACTACACATCGCACCGGGTACTCGTTTGAGGCCGAGTCGACCTAGGGGAGGCCCAGGACCGGTTCAGATAATCGTCACCGGTGTCGGTGGCCGTGAGCGGGAATCGAACTCGGCTCGCCGGGTTCGTAGCGCTGGACGCTAACCGCAGCGCCACCGCTCCCCCAACCCGCGTCACACCGCGTCACACCGCGTGATCGATCAATCGGCGACGATTAATAGAACCCTGTTCTTCTCGATGGATGTGTGAACAGGCACAATAGCGATTGTGAGCGGCTGGGCTGGAGCGGGTGGCTGCGGTGATGATGGCAATGAATTGGGGGGGGCGGTCGGGGGCGGTGATGGTGGTGAGTCGGGTGATTAATTTATTAATTGATTGAGCACGTAATAGGTTTGTAATGATTGACCACGGTTCACACGAGAGAGGGAGAGGCCTAGAGCTGCGAGGAGGCTTACAGGAGGAACGTTGTCGTCGTTGTTGTTGTGGTGGTGGTGTCGGTGGGGAGTTGGCATGGAGAGACCCCCGTAGAGTTGCATGCGGAGTTGCATGCAGGTTGCACACAGCGCTACACCGTACAGGGACATACATGTTGCATTGTCTTACGTAGAGGTGACACAGTTACACCGTACAGGGACATACATGTTGCATAGTGTTACGCAGAAGTGACACAGTTACACCGTACAGGGACATACATGTTGCATAGTGTTACGTAGAGGTGACACAGTTACACCGTACAGGGACATACATGTTGCATAGTGTTACGTAGAGGTGACACAGTTACACCGTACAGGGACATACATGTTGCATAGTGTTACGTAGAGGTGACACAGTTACACCGTACAGGGACATACATGTTGCATAGTGTTACGTAGAGGTGACACAGTTACACCGTACAGGGACATACATGTTGCATAGTGTTACGTAGAGGTGACACAGTTACACCGTACAGGGACATACATGTTGCATAGTGTTACGTAGAGGTGACACAGTTACACCGTACAGGGACATACATGTTACATAGTGTTACGTAGAGGTGACACAGTTACACCGTACAGGGACATACATGTTACATAGTGTTACGTAGAGGTGACACAGTTACACCGTACAGGGACATACATGTTACATAGTGTTACGTAGAGGTGACACAGTTACACCGTACAGGGACATACATGTTACATAGTGTTACGTAGAGGTGACACAGTTACACCGTACAGGGACATACATGTTGCATAGTGTTACGCAGAAGTGACACAGTTACACCGTACAGGGACATACATGTTACATAGTGTTACGTAGAGGTGACACAGTTACACCGTACAGGGACATACATGTTGCATAGTGTTACGCAGAAGTGACACAGTTACACCGTACAGGGACATACATGTTACATAGTGTTACGTAGAGGTGACACAGTTACACCGTACAGGGACATACATGTTGCATAGTGTTACGTAGAGATGACACACAGAGGCACATAGACGTTCCCTAATGTTAGACCAGGGGTCGGCTAACCAACGTAACAATGGGATTTTTTAAATTCGGTAAAAACAAAAACATGGTGAACTGGACTCTCATGGTAAACTGGACTTCCATGGTAAACTGGACTCCCATGGTAAACTGGACAAACACGGTGAACTGGACTCCCATGGTAAACTGGACTTCCATTGTGAACTGGACTCCCATGGTAAACTGGACTTCCATGGTAAACTGGACTCTCATGGTAAACTGGACTCCCATGGTAAACTGGACTTCCATGGTGAACTGGACTTCCATGGTAAACTGGACTTTCATGGTAAACTGGACTTCCATGGTAAACTGGACTCTCATGGTAAACTGGACTTCCATGGTAAACTGGACTCTCATGGTAAACTGGACTCCCATGGTAAACTGGACTCCCATGGTAAACTGGACTCTCATGGTAAACTGGACTTCCATGGTGAACTGGACTCCCATGGTGAACTGGACTGCCATGGTAAACTGGAATTCCATGGTAAACTGGACTCTCATGGTAAACTGGACTTCCATGGTAAACTGGACTTTCATGATCAACTGGACTTTCATGGTAAACTGGACTTCCATGGTAACCTGGACTCTCATGGTAAACTGGACTTCCATGGTAAACTGGACTTCCATGGTAAACTGGACTCTCATGGTAAACTGGACTTCCATGGTAAACTGGACTCTCATGGTAAACTGGACTCCCATGGTAAACTGGACTACCATGGTAAACTGGACTTCCATGGTAAACTGGACTCTCATGGTAAACTGTGACTTCCATGGTAAACTGGACTTCCATATTAAACTGGACTTTCATGGTAAACTGGACTTCCATGGTAAACTGGACTCTCATGGTAAACTGGACTTCCATGGTAAACTGGACTCTCATGGTAAACTGGACTTCCATGGTGAACTGGACTTCCATGGTAAACTGGACTTCCATGGTAAACTGTGACTTCCATGGTAAACTGGACTTCCATGGTAAACTGGACTTTCATGGTAAACTGGACTTCCATGGTAAACTTGACTCTCATGGTAAACTGGACTCTCATGGTAAACTGGACTTCCATGGTGAACTGGACTTCCATGGTAAACTGGACTTCCATGGTAAACTGTGACTTCCATGGTAAACTGGACTTCCATGGTAAACTGGACTTTCATGGTAAACTGGACTTCCATGGTGAACTGGACTTCCATGGTAAATTGGACTTCCATGGTAAACTGGACTTCCATGGTAAACTGGACTTTCATGGTAAACTGGACTCCCATGGTAAATTGGACTCGCATGGTGAACTGGACTTCCATGGTAAACTGGACTTCCATGGTAAACTGGACTCTCATGGTAAACTGGACTTCCATGGTGAACTGGACTTCCATGGTAAACTGGACTTCCATGGTAAACTGGACTTCCATGGTAGACTGGACTCTCATGGTAAACTGGACTCTCATGGTAAACTGGACTTCCATGGTAAACTGGACTCTCATGGTAAACTGGACTCCCATGGTAAACTGGACTTTCATGGTAAAATGGACTTCCATGGTAAACTGGACTTTCATGGTAAACTGGACTTCCATGGTGAACTGGACTTCCATGGTAAATTGGAGTTCCATGGTAAACTGGACTTCCATGGTAAACTGGACTCTCGTGGTAAACTGGACTTCCATGGTAAACTGGACTTCCATGGTAAACTTGACTTCCATGGTAAACTGGACTTTCATGGTAAACTGGACTCCCATGGTAAATTGGACTTCCATGGTAAACTGGACTTCCATGGTAAACTGGACTTTCATGGTAAACTGGACTTCCATGGTGAACTGGACTTCCATGGTAAATTGGAGTTCCATGGTAAACTGGACTTCCATGGTAAACTGGACTCTCGTGGTAAACTGGACTTCCATGGTAAACTGGACTTCCATGGTAAACTTGACTTCCATGGTAAACTGGACTTTCATGGTAAACTGGACTCCCATGGTAAATTGGACTTCCATGGTGACCTGGACTTCCATGGTAAATTGGACTTCCATGGTAAACTGGACTCTCATGGTAAACTGTGACTTCCATGGTAAACTGGACTTCCATAGTAAACTGGACTTTCATGGTAAACTGGACTTCCATGGTAAACTGGACTTCCATGGTAAACTGGACTTCCATGGTAAACTGTGACTTCCATGGTAAACTGGACTTCCATGGTAAACTGGACTTCCATGGTAAACTGTGACTTCCATGGTAAACTTGACTTCAATAGTAAACTGGACTTTTATGGTAAACTGGACTTCCATGGTAAACCGGATTCTCATGGTAAACTGGACTCCCATGGTAAACTGGACTTCCATGGTAAACTGGACTTCCATGGTAAACTGTGACTTCCATGGTAAACTGGACTTCCATGGTAAACTGGACTTTCATGGTAAACTGGACTTCCATGGTGAACTGGACTTCCATGGTAAATTGGACTTCCATGGTAAACTGGACTTCCATGGTAAACTGGACTTTCATGGTAAACTGGACTCCCATGGTAAATTGGACTCGCATGGTGAACTGGACTTCCATGGTAAACTGGACTTCCATGGTAAACTGGACTCTCATGGTAAACTGGACTTCCATGGTGAACTGGACTTCCATGGTAAACTGGACTTCCATGGTAAACTGGACTTCCATGGTAGACTGGACTCTCATGGTAAACTGGACTCTCATGGTAAACTGGACTTCCATGGTAAACTGGACTCTCATGGTAAACTGGACTCCCATGGTAAACTGGACTTTCATGGTAAAATGGACTTCCATGGTAAACTGGACTTTCATGGTAAACTGGACTTCCATGGTGAACTGGACTTCCATGGTAAATTGGAGTTCCATGGTAAACTGGACTTCCATGGTAAACTGGACTCTCGTGGTAAACTGGACTTCCATGGTAAACTGGACTTCCATGGTAAACTTGACTTCCATGGTAAACTGGACTTTCATGGTAAACTGGACTCCCATGGTAAATTGGACTTCCATGGTAAACTGGACTTCCATGGTAAACTGGACTTTCATGGTAAACTGGACTTCCATGGTGAACTGGACTTCCATGGTAAATTGGAGTTCCATGGTAAACTGGACTTCCATGGTAAACTGGACTCTCGTGGTAAACTGGACTTCCATGGTAAACTGGACTTCCATGGTAAACTTGACTTCCATGGTAAACTGGACTTTCATGGTAAACTGGACTCCCATGGTAAATTGGACTTCCATGGTGACCTGGACTTCCATGGTAAATTGGACTTCCATGGTAAACTGGACTCTCATGGTAAACTGTGACTTCCATGGTAAACTGGACTTCCATAGTAAACTGGACTTTCATGGTAAACTGGACTTCCATGGTAAACTGGACTTCCATGGTAAACTGGACTTCCATGGTAAACTGTGACTTCCATGGTAAACTGGACTTCCATGGTAAACTGGACTTCCATGGTAAACTGTGACTTCCATGGTAAACTTGACTTCAATAGTAAACTGGACTTTTATGGTAAACTGGACTTCCATGGTAAACCGGATTCTCATGGTAAACTGGACTCCCATGGTAAACTGGACTTCCATGGTAAACTGGACTTTCATGGTAAACTGGACTCCCATGGTAAATTGGACTTCCATGGTAAACTGGACTTCCATGGTAAACTGGACTCTCGTCGTAAACTGGACTTCCATGGTAAACTGGACTTTCATGGTAAACTGGACTCCCATGGTAAATTGGACTTCCATGGTAAACTGGACTCTCATGGTAAACTGGACTTCCATGGTGAACTGGACTCACATGGTAAACTGAACTTCCATGGTAAACTGGACTTCCATGGTAAACTGGACTCTCATGGTAAACTGTGACTTCCATGGTAAACTAGACTTTCATGGTAAACTGGACTTCCATGGTAAACTGGACTCTCATGGTAAACTGGACTTCCATGGTAAACTGGACTCCCATGGTAAATTGGACTTCCATGGTAAACTGGACTTCCATGGTAAACTGGACTCTCGTCGTAAACTGGACTTCCATGGTAAACTGGACTTTCATGGTAAACTGGACTCCCATGGTAAATTGGACTTCCATGGTAAACTGGACTCTCATGGTAAACTGGACTTCCATGGTGAACTGGACTCACATGGTAAACTGAACTTCCATGGTAAACTGGACTTCCATGGTAAACTGGACTCTCATGGTAAACTGTGACTTCCATGGTAAACTAGACTTTCATGGTAAACTGGACTTCCATGGTAAACTGGACTCTCATGGTAAACTGGACTTCCATGGTAAACTGGACTCTCATGGTAAACTGGACTTCCATGGTAAACTGGACTTCCATGGTAAACTGGACTCTCATGGTAAACTGGACTTCCATGGTAAACTAGACTCTCATGGTAAACTGGACTTCCATGGTAAACTGGACTCTCATGGTAAACTGGACTCCCATGGTAAACTGGACTTCCATGGTAAACTGGACTTCCATGGTAAACTGTGACTTCCATGGTAAACTTGACTTCAATAGTAAACTGGACTTTCATGGTAAATTGGACTCGCATGGTGAACTGGACTTCCATGGTAAACTGGACTTCCATGGTAAACTGGACTCTCATGGTAAACTGGACTTCCATGGTGAACTGGACTTCCATGGTAAACTGGACTTCCATGGTAAACTGGACTCTCATGGTAAACTGGACTCTCATGGTAAACTGGACTTCCATGGTAAACTGGACTCTCATGGTAAACTGGACTCCCATGGTAAACTGGACTTTCATGGTAAAATGGACTTCCATGGTAAACTGGACTTTCATGGTAAACTGGACTTCCATGGTGAACTGGACTTCCATGGTAAATTGGAGTTCCATGGTAAACTGGACTTCCATGGTAAACTGGACTCTCGTGGTAAACTGGACTTCCATGGTAAACTGGACTTCCATGGTAAACTTGACTTCCATGGTAAACTGGACTTTCATGGTAAACTGGACTCCCATGGTAAATTGGACTTCCATGGTAAACTGGACTTCCATGGTAAACTGGACTTCCATAGTAAATTGGAGTTCCATGGTAAACTGGACTTCCATGGTAAACTGGACTCTCGTGGTAAACTGGACTTCCATGGTAAACTGGACTTCCATGGTAAACTTGACTTCCATGGTAAACTGGACTTTCATGGTAAACTGGACTCCCATGGTAAATTGGACTTCCATGGTAAACTGGACTTCCATGGTAAACTGGACTTTCATGGTAAACTGGACTTCCATGGTGAACTGGACTTCCATGGTAAATTGGAGTTCCATGGTAAACTGGACTTCCATGGTAAACTGGACTCTCGTGGTAAACTGGACTTCCATGGTAAACTGGACTTCCATGGTAAACTTGACTTCCATGGTAAACTGGACTTTCATGGTAAACTGGACTCCCATGGTAAATTGGACTTCCATGGTGACCTGGACTTCCATGGTAAATTGGACTTCCATGGTAAACTGGACTCTCATGGTAAACTGTGACTTCCATGGTAAACTGGACTTCCATAGTAAACTGGACTTTCATGGTAAACTGGACTTCCATGGTAAACTGGACTTCCATGGTAAACTGGACTTCCATGGTAAACTGTGACTTCCATGGTAAACTGGACTTCCATGGTAAACTGGACTTCCATGGTAAACTGTGACTTCCATGGTAAACTTGACTTCAATAGTAAACTGGACTTTTATGGTAAACTGGACTTCCATGGTAAACCGGATTCTCATGGTAAACTGGACTCCCATGGTAAACTGGACTTCCATGGTAAACTGGACTTTCATGGTAAACTGGACTCCCATGGTAAATTGGACTTCCATGGTAAACTGGACTTCCATGGTAAACTGGACTCTCGTCGTAAACTGGACTTCCATGGTAAACTGGACTTTCATGGTAAACTGGACTCCCATGGTAAATTGGACTTCCATGGTAAACTGGACTCTCATGGTAAACTGGACTTCCATGGTGAACTGGACTCACATGGTAAACTGAACTTCCATGGTAAACTGGACTTCCATGGTAAACTGGACTCTCATGGTAAACTGTGACTTCCATGGTAAACTAGACTTTCATGGTAAACTGGACTTCCATGGTAAACTGGACTCTCATGGTAAACTGGACTTCCATGGTAAACTGGACTCTCATGGTAAACTGGACTTCCATGGTAAACTGGACTTCCATGGTAAACTGGACTTCCATGGTAAACTGGACTCTCATGGTAAACTGGACTTCCATGGTAAACTAGACTCTCATGGTAAACTGGACTTCCATGGTAAACTGGACTTCCATGGTAAACTGGACTTCCATGGTAAACTGTGACTTCCATGGTAAACTTGACTTCAATAGTAAACTGGACTTTCATGGTAAATTGGACTCGCATGGTGAACTGGACTTCCATGGTAAACTGGACTTCCATGGTAAACTGGACTCTCATGGTAAACTGGACTTCCATGGTGAACTGGACTTCCATGGTAAACTGGACTTCCATGGTAAACTGGACTCTCATGGTAAACTGGACTTCCATGGTAAACTGGACTCTCATGGTAAACTGGACTCCCATGGTAAACTGGACTTTCATGGTAAAATGGACTTCCATGGTAAACTGGACTTTCATGGTAAACTGGACTTCCATGGTGAACTGGACTTCCATGGTAAATTGGAGTTCCATGGTAAACTGGACTTCCATGGTAAACTGGACTCTCGTGGTAAACTGGACTTCCATGGTAAACTGGACTTCCATGGTAAACTTGACTTCCATGGTAAACTGGACTTTCATGGTAAACTGGACTCCCATGGTAAATTGGACTTCCATGGTAAACTGGACTTCCATGGTAAACTGGACTTCCATAGTAAATTGGACTTCCATGGTGACCTGGACTTCCATGGTAAATTGGACTTCCATGGTAAACTGGACTCTCATGGTAAACTGTGACTTCCATGGTAAACTGGACTTCCATAGTAAACTGGACTTTCATGGTAAACTGGACTTCCATGGTAAACTGGACTTCCATGGTAAACTGGACTTCCATGGTAAACTGTGACTTCCATGGTAAACTGGACTTCCATGGTAAACTGTGACTTCCATGGTAAACTGGACTTCCATGGTAAACTGTGACTTCCATGGTAAACTGGACTTCCATGGTAAACTGGACTTCCATGGTAAACTGTGACTTCCATGGTAAACTTGACTTCAATAGTAAACTGGACTTTCATGGTAAACTGGACTTCCATAGTAAACTGGACTTTCATGGTAAACTGGACTTCCATGGTAAACTGGACTTCCATGGTAAACTGGACTTCCATGGTAAACTGGACTTCCATGGTAAACTGTGACTTCCATGGTAAACTGGACTTCCATGGTAAACTGGACTTCCATGGTAAACTGTGACTTCCATGGTAAACTTGACTTCAATAGTAAACTGGACTTTTATGGTAAACTGGACTTCCATGGTAAACCGGACTCTCATGGTAAACTGGACTCCCATGGTAAACTGGACTTCCATGGTAAACTGGACTTTCATGGTAAACTGGACTCCCATGGTAAATTGGACTTCCATGGTAAACTGGACTTCCATGGTAAACTGGACTCTCGTCGTAAACTGGACTTCCATGGTAAACTGGACTTTCATGGTAAACTGGACTCCCATGGTAAATTGGACTTCCATGGTAAACTGGACTCTCATGGTAAACTGGACTTCCATGGTGAACTGGACTCACATGGTAAACTGAACTTCCATGGTAAACTGGACTTCCATGGTAAACTGGACTCTCATGGTAAACTGGACTCCCATGGTAAACTGGACTTTCATGGTAAAATGGACTTCCATGGTAAACTGGACTTTCATGGTAAACTGGACTTCCATGGTGAACTGGACTTCCATGGTAAATTGGAGTTCCATGGTAAACTGGACTTCCATGGTAAACTGGACTCTCGTGGTAAACTGGACTTCCATGGTAAACTGGACTTCCATGGTAAACTTGACTTCCATGGTAAACTGGACTTTCATGGTAAACTGGACTCCCATGGTAAATTGGACTTCCATGGTAAACTGGACTTCCATGGTAAACTGGACTTCCATAGTAAATTGGACTTCCATGGTGACCTGGACTTCCATGGTAAATTGGACTTCCATGGTAAACTGGACTCTCATGGTAAACTGTGACTTCCATGGTAAACTGGACTTCCATAGTAAACTGGACTTTCATGGTAAACTGGACTTCCATGGTAAACTGGACTTCCATGGTAAACTGGACTTCCATGGTAAACTGTGACTTCCATGGTAAACTGGACTTCCATGGTAAACTGTGACTTCCATGGTAAACTGGACTTCCATGGTAAACTGTGACTTCCATGGTAAACTGGACTTTCATGGTAAACTGGACTCTCATGGTAAACTGGACTTTCATGGTAAACTGGACTCCCATGGTAAATTGGACTTCCATGGTAAACTGGACTCTCATGGTAAACTGGACTTCCATGGTGAACTGGACTCACATGGTAAACTGAACTTCCATGGTAAACTGGACTTCCATGGTAAACTGGACTCTCATGGTAAACTGTGACTTCCATGGTAAACTAGACTTTCATGGTAAACTGGACTTCCATGGTAAACTGGACTTCCATGGTAAACTGGACTCTCATGGTAAACTGGACTTCCATGGTAAACTGGACTTCCATGGTAAACTGGACTTCCATGGTAAACTGGACTCTCATGGTAAACTGGACTTCCATGGTAAACTAGACTCTCATGGTAAACTGGACTTCCATGGTAAACTGGACTCTCATGGTAAACTGGACTCCCATGGTAAACTGGACTTCCATGGTAAACTGGACTTCCATGGTAAACTGTGACTTCCATGGTAAACTTGACTTCAATAGTAAACTGGACTTTCATGGTAAATTGGACTCGCATGGTGAACTGGACTTCCATGGTAAACTGGACTTCCATGGTAAACTGGACTCTCATGGTAAACTGGACTTCCATGGTGAACTGGACTTCCATGGTAAACTGGACTTCCATGGTAAACTGGACTCTCATGGTAAACTGGACTCTCATGGTAAACTGGACTTCCATGGTAAACTGGACTCTCATGGTAAACTGGACTCCCATGGTAAACTGGACTTTCATGGTAAAATGGACTTCCATGGTAAACTGGACTTTCATGGTAAACTGGACTTCCATGGTGAACTGGACTTCCATGGTAAATTGGAGTTCCATGGTAAACTGGACTTCCATGGTAAACTGGACTCTCGTGGTAAACTGGACTTCCATGGTAAACTGGACTTCCATGGTAAACTTGACTTCCATGGTAAACTGGACTTTCATGGTAAACTGGACTCCCATGGTAAATTGGACTTCCATGGTAAACTGGACTTCCATGGTAAACTGGACTTCCATAGTAAATTGGACTTCCATGGTGACCTGGACTTCCATGGTAAATTGGACTTCCATGGTAAACTGGACTCTCATGGTAAACTGTGACTTCCATGGTAAACTGGACTTCCATAGTAAACTGGACTTTCATGGTAAACTGGACTTCCATGGTAAACTGGACTTCCATGGTAAACTGGACTTCCATGGTAAACTGTGACTTCCATGGTAAACTGGACTTCCATGGTAAACTGTGACTTCCATGGTAAACTGGACTTCCATGGTAAACTGTGACTTCCATGGTAAACTGGACTTCCATGGTAAACTGGACTTCCATGGTAAACTGTGACTTCCATGGTAAACTTGACTTCAATAGTAAACTGGACTTTCATGGTAAACTGGACTTCCATAGTAAACTGGACTTTCATGGTAAACTGGACTTCCATGGTAAACTGGACTTCCATGGTAAACTGGACTTCCATGGTAAACTGGACTTCCATGGTAAACTGTGACTTCCATGGTAAACTGGACTTCCATGGTAAACTGGACTTCCATGGTAAACTGTGACTTCCATGGTAAACTTGACTTCAATAGTAAACTGGACTTTTATGGTAAACTGGACTTCCATGGTAAACCGGACTCTCATGGTAAACTGGACTCCCATGGTAAACTGGACTTCCATGGTAAACTGGACTTTCATGGTAAACTGGACTCCCATGGTAAATTGGACTTCCATGGTAAACTGGACTTCCATGGTAAACTGGACTCTCGTCGTAAACTGGACTTCCATGGTAAACTGGACTTTCATGGTAAACTGGACTCCCATGGTAAATTGGACTTCCATGGTAAACTGGACTCTCATGGTAAACTGGACTTCCATGGTGAACTGGACTCACATGGTAAACTGAACTTCCATGGTAAACTGGACTTCCATGGTAAACTGGACTCTCATGGTAAACTGTGACTTCCATGGTAAACTAGACTTTCATGGTAAACTGGACTTCCATGGTAAACTGGACTCTCATGGTAAACTGGACTTCCATGGTAAACTGGACTCTCATGGTAAACTGGACTTCCATGGTAAACTGGACTTCCATGGTAAACTGGACTTCCATGGTAAACTGGACTCTCATGGTAAACTGGACTTCCATGGTAAACTAGACTCTCATGGTAAACTGGACTTCCATGGTAAACTGGACTCTCATGGTAAACTGGACTCCCATGGTAAACTGGACTTCCATGGTAAACTGGACTTCCATGGTAAACTGTGACTTCCATGGTAAACTTGACTTCAATAGTAAACTGGACTTTCATGGTAAATTGGACTCGCATGGTGAACTGGACTTCCATGGTAAACTGGACTTCCATGGTAAACTGGACTCTCATGGTAAACTGGACTTCCATGGTGAACTGGACTTCCATGGTAAACTGGACTTCCATGGTAGACTGGACTCTCATGGTAAACTGGACTCTCATGGTAAACTGGACTTCCATGGTAAACTGGACTCTCATGGTAAACTGGACTCCCATGGTAAACTGGACTTTCATGGTAAAATGGACTTCCATGGTAAACTGGACTTTCATGGTAAACTGGACTTCCATGGTGAACTGGACTTCCATGGTAAATTGGAGTTCCATGGTAAACTGGACTTCCATGGTAAACTGGACTCTCGTGGTAAACTGGACTTCCATGGTAAACTGGACTTCCATGGTAAACTTGACTTCCATGGTAAACTGGACTTCCATGGTAAACTGGACTTCCATGGTAAACTGTGACTTCCATGGTAAACTGGACTTCCATGGTAAACTGGACTTCCATGGTAAACTGTGACTTCCATGGTAAACTTGACTTCAATAGTAAACTGGACTTTTATGGTAAACTGGACTTCCATGGTAAACCGGACTCTCATGGTAAACTGGACTCCCATGGTAAACTGGACTTCCATGGTAAACTGGACTTTCATGGTAAACTGGACTCCCATGGTAAATTGGACTTCCATGGTAAACTGGACTTCCATGGTAAACTGGACTCTCGTCGTAAACTGGACTTCCATGGTAAACTGGACTTTCATGGTAAACTGGACTCCCATGGTAAATTGGACTTCCATGGTAAACTGGACTCTCATGGTAAACTGGACTTCCATGGTGAACTTGACTTCCATGGTAAACTGGACTTCCATGGTAAACTGGACTTCCATGGTAAACTGGACTTCCATGGTAAACTGTGACTTCCATGGTAAACTGGACTTCCATGGTAAACTGGACTTCCATGGTAAACTGTGACTTCCATGGTAAACTTGACTTCAATAGTAAACTGGACTTTTATGGTAAACTGGACTTCCATGGTAAACCGGACTCTCATGGTAAACTGGACTCCCATGGTAAACTGGACTTCCATGGTAAACTGGACTTTCATGGTAAACTGGACTCCCATGGTAAATTGGACTTCCATGGTAAACTGGACTTCCATGGTAAACTGGACTCTCGTCGTAAACTGGACTTCCATGGTAAACTGGACTTTCATGGTAAACTGGACTCCCATGGTAAATTGGACTTCCATGGTAAACTGGACTCTCATGGTAAACTGGACTTCCATGGTGAACTGGACTCACATGGTAAACTGAACTTCCATGGTAAACTGGACTTCCATGGTAAACTGGACTCTCATGGTAAACTGTGACTTCCATGGTAAACTAGACTTTCATGGTAAACTGGACTTCCATGGTAAACTGGACTCTCATGGTAAACTGGACTTCCATGGTAAACTGGACTCTCATGGTAAACTGGACTTCCATGGTAAACTGGACTTCCATGGTAAACTGGACTTCCATGGTAAACTGGACTCTCATGGTAAACTGGACTTCCATGGTAAACTAGACTCTCATGGTAAACTGGACTTCCATGGTAAACTGGACTCTCATGGTAAACTGGACTCCCATGGTAAACTGGACTTCCATGGTAAACTGGACTTCCATGGTAAACTGTGACTTCCATGGTAAACTTGACTTCAATAGTAAACTGGACTTTCATGGTAAATTGGACTCGCATGGTGAACTGGACTTCCATGGTAAACTGGACTTCCATGGTAAACTGGACTCTCATGGTAAACTGGACTTCCATGGTGAACTGGACTTCCATGGTAAACTGGACTTCCATGGTAGACTGGACTCTCATGGTAAACTGGACTCTCATGGTAAACTGGACTTCCATGGTAAACTGGACTCTCATGGTAAACTGGACTCCCATGGTAAACTGGACTTTCATGGTAAAATGGACTTCCATGGTAAACTGGACTTTCATGGTAAACTGGACTTCCATGGTGAACTGGACTTCCATGGTAAATTGGAGTTCCATGGTAAACTGGACTTCCATGGTAAACTGGACTCTCGTGGTAAACTGGACTTCCATGGTAAACTGGACTTCCATGGTAAACTTGACTTCCATGGTAAACTGGACTTTCATGGTAAACTGGACTCCCATGGTAAATTGGACTTCCATGGTAAACTGGACTTCCATGGTAAACTGGACTTCCATAGTAAATTGGACTTCCATGGTGACCTGGACTTCCATGGTAAATTGGACTTCCATGGTAAACTGGACTCTCATGGTAAACTGTGACTTCCATGGTAAACTGGACTTCCATAGTAAACTGGACTTTCATGGTAAACTGGACTTCCATGGTAAACTGGACTTCCATGGTAAACTGGACTTCCATGGTAAACTGTGACTTCCATGGTAAACTGGACTTCCATGGTAAACTGTGACTTCCATGGTAAACTGGACTTCCATGGTAAACTGTGACTTCCATGGTAAACTGGACTTCCATGGTAAACTGGACTTCCATGGTAAACTGTGACTTCCATGGTAAACTTGACTTCAATAGTAAACTGGACTTTCATGGTAAACTGGACTTCCATGGTAAACCGGACTCTCATGGTAAACTGGACTCCCATGGTAAACTGGACTTCCATGGTAAACTGGACTTTCATGGTAAACTGGACTCCCATGGTAAATTGGACTTCCATGGTAAACTGGACTTCCATGGTAAACTGGACTCTCGTCGTAAACTGGACTTCCATGGTAAACTGGACTTTCATGGTAAACTGGACTCCCATGGTAAATTGGACTTCCATGGTAAACTGGACTCTCATGGTAAACTGGACTTCCATGGTGAACTGGACTCACATGGTAAACTGAACTTCCATGGTAAACTGGACTTCCATGGTAAACTGGACTCTCATGGTAAACTGTGACTTCCATGGTAAACTAGACTTTCATGGTAAACTGGACTTCCATGGTAAACTGGACTCTCATGGTAAACTGGACTTCCATGGTAAACTGGACTCTCATGGTAAACTGGACTTCCATGGTAAACTGGACTTTCATGGAAAACTGGACTTCCATGGTAAACTGGACTTCCATGGTAAACTGGACTCTCATGGTAAACTGGATTTCCATGGTAAACTAGACTCTCATGGTAAACTGGACTTCCATGGTAAACTGGACTCTCATGGTAAACTGGACTTCCATGGTAAACTGGACTTCCATGGTAAACTGTGACTTCCATGGTAAACTTGACTTCAATAGTAAACTGGACTTTCATGGTAAACTGGACTTTCATGGTAAACTGGACTTCCATGGTAAACTGGACTTCCATGGTAAACTGTGACTTCCATGGTAAACTTGACTTCAATAGTAAACTGGACTTTCCTGGTAAACTGGACTTCCATGGTAAACCGGACTCTCATGGTAAACTGGACTTCCATGGTAAATTGGACTCTCATGGTAAACTGGACTTCCATGGTAAACTGGACTTCCATGGTAAACTGGACTTCCATGGTAAATTGGACTCTCATGGTAAACTGGACTTTCATAGTAAACTGGACTTCCATGGTAAACTGGACTTCCATGGTAAACTGTGACTTCAATGGTAAACTGGACTCTCATGGTAAACTGGACTTCCATGGTAAATTGGACTTCCACGGTGAACTGGACTCCCATGTTAAACTGGACTTCCATGGTGAACTGGACTCCCATGGTAAACTGGACTTCAATAGTAAACTGGACTTTCATGGTAAACTGGACTTCCATGGTAAACCGGACTCTCATGGTAAACTGGACTTCCATGGTAAACTGGACTCCCATGGTAAACTGGACTCTCATGGTAAACTGTGACTTCCATGGTAAACTGGACTTCCATAGTAAACTGGACTTTCATGGTAAACTGGACTTCCATGGTAAACTGGACTTCCATGGTAAACTGGACTCACATGGTAAACTGGACTCGCATGGTAAACTGGACTTCCATGGTAAACTGGACTCTCATGGTAAACTGTGACTTCCATGGTAAACTGGACTTCCATAGTAAACTGGACTTTCATGGTAAACTGGACTTCCATGGTAAACTGGACTTTCATGGTAAACTGGACTTCCATGGTAAACTGGACTTCCATGGTAAACTGGACTCTCATGGTAAACTGGACTTCCATGGTAAACTGGACTTCCATTGTGAACTGGACTTCCATGGTAAACTGGACTCTCATGGTAAACTGTGACTTCCATGGTAAACTGGACTTCCATAGTAAACTGGACTTTCATGGTAAACTGGACTTCCATGGCAAACTGGACTTTCATGGTAAACTGGACTTCCATGGTGAACTGAACTTCCATGGTAAATTGGACTTCCGTGGTAAACTGGACTTCCATGGTAAACTGGACTCTCGTGGTAAACTGGACTCTCATGGTAAACTGTGACTTCCATGGTAAACTGGACTTCCATAGTAAACTGGACTTTCATGGTAAACTGGACTTCCATAGTAAACTGGACTTTCATGGTAAACTGGACTTCCATGGTGAACTGGACTTCCATGGTAAATTGGACTTCCATGGTAAACTGGACTTCCATGGTAAACTGGACTCTCATGGTAAACTGGACTTCCATGTTAAACTGGACTTCCATGGTAAACTGGACTCTCATGGTAAACTGGACTCTCATGGTAAACTGGACTTCCATGGTGAACTGGACTCACATGGTAAACTGGACTCGCATGGTAAACTGGACTTCCATGGTAAACTGGACTCTCATGGTAAACTGTGACTTCCATGGTAAACTGGACTTCCATAGTAAACTGGACTTTCATGGTAAACTGGACTTCCATGGTAAACTGGACTTCCATGGTAAACTGGACTTCCATGGTAAACTGGACTCTCATGGTAAACTGGACTTCCATGGTAAACTGGACTTCCATGTTGAACTGGACTCACATGGTAAACTGGACTTTCATGGTAAACTGGACTTTCATGGTAAACTGGACTCTCATGGTAAACTGGACTTCCATGGTAAACTGGACTTCCATGGTAAATTGGACTCCCATGGTGAACTGGACTCTCATGGTAAACTGGACTTCCATGGTAAACTGGACTTCCATGGTAAACTGGACTTCCATGGTAAACTGGACTCCCATGGTAAACTGGACTCCAATGGTGAACTGGACTCTCATGGTAAACTGGACTTCCATGGTGAACTGGACTCACATGGTAAACTGGACTCTCATGGTAAACTGGACTTCCATGGTAAACTGGACTTCCATGGTAAACTGGACTCTCATGGTAAACTGGACTTCCATGGTAAACTGGACTTGCATGGTAAACTGGACTCCCATGGTGAACTGGACTCTCATGGTAAACTGGACTTCCATGGTGAACTGGACTCACATGGTAAACTGGACTTCCATGGTAAACTGGACTTCCATGGTGAACTGGACTTCTATGGTAAACTGGACTCTCATGGTAAACTGGACTTCCCTGGTAAACTGGAATTCCATGGTAAACTGGACTGTCATGGTAAGCTGGACTCCCATGGTGAACTGGACTCCCATGGTGAACTGGACTCCCATGGTAAATTGGACTTCCATGGTAAATTGGACTCTCATGGTAAACTGGACTTTCATGGTAAACTGGACTTCCATGGTAAACTGGACTCTCATGGTAAACTGGACTTTCATGGTAAACTGGACTCCCATGGTAAACTGGACTTCCATGGTAAACTGGACTCCCATGGTGAACTGGACTCTCATGGTAAACTGGACTTCCATGGTGAACTGGACTCCCATGGTGAACTGAACTTCCATGGTAAACTGGACTCCCATGGTAAACTGGACTCCCATGGTGGTGGGTGCCTTCTCGTCTAAACAAATATGCCCGCGCGCGAGATAAGGTGGCGGCAGCGGCTGCAGCAGCAGTGGCAGCAGTGGCAGCAGTAGAAGCAGCAGTGACAGTAGCAGCAGTGGCAGCAGTAGAAGCTTTAGCAGTGGCAGCGGCAGCGGCAGCAGTGACAGTAGCAGCAGTGACAGCGGCAGCAGCAGTGGCAGCAGCAGCAGTAGCAGCAGTGACAGTAGCAGCAGTGACAGCGGCAGTAGCAGTGGCAGCAGCAGCAGTAGCAGCAGTGACAGCGGCAGCAGCAGTGGCAGCAGCAGCAGTAGCAGCAGTGACAGTAGCAGCAGTGACAGCGGCAGTGGCAGCAGTGGCAGCGGCAGCAGCAGCAGTGACAGCAGCAGCAGCAGTGACAGCGGCAGTAGCAGCAGTGACAGCAGCAGCAGCAGTGACAGCGGCAGTAGCAGCAGTGACAGTAGCAGCAGCAGTGACAGCGGCAGCAGCAGTGACAGCAGCAGTGACGGCAGCAGTAGCAGCAGTGACAGTAGCAGCAGTGGCAGTAGCAGCAGCAGTGACAGCAGCAGTGACAGCAGCAGCAGTGACACAGCAGTGACAGCAGCAGCAGTGACAGCAGCAGTGGCAGTGGCAGCAGTAACAGCAGCGGCAGCGCGGCTACCTGAGTTCGATTCCCGCTCACGGCCAACAGCAGTGAAGATTAATTATCTGAACCGGTTCCGGTCCTCCCCTAGGTCGACTCGGCCTCAAATGAGTACCTTCTGTGCGATGTGTAGACATCGCCACTGGGGGAGACAAAGGCGGCCGGGCCACCCACCCCCTCGTGTGCCGTTCCGGCCTTTATAGGTGCTCGCTAACAGCACTTGCCCCAACAGTCTGTTACAGGCTATACGGGGGATCTTTGTCTTTGTGTGTGTGGGGTGTATGTGTCTGTGGGTGCGTGTCTTCGCTGTACCGTGTGTGTGTGTCTGTGTGGTGTGTGCGTCTGTGTGGTGTGTTTTTTGCTGTACCGTGGTGTGTGTGTGTGTGGTGTGTTTGTTTGTGTCTGTATCTTTATAGTGTGTGGAGCGGTGGTGCAGTGGTTGGCGCAGCTGCTCCCACTCACGACCAACAACAGTGGCACATATTTAAATCCGTCGTGGACCTCCACTAGGTAGACTCAGCCTTAGATGAGTACCTGGTGTGATGTGTGGTAAACATCGCCACTGGGGAGACAAAGGCGGCCGGGCGCGGTGTTGCTGATCACCCATCCCCCTTTTGTGTGTCACAGTCCCGGCCTTCACAGGCGCTGCTTCTCGCTAACAGCACTTGCCCCGACAGTCTGTTAAGGCTACACGGGGGATTTTTGTCTTTGTGGAGCTGGCATAGCTGCGATGTAACGGTCAGCAGTGACCTCTGGACTTGGTGGGAGTTGAGTGGATGGCGTAGAGGATTTTGTGGTGGTGGTGATGATGATGATCATGATCATGATGATGATTATTATTATTATTCAATCTTTTCTTTACCTCCACCCAGCCGTGTGAGTGAGTGGCCACGGGCGCAGTCGGTCCACTGGAAGGTCCCGCGTGGCCGTGGCGGTCGTGGGGTAAAGTGTCGGTGAGCACTCGATGTGACGTCCGAGCTGGCGTGGAAGAGGAGGCCAAGTCTCATCTCTCTCTCTGTCTCGAGAGACATCACGTCGAGTGTTCACCCACACTTTACTACTCCTCTCTCCCCCTCTTGTTCTCTCTATATGGCAATGACTTGGGCACTGACCTGGATCATTTCATGGTAAATCGTTTTGCAGATGACACGATACTGATTACTGCTGGCCGCTCTCCGGATGACGTGATTGCTAAGCTACAGGGTGATTTCAACAAACTACAACATCAGCTAGTTGCTCTTAAACTAGTCCTGAATACCTCCAAAACCAAGGTGCTATGCTTCTCACCAGGACTAAAGCAGGTAGTTATTTTTCCCCAATTACATTCCTTAAATAATTATCAAATACAGCAAGTCAAGATCTATAAGTATCTTGGGGACATCTTGGATTCAAAACTGAATTTTGAAGATCACATTGATTATATTGGTAAAAAGACAATAATTGGTTTTCTGTATCGACACAAGCACTGCTTTCCTCCAATGTTCCGTTTGGAATTGATAAAAGCTACCATACTGCCTCTACTTGACTACTGTGACATCGTGTATAAATCAGCCCCAAGTACTGTACTGAAGAAGCTTGATTCCATCTATCACTCGGCCTTAAGATTTACATTGAACTGCCCATATAGGACTCACCACTGTGATCTCTACATTGGGTCAAACTTAACATCTCTTAATGTTCGACGGCTTGTGCACCAGATCTTATTTATTCACGATGTACTTACAAAAAAATCCGCAGACTACCTGCTGGATCTACTCTGTTTCAAAGAACAAATTTAACCTCAGGTCTTCGCTCATTTACCAGCTTCACATTCCCTATTGCCGTACAAAAACTGGAGGAAGGGCCTTTGCTATTGATGCCCCCATGGTCTGGAATGCTATTGCCAATAAACTGCAACTTGAATCACTACCTATGAGATCTTCACTCAAAACTGCTCTAGAGGAGTTGTACACCCCTAGCTGCCACTGCTATTCAGTGGCCTAAAATAAAATAAAATGTTTCGCTCCGGATGACCGCTGCAAAGTATTATCTGCGTTTTGATTTAGTGTGCTGATCTTAAAGGTGCATTGAAAAATTTGATACTCCGACTGATGCTCCTGTTGTTGTGGAGTGACTCATGCAGCCAGCTATGGCTCTAGGATTTGGTGTTACATGTTTATGTCGTTTATTGTG
The DNA here is from genome assembly GCF_048934315.1 of Petromyzon marinus. Classification (NCBI taxonomy): domain Eukaryota; kingdom Metazoa; phylum Chordata; class Hyperoartia; order Petromyzontiformes; family Petromyzontidae; genus Petromyzon; species Petromyzon marinus. The sequence goes on along the minus strand of NC_133731.1, from coordinate 7,650,715 downwards.
AAAATTCGGTCACTTACATTGCTTTTATGGCTTTATTTTGGTGATATCGAAAACGTGTTTTGGTTTGGCCATGTTTGTTTATTGTAGTACGGAGTTAGACTGATGGCCTTAATCTAAGTTGTCTTGTGGTTGTTTGACTTGCATCCCACTGGGATTTTTGCACACAGCGTTGGTGTACGGTGCTATTTCAGGAATATTTTGATGTTTTTTTCCTGGATTTTCTGTTTGCACAGTCACAAAGTCACTTTAAGATGTTTTCTTGTTCATGTTTTTGTTTTTTGTTTGTTGCGGTTGCACCCGATTCAAGAGCCAAATGGCTCACAGGGCTATACCAAATAAATGAAACTGAAACTCTGAGTGGCAAGAGCAAGGAACACACTGAACCTTTATCAATATACGTGGACAAGCAGACACGCGTTTCCTCCACGTGTACTTCTCTTCACGTAAAACATTTTTTAATTAAATAATATATATTTGTATATATTATTTTATTCCAATATATACCACATTTTTTGAAATTTTTTTTTTGTTATAATATATGGGAATATTTATTTATTTATTTAAATCCAAGTTTGTCTTGCAAATCCTCCCAACCATCCGCACACGGCATTCTGGGAACGCGTCGTTTGAGTAGCAGCAGCAGCGATTCAAGGCAAGCAAACTGTCTATAAGGCTGGCCCAGTTTCCACGACAGTGTATCAGCATAGGCAGCAGCAGCATCATCAGCATCAGCAGCAGCAATAGCATCATCAGAAGCAGCAGCATCATCAGCATCGACAGCATAGGCAGCAGCATCATCAGCATCAGCAGCATTAACCGGAGCAACAGCATCATCGTCAGCAGCAGCATCAACAGCAGCACACAGCATCATCAGTAGCAGCATCATCAGCAGCAGCATCAGCAGCAACAGCATAGGCATCATCAGCAGCAATATCATCATCAGAAGCAGCAGCATCATCAGCATTATCAGCATAGCCAGCAGCATCAGCAGCATCATCATCTGCATCAGCATCATCATCTGCATCAGCACCATCAGCAGCATCATCAGCAGCAGCAGCATCATCAGCAGCAGGGTCACCCTTCGCCATGTGTGGGTTGTGACGCTCCACGAGATATCGAGAGTTATTTATGTGTATTTATTTATTTATCGCCTACCCAGACATTTTTATTTTTTGCCGACGCAGCCTGTAACTGAATTGGCGCGGCAGGCCCAGCTCTGACTGGGCTGCAGGGCGATAGAGGGGGGGCTGGGGGTGTTAAGGGGGGGCTGGGGGGTGAGAGGGGGGCTAGGGGGCTGGGGGGGGGGTGAATCTATCACGGGGTAAAGGTGTAAGAACAGAGAGACGTTTGCAAGGTTAAAGCCACGCTTCAGGGTCACGTGTCTGCACAAAGACAAAGTCCCCCCGGGTAGCCTTGACAGACTTGTTTTGGGGGTAGCAGCACCTACTGCACATCTGTGAGAAAGACGCAAAAAGAGCTTCGTAGCTCATCGGATTCCTGCAGCAGAAATAAACATTCCGATTCTGGCACACGAGGGGTTTGGGTGGCCAGCACCACACCCGGCCGCCTTTGTCTCCCGCTCCCTCCTCACCCTCCTCACCGCTCCCTCCTCACCCTCCTCACCACTCCCTCGTCACCGCTCCCTCCTCACCACTCCCTCCTCACCCTTCTCACCGCTCCCTCCTCACCACTCCCTCCTCACCCTTCTCACCCTCCTCACCGCTCCCTCCTCACCCTCCTCACCACTCCCTCCTCACCACTCCCTCCTCACTGCTCCCTCCTCACCCTCCTCACCGCTCCCTCCTCACCCTTCTCACCCTCCTCACCACTCCCTCCTCACCTCACCCTCCTCACCACTCCCTCCTCACCTCACCCTCCTCACCACTCCCTCCTCACCGCCCCCACCCACCCTGCCCCCCCCCGCCACCTCGCTCGTGATGGCTCTCCACGGTGGTGGCAGCGCGCACGGGGGGGGGGGGGGTCTGTGGGTCTGTGGGTCTGGGTGGTGATGCGCCCTGGGACGTGCGCTCCATGGGCATGAATCCGCGGCGAGTCAGCCCCCCCTCAGCCCCCCCTCAGCCCCCTCTCAGCCCCCCCTCAGCCCCCCCTCAGCCCCCCCATCTCCGCCCCCTCCCCCTCCATTCACCCCCCTCCGTTCCCCCCCCCCCCCTCCTCCGCGCGCCGTGATTTATGGAGACCAAGAAAGACGCGGGCACAGCCGTAAATCGGCACTTCTTGTTTCACGGCGGTCAGGCAGACAGGCTGCCTGGTGGTCAGGTAGCCATTCAGGCAGCCAGGTGGTCAGGCAGTCAGGCAGCCAGGTAGTCAGGCAGTCAGTCAGGCAGCCAGGTGGTCAGGCAGTCAGGTAGCCAGGTATGTAGTCAGGTAGCCAGGCAGTCAGGTAGCCAGGCAGTCAGGTAGTCAGGTAGCCAGGTAGTCAGGTAGCCAGGCGGTCAGGTAGTCAGTCAGGCAAACAGGTGGTCAGGTAGCCAGGTATGTAGTCAGGTAGTCAGGTAGCCAGGCAGTCAGGTAGTCAGGTAGCCAGGTATGTAGTCAGGTAGTCAGGTAGCCAGACGGTCAGGCAGTCAGGTAGTCAGGTAGTCAGGCAGCCAGGTAGTCAGGTGGTCAGGTACCTGCCAGGTGGCAGGTAGCTAGGCAGTCAGGCGGCCAGGTGGCCCGGCAGCGGTGACGATGATTTGGGTGGTCAGGTTGGATGATGACGAGGGTGGTTAAACATAGTATCTGGTGATGGGTATGGTTAGGAATGTATCTGGTGATGATGATATTGATGGTTAGGAATGGTATATGGTGGTGATGATGACGATGGTTAGGAACGGTATCTGGTGGTGATGATGACGATGGTTTGGAACGGTATATGGTGGTGATGATGATGATGGTTAGGAACGGTATCTGGTGGTGATGATGACGATGGTTAGGAACAGTATCTGGTCCACGCCTGCTTCACGCGCAGCGGACGTTAAAGATCCCCCGTGACGTCTTTCGCGACAGTCCGTCAGCTCCCCGTCACTCTTCTGTCGCTACTGTCGCGGTTTCGGTGGAAACCGCCGCTCAACCCGTGCCGCCACAACTCCACCTTTTCATAGCCAGAGACGTGGAAGAGCAGGCCAAGGACACCACTCCTCGGAGGTGTCAATGAGTGGGACGCCCTCCGCCAACGGCGGCGTGCGGGCAATTGCAGGTGCCGCGCCTTCGCCTCTTTGGTCGAGCTGGGCACAGTTTCTGTTGCATTGGGAGCAGTATGGGCACGGAATGGTTCGCAGTCGTGACCGGGCACGCCTGCGATTTTGGCCGTGGCACGTGGCCCGGGGAAGCCCTGAGAGTTGCTTTACGCGGCGTGTAATTAATCAGTTCGTGTATACACGCTGCTGCTGCTGCTACTGTGGTGGTGGTGGTTGTTGTTGTGCTGGGTGGTTGGTGGCTGCTGTAGGAGGCTCGTGAACGAGGACGCTGCTGCTACTGTGGTGGTGGTTGTTGTTGTGCTGGGTGGTTGGTGGCTGCTGTAGGAGGCTCGTGAACGAGGACGCTGCTGCTGCTACTGTGGTGGTGGTGGTTGTTGTTGTGCTGGGTGGTTGGTGGCTGCTGTAGTAGGCTCGTGAACGAGGATGCTGCTGCTGATACTGCTGGGCAGTTGGAAGGCAATCGCCGTTCCAGCAACAGCGGATGGCAGAGGAGCGACGCTCACAGCAACGAGCGGAACACCGGGCGATATAAAATGCAGCGAGTTGGCTCGGTAGGGGTCGCAGCTGATGTGCATCTACCGGTCATCTCGGTCAGCAAACCCATGGCACCTGGCTCCGTCCCGAGACCTCCTCCTGCCAGCAGCGAGCCTTCGGCACTTCACATGCACCTGGCCTGGCACAGGCCCCGGGGTGACCTCACCATCACTTGTGGCGAACGGCGGGATAGTGGTGGTGGTGGACGCTGCTGCGGTGGTGGTGGTGTAGTGGGGAGCGGTGGTGCAGCGGTTAGCGCTTACGTGGTGCTCCGAACCCGGCCACTCGAGTTTGATTCCCGCTCACGGCCAACACCGGTGACGATCATCTGAATCGGTTCTGGGCCTCCCCTTGGTCGAATCGGCCTCAGATGAGTACCTGGTGCGATGTGTAAACATCGCCACTGGGGAGACAAAGGCGGCCGGGCGTGGTGCTGGTCACCCACCCACCAACCCACTAGTGTGCCGTTCAGGCCTTCATAGGTGCTATTCGTTAACAGAACTTGCCCCAACACTCCGTTAAGGCTATACGGGGGATCTTTGTCTTTGTTTGGTGGTGGTATAGAGGCTGTGTAAAGATGCACAGATTACACAGGCAGTGTCTGTCTCTGTGCTCTGTCCAAGGCTATGGCGCTCTCTCATTAACTCTGTGGGTCTCTAGGTAAACCATTAGGTCTCTGTGTCAATCTGTTGGTCTCTGTGCGAGTCTCTCTATGTCTAGCTAAACTTATGGGTCTCTGTGTGAGTCTGTGGGTATCTGTGCGAGTCTGTGGGTCTCTGTGTGAGTCTATGGGTCTCTCTGTCTATGTAAACATATGGGTCTCTGTGTGGGGCTGTGGGTCTCTGTGTGAGTCTAGGACCTAGACTCACACAGAGACAGACAACGACGACTAGGGAGTCTGTGGGTCTCTCTGTCTAGGTAAACCTATGGGCCTCTGTGAGTCTGTGGGTCTCTGTGTGAGTCTAGGTAAACCTATGGGTCTCTGTGTGAGTCTGGGTCTCTGTGTGAGTCTAGGTAAATCTATGGGTCTCTGTGTGAGTCTGTGGGTCTCTCTATGTCTAGGTAAACCTATGGGTCTCTGTGCGAGTCTGTGGGTCTCTATGTCTAGGTAAACCTATGGGTCTCTTTGAGTCTGTGGGTCTCTGTGTGAGTCTAGGTAAACTTATGGGTCTCTGTGTGAGTCTGTGGGTCTTTCTATGTCTAGGTAAACCTATGAGTCTCTGTGTGAGTCTGGGTCTCTATGTGAGTCTAGGTAAACCTATGGGTCTCTGTGTGAGTCTGTGGGTTTCTGTGTGAGTCTAGGTAAACCTATGGGTCTCTGTGTGAGTCTGTGGGTCTCTCTATGTCTAGGTAAACCTATGGGTCTCTGTGCGAGTCTGTGGGTCTCTATGTCTAGGTAAACCTATAGGTCTCTTTGAGTCTGTGGGTCTCTGTGTGAGTCTAGGTAAACCTATGGGTCTCTGTGCGAGTCTGTGGGCCTCTCTATGTCTAGGTAAACCTATGGGTCTCTGTGTGAGTCTGGGTCTCTGTGCGAGTCTAGGTAAACCTATGGGTCTCTGTGTGAGTCTGTGGGTCTCTGTGCAATGCCCTATCGCCATGTCACAAAGGTCAGCTCTCTGTCTGCCCCGTAGGAGGCAATGCTGCGATAACCTCTGAGGTCGAGTGGCTTTATCAGCAGCCCCGTTCGCGTGTCCGTCTGCTCTCCCTGAGCGCGCCACGCAAATCTCCTCTCAAACCGCGACCCCCTTCGCCCCGTTTCGACCCCAGCCCTGTGTCGAACCAGAAGCCCTCGGTGCTTAGCAGCGAACTCATTCTCTCGCCCTCTGTCCGCGATGTTCACGGATCTGATTCGTGTATTTCTTTTCTGCAGGAGGAATCCGATGAGCTATAAAGCTCTTCCCCCCCCCCCCCCCCCCGTTGCTGTTGTTGTTACAGGTGGCCGTTAGGGGGCCACGGGGTCAGAACTTTACAACAACAACAAACAGTATTAAACACGATAGGAGTGCAAAGTAGAGGAAAGGTAAACAAATCAACAACAACAGAAAATCAGCTAAACTGTGTTTTTTTATTTTACCAGGTAAAGGCCCGACTGAGCTATGCAACTCGTTTTTCGGAAGCGACCTGGCCACAAACGATAGCTCAACGAAGTGGCCCATCGTCACCACCATCACCATCGTCATCACCATCGTCATCATCATCGTCATCACCATCACCACGTGGACATTTATAGCGGTACCTAAATCATCCCAATCATTTGAAGGCGTACACGGGAGCGACTCGCAAGCCGTGGCAGACGCGTCTTGATGATCATCAGTGCCTGGGTCCGGACCTCCTGCATCAGATTTTAGTGGGCAACTCATTTCGTTGGAACTGCTTTCTAGTCGTCGTTGTTGTTGTTGCTGTGCTTTAGTTTGTTGTCTTTTTCCATTCCGCACCTCCGATTAGCGCGGTTGGCTACGTACGGTGCGAAAGGAGTTCAGCATACGTACACACTACCATACACTACACTCTAAACACTACACTGCTATATATTCCGCTACACTATTGTACTATACACTACTATACAATACACTTTAAACAGCACACTATAAACTACGCTACTCTATTCTACACTATTCACTACACTGTACACTACACTATACACACTACACTACTATACACACTACACTACTATACACACTACACTACTATACACACTACACTACTATACACACTACACTACTATACACACTACAGTATACACACTACACACTACACTACTATACACACTACACTACTATACACACTACACTACTATACACTACACTACTATTCACTACACTATACACACTAAACCACTATACACACTACACTACTATACACACTACACTACTATTCACTACACTACTATACACACTACACTACTATACACACTACACTACTATACCCACTACACTACTATACACACTACACTATACACACTACACTACTATTCACTACACTACTATACACACTACACTACTATGCACACTACACTACTATTCACTACACTATACACACTACACTACTATACACACTACACTACTATACACACTACACTACTATTCACTACACTATACACACTACACTATACACACTACACTACTATACACACTACACTACTATACACACTACACTACTATACACACTACACTACTATACACACTACACTACTATTCACTACACTATACACACTACACTATACACACTACACTACTATACACACTACACTACTATACACACTACACTACTATACACACTACACTACTATACACACTACACTACTATCCACTAAACTACTATTCAGTACACTATCATACACTAGACATAACATCTCGGAAGCGAGAGCAGAGTTGAGTCCAGACGGACCGAGACGAGGCGTCCTGCGTGTCGAGTGGCAGCTGTAATTGATTTTCTAAACCGATATCCGACACCCAGGACATCATGGTCATCATGATCATCATCATCATCACGGGGGTAAAGTTCTGCAGACATTTCTCAGCGTGCCACGAGACGTGTTGAGAAGAAGGTTCTCGAGTGGTCACGTGTTATTATTGTTAGTTCGCGATCGATATTATCAATAACGTTTTTGTTGCTTTGGGGGGCGTTGGGTTAAATCGCGTAAATATAAAAGTGTCTTGACTATATCTTTCGTGACTGCAGGAATGAATATTCTTGGTTCTTTCGGTAACTCACGGAGATAGAAAATAAAAATAATAAAATTAAAAACAATAAATTTAAAATAATAAAAGCAACCCCCCCCCCCCCACAGTGCCAAGAATATAAATGTGTCGTTAAACCCGCCACCACCCGACACGCGCCCAATTCGCCAAGGGTTTGGTCACGTGCACCAGAACATTGATGCCAACTCGTAACGAGTTGTTGTTGTTTGTGAGTTTATCGCACGAGGTGTATCATTGTCGTCGTGGGTGTTAGAGAGTTCAGGGAAGAGACGACGAAGATTTGGGGCTACACGTGTGGCCGTCTGGAAGCCACCTGCTGGTACGGGTAGCGATGTGTTCTGTGGATTGTACGGGGCACTTTCACTCCTCTCCCTGTATTGTAAAGCAAGTGTGGGGAATGCATCTTATAATCCGATCGGTGTGTTCGTGGATATGGTATGTGTCGGGAGCGATCCTAGGGCTCTCCCCTAGGTCGACTCGGCCTCAAATGCGTAGCTGGTGCGGTGTGTGAAAAACAACAACAAAAACGTCGCCACTGGGGGAGACAAAGGCGGCCGTGCGTGGTGCTACCCACCCCACCCTCCCCTTCGTGTGTGCCACAGTGCCGGCCTTCAGAGCGCAGCCTCACCAGGCTGTTACAGGCTACACAGTGGGTGGGATCATTTGCCTCTGCGTGACAGCAGATTTTGGCCTAGAATTGATTTGACCGCCCACTTTGGTGGCACGCGCAGCCTCTTTCCCGTGGGGGGGCAGGGACTCAGGTGAGCACGGTCACGTGACCCGGACCCACACCTACCTGGCCCCCACAATGCAACGCGGCCAAGTGCTTCCCTCCCCCACCCCCGCATCCCCCACCCCCGCAATGGTTTCAGGTGCTGCCAATCGGGGCGCGGGGATCCGACTGATCTGACCCTTGACCCTCCTCTGACTTGGGGCCCCCACGCCCTGTCGGTCTGGGGGGGAGGGGTGGGGAAGGTGAGGGGGGTGGGAGGGTTGGGGGAGGGACTTAGCTCCCCCACCCCTCCCACGTGCCCTGATCCCCCACCCACGGGGCCTGATCCCCCACCCACGTGTCCTGATCCCCCACCCACGGGGCCTTGACCACGTGGGTGGGCAAGGTCCTGGCACCGGGCTTATGCGCGTGTGCCCCCTGCTGTCTGTTCCCAGTACTGTGTCAGAATCTGAATTTATGTATTCATGCAGGAGGAATCTGATACGCTGTGAAGCTCTTGTGTGTATTCATCCTGGAGGAATCGGATTAGCTGTAAAGCTCTTGTGTGTATTAATACTGCAGGAATCAGATAAGCTGTGAAGCTCTTGTGTGTATTAATACTGGATGAATCTGATAAGCTGTAAAGCTCTTGTGTGTATTCATCCTGGAGGAATCGGATAAGCTGTAAAGCTCTTGTGTGTATTAATACTGGATGAATCTGATAAGCTGTAAAGCTCTTGTGTGTATTCATACAGGAGGAATCTGATAAGCTGTAACGCTCTTGTGTGGATTAATACTGGAGGAATCTGATAAGCTGTAAAGCTCTTGTGTGTATTCATACTGGAGGAATCTGATAAGCTGTAAAGCTCTTGTGTGTATTAATACTGGAGGAATCTGATAAGCTGTAAAGCTATTGTGTGTATTCATCCTGGAGGAATCGGATAAGCTGTAAAGCTCTTGTGTGTAGTCATCCTGGAGGAATCTGATAAGCTGTAAAGCTCTTGTGTGTATTAATACTGCAGGAATTTGATAAGCTGTAAAGCTCTTGTGTGTATTAATACTGGAGGAATCTGATAAGCTGTAAAGCTCTTGTGTGTATTTATACAGGAGGAATCTGATAAGCTGTAAAGCTCTTGTGTGTATTCACCCTGGAGGAATCTGATAAGCTGTAAAGCTCTTGTGTGTATTCATACTGGAGGAATCTGATAAGCTGTAAAGCTCTTGTGTGTATTTATACAGGAGGAATCTGATAAGCTGTAAAGCTCTTGTGTGTATTCACCCTGGAGGAATCTGATAAGCTGTAAAGCTCTTGTGTGTATTCATACTGGAGGAATCTGATAAGCTGTAAAGCTCTTCACACATGAGCGCGCTGCGCTACGACTCGAGGTCCGCTTCCCGCTCGCGGCCAACGCCGACACCAGCGACGATTTTCCCTGAACCCGTCCTGAGCCTCCTTCTCCTCCCCTAGGTCGACTCGGCCTCGAATGCCTACCTCGTGGGGTGTGCACTGTGGAGACAAAGGTGGCCGGGAGTTGTTGCTGGTCACGCCCTCCCGCCCTGCGTGTGCCACCCTTCATAGGTTGCTGCTCGCTAACAGCCCTTGCCCCAACAGCCTGCTAGAGGCTACACGGGGGACCTTTGTTGTGTGTGGGTTCTGTGGGCTGTTTATTTGGGCCCTCTGTGTAAAACCTATTTTCAAACACTCGAGAAAATGTGTCAATATTTTCACTGCGGCCTTGAAATTAATTAATGGCCTCATCCTTCGACGGGCATTCTCTCTTGGGCCGTCGCCCGAAACGTCGCCGATTATACGTCTGTTACTTCGAAGGCCACACACGCACAGTGCCATTGATACGGAACTTCGTAGTAATAGTGGCGGTGGTATTGATTTGTTGTTGTTGATGTTGTTGAATGTCCTTGTTCACCACTGCCAATGCAGCAGCGTCACCCAATGCTTTCGACATAAAGCACCGGGTACACAGTGTGCAGTCACGGGGTTTGATGCCCTTGAGAGATGTTAACTACCTCGCCTGGTATACAGGAGGTCGTGGGTTCGATCCCGACCCTGACAACGCCTGCTGCTGCTGTATATTTGGAGTTTGCGTGTTTCTCTCTCTCTCATCATCATCAGGGTGGCTAGGAGATGTTAACTACCTCGCCTGGTATACAGGAGGTCGTGGGTTCGATCCCGACCCTGACAACGCCTGCTGCTGCTGTATATTTGGAGTTTGCGTGTCTCTCTCTCATCATCATCAGGGTGGCTAGGAGATGTTAACTACCTCGCCAGGTATACAGGAGGTCGTGGGTTCGATCCCGACCCTGTCAACACCTGCTGCTGTATATTTGGAGTCTGCGTGTCTCTCTCTTTCCCCGTGGTCACTGCGTGGATTTTTCTCCGGGTCCTCCGGTCTTTCCCTCCACATTTAGAATCGACGTCAAGCGTTGAAGACTTATTCGTCTGTTGCTGTAAATGTCCACGTGATGACGATGTTAAGCCCACGTGGTTGAGCTCTCATTTGTGATGGCCAGGTCGGCTCAAGTGGGGCCTTGCCCTGGTAAAATATAAAAAATATAGTCACGGTGAAGATGCTGTGGTGAGAGCGACGCATCGAAGAGTCACTTCGAAGAAGGGATCTCAGAAGCAGTTCCGTCGCATCCACTTCCGCGGCCCGGTCCCTAACGCAGAGATCCAAAGCGTCCCATCATCATCATCATCGGTCAGGGTCAATCCACTGCTGGATGAAGGCCTCTCATCGCTGCCGCTAGCTCTCGACCAATCGTGCCCCCTGTGGCTCTCCCGCGCTGCCGCGTGTCGTTTGTCGCGAAGTCCGACGTTCCGTTCCACGTGCTGGCACGGGGCGGGGGGGTGAAGCTTTGTTCAGGAACTGAATTCGCTTCTACGCAGGAGCTCGCGGTGCTGGCAAAGTCGTGGCAGCAGGGGGCGATGGCGGCTTAGGAACGTGACGCCGGTGGCACGCAACGGGCCCGCTCTTGCTCACGACGTCACGGGATCTTTAACGTCCTCTGCGGAGCAGGCGGGCGGGGGGGGTTGCCGTTGTTGTTGTGGTTAATGCGCGCGCCACGGTATTCACCACGGGCGGCTGCTGGTTTCGAACCGCGTACGTCTGGGGGTGAACGCCACCCCCTACCCACTGAGCCGCGACACCCAGAGTCACCCACAGAGACCCATAGAGACCCACAGAGACCCATAGACACCCACAGAGACTCAGAGACACTCACAGAGACCCAGAGACACTCACAGAGACCCATAGACACCCATAGAGACCCAGAGACACCCATAGAGACCCAGAGACACCCATAGAGACCCAGAGACACTCACAGAGACCCATAGACACCCATAGAGACCCAGAGACACTCACAGAGACCCACAGAGAGACCCAGAGACACTCACAGAGACCCATAGACACCCATAGAGACCCAGAGACACTCACAGAGACCCACAGAGAGACCCATAGAGAGACCCAGAGACACTCACAGAGACCCATAGACACCCATAGAGACCCAGAGACACTCACAGAGACCCACAGAGAGACCCACAGAGAGACCCAGAGACACTCACAGAGACCCATAGACACCCATAGAGACCCAGAGACACCCACAGAGACCCAGAGACACCCATAGAGACCCACAGACACTAACAGGGACCCAGAGACATCCACAGAGACCCATAGACACCCATAGAGACCCAGAGACACTCACAGAGACCCACAGAGAGACCCACAGACACTAACAGGGACCCAGAGACATCCACAGAGACCCAGAGACACCCACAGAGACCCACAGAGACCCACAGACACTAACAGGGACCCAGAGACACCCACAGAGACCCATAGACACCCATAGAGACCCACAGACACTAACAGGGACCCAGAGACACTCACAGACACCGACAGACACCCACAGAGACCCACAGAGACCCAGACACACGCACAGACACAGACAGAGACCCAGAGACACCCACAGACACCCACAGAGACCCAGACACACCCACAGACACACACAGAAACCCAGAGACACCCACAGAGACCCAGAGACAGACACAGACACCCAGAGACAGACACAGACACCCAGAGACACCGACAGAGACCCAGACACACCCACAGACACAGACAGAGACCCAGAGACACCCACAGACACCCATAGACACCCACATAGACACCCACAGAGACTCAGACACACCCACAGAGACACCCACAGACACCCACAGAGATCCAGACACACCCACAGACACACACAGACACCCACAGAGATCCAGACACACCCACAGACACACACAGAGACCCAGAGACACCCACAGACAACCACAGACATCCATAGACACCCACATAGACACCCACAGTGCCCTTTCTCTCTCTGTAGAGTGATCCTCATGTCCTGCTCTCTCTCCCTCTCGCTTCAGGTTTCTCCTGTTTCAGTGCAAACCCACAAATTGATGTAAAATACCTGGCAGGTGTGTCACCATGGCCAGCCGCTGCCTCGCTTGACGCTCAGGGTGGACTATCCGAGTCGATGCAGTCAGTCAGTCAAATGCTCGACTACCTGAACTATACCCCCACCGAGGTCTCTGTGTGAGTCTGTGGGCCACGGTGTGAGTCTCTGGGTCTCTGTGAGAGTCTATGGGTATCTGTGGTGAGTATATGGGTCTTAGTGTGTCTATGGGTCTCTGTAGTGAGTCTATGGATCTCGGTGTGAGTCTATGGGTCTCTGTGGTGAGTCTATGGATCTCTGTTATTCTGCAGTGGTCTGTGTGGGTCTATGCGAAGTGTACGCGTCTAGGTGTGCGTCTATGAGAGCCTCTGTGTCTCTGAAAGTTTTGGGGTCTCTTTAAGTGGCTCTGGGTCTCTATGAGAGTCTCTGGGTCTCTCTGAGAGTCTCTGGGTCTCTATGAGAGTCTCTGGGTCTCTATGAGAGTCTCTGGGTCTCTATGAGAGTCTCTGGGTCTCTGTGAGAGCCTCTGGGTCTCTGTGAGATTATATGGGTCTCTGTGAGAGTCTCTGGGTCTCTGTGAGAGTCTATGGATCTCTGTGAGAGTCTATGGGTCTCTGTGTGAGTCTATGGGTCTCTGTGTGAGTCTATGGGTCTCTGTGTGAGTCTATGGGTCTCTGTTAGAGTCTATGGCTCTCTGTGTGAGTCTATGGCTCTCTGTGTGAGTCTATGGCTCTCTGTGTGAGTCTTTGGCCTTAACTGAGAGCCCGGTGCAGCCACCGTGACTGTGAGTGCCTGAGAGCCCCGGGTTACACCGGAGGAGGCTCCGGAACGACGCCGTTCCAGCGTCGTTCCAACGTCGTCCGGGAACGCGGCCGTCGCGAACCTCCCCGAGCCGCCCGGCCACTTCCACTTTCGACGAAAACCCAAAAAAAGTTTGAACCGAGGGGGAGAACCAAAACCAAAAAGAAAAATTCCTCTCCGGCAACACCCCCCCCCCCCCGTGCCACAGAAAGCGTCGCCACTCCACACGCGGTGTCAGCCCACGTGGTTTGCCCCGTATTCTTGTGTAGGGAAATTGAGTTTTGAGGTCTATGCGACGTACAGCCGTTTCAATGCGGGCAGCACCACAAAGTGTCTGTGTCTGTTTGTGTGTCTCTCCCTTGTGGTGATGGGACTTTGTAGGATGAACGTTGAGATTTATAAGGGGGCACGGGGTGACCGATAAGGTCTCTGACTTGGTCTGTCGTCAGGTAGGGGTTGACCGGTATGCCCCCGAGTACCGATACGCACAAAGAGATACAAAGTGTTTGTGTCTGTTTGTGTGTCTCTCCCTTGTGGTGATGGGACTTTGAAGGATGAACGTTGAGATTTATAAGGGGGCACGGGGTGACCGATAAGGTCTCTGACTTGGTCTGTCGTCAGGTAGGGGTTGACCGGTATGCCCCCGAGTACCGATACGCACAAAGAGATACAAAGTGTTTGTGTCTGTTTGTGTGTCTCTCCCTTGTGGTGATGGGACTTTGAAGGATGAACGTTGAGATTTATAAGGGGCACGGGGTGACCAATAAGGTCTCTGACCTTATTAGGTCGTCAGGTAGGGGCACTGATAAGGAGTTGACAGTAGTGGTGAGTGTAGTAGTGGTGAGTGTACTAGTGGTGAGTGGAGTAGTGAGTGTACTAGTGGTGAGTGTACTAGTGGTGTAGTAGTGGTGAGTGTACTAGTGGTGAGTGTAGTGGTGAGTGTGCTAGTGGTGAGTGTACTAGTGGTGAGTGGAGTAGTGAGTGTACTAGTGGTGAGTGTACTAGTGGTGTAGTAGTGGTGAGTGTACTAGTGGTGAGTGTAGTGGTGAGTGTAGTGGTGAGTGTACTAGTGGTGAGTGTGCTAGTGGTGAGTGTACTAGTGGTGAGTGTACTAGTGGTGTAGTAGTGGTGAGTGTACTAGTGGTGAGTGTACTAGTGGTGAGTGTACTAGTGGTGTAGTAGTGGTGAGTGTACTAGTGGTGAGTGTACTAGTGTGTAGTAGTGGTGAGTGTACTAGTGGTGAGTGTACTAGTGGTGAGTGTATATAGTGGTGTAGTAGTGGTGAGTGTACTAGTGGTGAGTGTACTAGTGGTGAGTGTACTAGTGGTGAGTGTAGTGGTGAGTGTACTAGTGGTGAGTGTACTAGTGGTGAGTGTACTAGTGAGTGTACTAGTGGTGAGTGTAATAGTGGTGAGTGTACTAGTGGTGAGTGTACTAGTGGTGAGTGTACTAGTGGTGTACTAGTGGTGAGTGTGCTAGTGGTGAGTGTACTAGTGGTGAGTGTAGTGGTGAGTGTACTAGTGGTGAGTGTGCTAGTGGTGAGTGTACTAGTGGTGAGTGTACTAGTGGTGAGTGTACTAGTGAGTGTACTAGTGAGTGTACTAGTGGTGTGTGTACTAGCGGTGAGTTTACTAGTGGTGAGTGTACTAGTGGTGAGTGTACTAGTGGTGAGTGTACTAGTGGTGAGTGTACTAGTTAGTGGTGAGTGTACTAGTTAGTGGTGAGTGTACCAGTGGTGAGTGTATTGGTGAGTGTACTAGTGGGTTGACAGGTATGGCGATGCAATGCGCAGATATTTGTGTTGAGCTCCGGCATTGAGAAGATGCGGGGAGAGGTGGGAGCTGTCAGTCGATGCGGGGAGACACAGGGAGAGATGTGGGGAGATTTGAGGAGATGAGATTTGAGGAGACGCCACCTATTTTGTTCTTAAGTGCGAATTCAGTCGGCGCTGATTAAACTTTCGTCTGCGTCTAATTTTAGTCGGGTCTGGTGGTAGACGGAGCCTTGGGTTTGTGAACCGAAGGCTCCGTCGTGTTAACGGACAATGCGGTGTTACTATCCCTAACATTGGCCAGATCATTCCGCAGAACTCAAAATGCGAATGGCAACGTCAGGGCCACCACCACCGCCGCCCCCACTGCAGAACCGGACCCAGCGAGGCGGAGGATCGAGTTGAGACCCAGCGAGGCAAGGCGGGGGTCTGGGCTGAGTCTCCTTTGTCCATGACCTCCCGGAATGAATTAAAAACAAAATCAACAGCAACTGGTTAAGCCGCTTCAGCGTCGTCTTCCAGAGACACCGCTGTCACGACGGTGCGGGCGGGCCCCCCCCCCAAATACCCGAGCCGCCAGTTGCATGCAACAGAGTCGCCCGAAGGCGGGATCGTACGCCGGGGCCGCGATCAGTCGCTCGCTCGCTCGCTCGGTCGGTCGCTCGCTCGAGGCTCGGCTGCTCGTGACTCGGTCGCCCACAGCCCGAGTCGTCGACGAGGGCAGATCCCACACCGGAGCGCGGAGCGGTCGAGCCGGATTAGGCGCCGGGGAGATCGGTCGCGTGCAACATTGCTGCCTTGCAACTGAATCGCTCGCATTCTGCAGTGAAAGTTGCGCGATTTCATTTTGATTTAAAGCTTTCGTGACTGCAGGGATTCATATTTCTTGGTTCTTTCGGTGAAGTCACCACGTAGAAGGGAAACAGTAAAAATAATAAAAATGTAAAACAATGAAAAAAAATCTCACGACGTTTCGACTGCAACACAAGCAGTCATCATCAGGTGTGAAAACCACAAGTTTATTTTATTGTTTCCCTTCTACGTGACTTTACCGAAAGAACCAAGAATATTTTGCGCGATTTCATTTAGGGAGGGGGGCGGGTGGTGGGGGTGTCCATACCCCTCCGTGGGATGACAGAAGTGATGTAAGCAAGAGGTGTAGGCAGGGGCGGAGCCACAGGGGGGGCTGGGGGGGGGCTCAGCCCCCCCCTGAAATTTTGGGAATGCCGGTTGCTGCAAAATGCTGCAGGCTGCCACCTCGTGCTGCCCTGCAGGCTGCCACCTTGTGTGATGCCCTGCAGGCTGCCACCTTGTGTGATGCCCTGCAGGCTGCCACCTTGTGTGATGCCCTGCAGGCTGCCACCTTGTGTGCTGCCCTGCAGGCTGCCACCTTGTGTGCTGCCCTGCAGGCTGCCACCTCGTGTGCTGCCCTGCAGGCTGCCACCTTGTGTGCTGCCCTGCAGGCTGCCACCTTGTGCTGCCCTGCAGGCCACCACCTTGTGCTGCCCTGCAGGCTGCCACCTTGTGTGATGCCCTGCAGGCTGCTTGAGCGGCAGCCTTTCGAACTTATCGAACTTATTAGCCACATCAGCGGCTCCGATCTATTAATAAACTCCACGTTCAAATCCAATAAAATTTGTTTTATACATTTGTGGCGCCCATTGGAAAACATAAACACTGGATATCTCAGAATATTGAAGTCAGCCCCCCCAAAAGTCAAAATCCTGGCTCCGCCCCTGGGTGTAGGGATGAGGTGAGGCGGTGAGGTGGAGATGACACGGGTGAGACGGAGATAGATTTTTAGAATTCTCATTTTCCTGGGCATTTGCGAAAAAGCAGCTTTTGCGACTCATTCGATTCCTCCCGGTATAAATAAAAAAATGTCACCATTCTGAGCCCACCACAAAGACTACACTGGGCCAGCTCACGAGTTGACAGGAGAGCGACAGGGCCACTCGGTCTGCCCAGGCAGTGCGCGTCTCGGCTGGCCTGCGTACAGATCCGAATTGCTGAGACGGAGGAGGCGTGAGATGGAGAGAGAGAGAGAGCGAGACGCAGATAAAGCGCTACGATACCCAACAATAGCGCTGGGTCGGTGGTGGTTGTTATAGTTTCTTGATTTAATCGCTCTGAGAACTGTTGTTGTTGTTTAAAAAAAAACATATTAACTCTCATCATGATTATCATTATTATCATTTTCACGACTGCAATTACTGGAGGCAGATTGGCATCGCGGTGATGAAGTGAATCGGTTCGGGGTGCGGCAATTTTTTTTTTGGAGAAGTTACAAAATTTGGCCTTGGCCAAAAAAATTCAACTGCGCGCCGCTGCCATGAGAGAATGAGGGGTTTAGCCGGTGCAGGACTACCGCTTCCTGGGACTACCGGGACTACCGGGACTACCACTTCCTGGGACTACCGGGACTACCGCTTCCCGGGACTACCGGGACTACCGTTTCCCGGGACTACCGGGACTACTGCTTCCTGGGACTACCGCCTCTTGGGACTATCGCCTCTTGGGCCTACCACCTATTGGGACTACCGCTGCCCAGGACTACCGCCTCTTGGAACTACCGCTTCCCAGGACTACCGCTTCCCAGGACTATCGGTTCCCAGGACTACCGCCTCTTGGAACTACCGCTTCCCAGGACTACCGCTTCCCAGGACTACCGCTTCCCAGGACTACCGCTTCCCAGGACTACCGCTTCCTGGGACTACCACCTCTTGAGACTACCGCTGCCCAGGACTACCGCCTCTTGGGACTACCACCTCTTGAGACTACCGCTTCCCGGGACTACCGCCTCTTGGGACTACCGCCTCTTGGGACTACCGCCTCTTGGGACTATCGCTGCCCAGGACTACCGCCTCTTGAGACTACCGCCTCTTGAGACTACCACCTCTTGAGACTACCGCTGCCCAGGACTACCGCCTCTTGAGACTACCGCCTCTTGGGACTACCGCCTCTTGGGACTACCGCCTCTTGGGACTATCGCTGCCCAGGACTACCGCCTCTTGAGACTACCGCCTCTTGAGACTACCGCCTCTTGAGACTACCGCCTCTTGAGACTACCGCCTCTTGAGACTACCGCCTCTTGGGACTACCGCAGCCCAGAACTACCGCCTCTTGGGACCACCGCAGCCCGGGACTACCAAATCTCTGCACCAAGGCCGTCTGGCTGTCGTGCCAATGGAGCAGCAGAAATTTGCGCGATCCACCGGGGACCCCCTTTGAGGAAATTCTCCAGCGATGCGAGGCCCAGGGCAGTCGCCCCGATTCTCTGTCTACCCGAGCGGCTCTGTTGGCCAGAACCCACGTCCCCAATGCAACCAAAAATAAAAATGACCCCAAAATTATCCACATTGGGATTACGCAGCAGCAGCAGCAGCAGCATCGCCTGCCTCCTGCCAAAAGGTGGCGAGACCCTGCTGCGTGTGTGCGTGTGTGTGTGTGCATGTGTGCGTGTGTGGGTGTGTGTGTGCGTGTGTGCGTTTGTGTGCGTGTGTGCGTGTGTGTGTGTGCCTGCGTGTGTGTGCCTGCGTGTGTGCCTGCGTGTGTGCCTGTGTGTGTATGCGTGTGTGTGTGTTTGTGCGTCTTTCTCTCGTGCCATCTCCCGCTCACGGCCAACCCAACGCCGAAATACGCAAGACGTGGGACGACGTCCTCTTGTTTTCGATTTCGGCAAAGAGAAAAACAACAACAACCAACAACAACAACAACCAACAACAACAACCAACGACAACAACAACTATTAGCCTCGAGAGGCGCGATGCGCCGCCGGTTGTGTGCCGGGCACCACGGGACAGCGGCGGGGGCGGCGGTCCTTGACCAGCGACGCCACCACCACGAGGCAGCAGAGGCAGCAGAGGCAGCAGAGGCAGCAGAGGCAGCAGAGGCAGCAGAGGCAGCAGAGGCAGCAGAGGCAGCAGAGGCAGCAGCGGCAGCAGCGGCGGTCGCTTCAAGGGGGGCGTCGATCTGCTTAAGACCCCCCCCCCACACACAACCCCGCCCCTTCGTCCCCAACCCCCACCCCCCCCCCCCCACTAGCCCCCCCCCACCATCACGACCCACGCAGACAGCCTCCCCAGATACAGCGGCACCCACACACAGCCCCCCCCCCCCCCCGACCTACGAGCTGCTGAACGTTACAAACAGGGGCCACTGTGGTCCCACACCGATCGAGAGGGAGAGAGCGAAGAGGAGAGAGAGAGGAGAGAGCGAAGAGGTGGGAGAGGTGAGAGAGCGAGCAAAGAGGAGAGAGAGCAAAGAGGAGAGAGAGCAAAGAGGAGAGTGGAGAGAGAGTGAGCGAAGAGGAGAGAGAGTGGAGAGAGAGAGGAGAGAGAGGAGAGAGAGGAAAGAGTGAAGAGGAGAGAGAGTGGAGAGAGAGGAGAGAGAGGAAAGAGTGAAGAGGAGAGAGAGTGAAGAGGAGGGAGCGAGAGCGAGGGAGAGCGATAGTCATCGTCGAATTCCGTGATTTTTTTTGGGCGGTAATTCGGGACGTAATTTCCCTGAATTTCCGTGGCCTGCGTGCCCTGTCGCGTGGCCAAAGGGGGGGGGGCGGGGGGGGGAAGCGGGGGGCCCCTCCCCCTCTTCCGAGCGCTTCATCTCACTCGGGAAGGTTTCCCGCGGAGTCTCAGGACGCCGTTCTCAGGAGGCAGAGTCCTGCCGCAACGTTGGGAGTACGTGTATCTGTGTGTGTATCTGTGTGTGTGTCTGTGTGTATGTATGTGTGTTGAACTTCTTACGCACCATACGTAGCCAACCGCGCTCATCGGAGGTGGGGGGGGAAGGACAACAAACTAACCACAACAACAACAACAACAAGTTCCAACCTAGATGAGTTTAACAAGTGCAGGACAGCTCCCAGTGGCTTCCTTTTTTCAGAACGGAAGAGCGTTCCAGACGGCCGCAGAAGCAGCGCATCTGAAAGCGCTGCGCGCGATGATGATGATGATGGTGATGACGATGATGCGGTGACCACCACCATCTTTCGTGGGCTTGGCCCTATACCTTGATATTTACCTGCGGCAGATTCACCGAGTCTCAAGACTCGTGCTCAAGAGAGTCCTGCTACTGCTGCGCTGCAACTGGGATGTTTGGCCGCAAATTCGACGACACGTGGGGGCGTGGCCGGACCCAAAGACAACAAACAACAACAAAAACCGGAGGAAAAAACCCCACCACGGTGGGAGAGGTCGCTTGCACAAGCTCCGCACGGATGGATTCAACAATCCACTGCGGGTGACTGGCATCCCGTACGCAGAGTGTCGGTCGAGGTCACGCGCGATCCAATCCCGGCGAGCTGCTCAGTTGTTGACAGTCGCTGTCGGAATGTGGACCGGGGGGGGGGGGGGGGGACTCCCCTAGGTCGACTCAGCAGGAAATGAGGTAACTCTATGTTCGGCGTGGTGACGGCGCGCCTCGCGTTCCCGGAGATCCGAGCGGCACATTTGGAATGTTCACACGCGTACAAAGATAAAGATAAAGTCCCCCCCCCCCCGCCCACCAAATAGCCTTCAACAAGACTGTTGGGGCAAGTGCTGTTAGCGAGCAGCACCAGCAAGCTATGAAGGCCAGAAGACCAGCACCACGCTCGGCCGCCTTTGTCTCCCCAGTGGCGATGTTTACTACACACCGCACCAGGTATTCATTTGAGGCTGAGTCGACCCAGGGGAGGTCCAGGACCGGTTCAGATAATCGTCACTGGTGTTGGTGGCCGTGAGCGGGAATCGAACCCAGGTCGCCGGGTTTCCTAGCGCAGCGTAGCGCTAACCGCTACACTACCGCTCCCCACACACACTGACACACACACACGCAGACACGCACGCACTATGACCTCACGGCACGTGCCACGTGGGCGGAGTCAGCAGAACGCGTCACCGGCTGTGGCCACGTGCGCCCTCCGTGTTGACCACGTGTTACCAATTCCCACGCTCGCCAGCCAAGAAGATTCATCCTATTGCGTGGTGGTGATGGTGACATCGCTAGTGAGAACGCCTGCTGCCTCTGTGTTTGTAAGAGTATTCTTTACTAGCCTTTTGCCCGTCCAAGGGCGGGTGTTTTGCAGTAAATATGAAACTTGCAAGCGAAAATCAGAGCGCGACGTGATATCCATTGCATCAATTCGTGTGCAGTTAGTAAGGGCGCGGTGACACAGACCTATTTCATTTACAGGTTATAATCCCTTGTTCATCATGACGTCCTTTTTACTTTGATGTCTCAACAACAGCGTGACGGAGATCACGTGACGTGAGGGTTCTGCCTTTGTAGTGAGGGTGAGATCACGTGATGACGTGAGGCTTTTACCTTTGTAGTGAGGGTGAGATCACGTGATGACGTGAGGGTTCTGCCTTTGTAGTGAGGGTGAGATCACGTGATGACGTGAGGGTTCTGCCTGTGTAGTGAGGGTGAGATCACGTGATAACGTGAGGGTTCTGCCTTTGTAGTGAGGGTGAGCTCACGTGACGTGAGGGTTCTACCTGTGTAGTGAGGGTGAGATCACGTGATGACGTGAGGGTTCTGCCTTTGTAGTGAGGGTTGTCAGTTGACGCCGAGGAGGGGGAGGAGGGCGCCTCGCCCCCCCATGTGGAGTGACGTCAGCCGCTAATTATTATTAATGAGGGGGGGTGTCCATTTGGAGGACGTTACCTGCTCATGATTATTAATGAGGGGGGGGTTATGTGGAGTGACGTCACCTGCTCATGATTATTAATGAGGGGGGCTGTTCGATGTGAAGTGACGTCATTTGCTCGTGATTATTAGTGAGGAGGGGGGGGGTGCTCCATATTGAGTGACGTCACCCTTTCATGATTGAATTAGGAGGGGTGGGGGGGGTGTCCATTTGGAGGACGTCACCTGCTCATGAATATTAATGAGGGGGGCTGGTCTATGTGGAGTCACGTCACGACCGTTAAGCACAGACATTCCTGGGTGATTGTCGTCGGTATTGCGTTGATATCTTATCTCTTTCTTTACGAGTATTTTATATTTTTTGGGGTCTTATCTTTTGTCTAATTTCCTTTTGATTGTGGTCCGCGCGCTGCGTCATGAGTTCGAGTTGCAGGTTGTTGTTGTTGTTGTGTGACCAGGTGATAGCCCAAAGAGGCCGGGAGTCTCACCTGTAAGAGTGGGTGGGTGGGTGAGTGAATCAGTTGGTGAGTGAGTGAGATCGTGGGTTGGTGGGTGAGTGAGATCGTGAGTAAATGAGTGGGTGAGGTGATAGGTGATTGGGTGAGTGAGCGAAATCGTGAGTGGGGGAGTGGGTGGGTGGGTGAGTGAGTGAGTGAGGTGGTAGGTGAGTGGGTGAGTGAGCGAAACCGTGAGTGGGTGGGTGAGTGAGGTGGTAGGTGAGTGGGTGAGTGGGTGAGTGAGTGAATGAATGAGTGGGTGAGGTGGTAGGTGAGTGGGTGGGTGGGATAGTAAGTGAGTGAGGTGGTAGGTGAGTGAGTGGGCGAGTGAGTGGGTGAGTGAGTGGGTGGGTGAGTGAGTGGGTGGGTGAGTGAGTGGGTGAGTGATTGAGTGGGTGAGTAAGTGAGTGGATGAGTGGGTGAGTGAAGCATGAGAACCCGGTTCAAGTTCTGTGGTTGGGCGGCTGAAACCCGGATTCGAACCCAGGCTTCTCAGCTGTTCTGACTCCGTTCCTCTGACCCTAGAGGCACGCACTCTGATCTCTGATTTCAGAGCCACGCGATGTGCGTCTCGCTGCCGAGACAGAGTAGACCTCCCCACACCACAACCGACACCACAACCCACACCACAACCAACACCACAACCCACACCACAACCCACACCACACAACACAACCCACAACACAACCCACACCACAACACAACCCACAACACAACCCACACCACAACACACCCAAACCACAACCCACACCACAACCCAAACCACAACCCACACCTCAACCCACACCACAACCCACACCACAACCCATACCACACAACACAACCCACACCACAACCCACACCACAACCCAAACCACAACCCACACCACAACCCACACAACCCACACCACACAACCCACACCACACCACACAACCCACACCACAACCCACACCACAACCCACACCACACACCACAACCCACACCACACACCACAACCCACACCACACAACCCACACCACACAACCCACACCACACAACCCACACCACACCACCAACCCACACCACACAACCCACACCGCACAACCCACACCGCACAACCCACACCGCACAACCCACACCGCACAACCCAGACCACACAACCCACACCACACAACCCACACAACCCACACCACACAACCCACACCACACAACCCACACCACACAACCCACACCACACAACCCACACCACACAACCCACGCCACACAACCCACACAACCACACCTGTGGCTTCGCCTTCTGAGACAATTTTATTCCAGCCCAGAGGAATGTTCCAACTGGCAAACGCGATTGAAGTGGATTACGCGATGCGATTTATATACACACACACACGATGTACACGATTTATATACACACACACGATTTATATACACACACGATTTATACACACACACCATTTATACACACACACGATTTATACACACACACACACACACGATCTATACCCACACACACACGATTTATACACACACACGATCTATACATACACACGATTTATACAAACACACGATTTATACACACACACGATTTATACACACACGATTTATACACACACACGATCTATACACACACGATTTATACAAACACACGATTTATACACACACACACACGATTTATACACACACACGATTTATACAAACACACGATTTATACAAACACGATTTATACACACACACGATTTATACACACACACACGATTTATACAAACACACGATTTATACACAAACACACGATTTATACACACACACACACGATTTATACACACACACGATGTATACACAGACACGATTTATACACACACACCATTTATACACACACCATGTATACACACACACACGATGTATATACACACACACGATGTACACACACACGATGTATATACACACACACGATCTATACACACACACACGATGTATACACACACACACGATCTACACACACATGATTTATACACACACACACGATCTAGACACACACACATGATTTACCGCACCGCTGGGATCGCCAAAGTCAGAGGTCGATGGTTCGATTCCCCCTCCCGGCACAGCGGTTTTGATGGAATCCGGTCCGGTGGTGGTGGTGACCAAGCTGCTGATGCTGCTGCTGCACGTGGTGGTGATGGTGGTGGTTGTGGTGGTGGTGGTTGTGGTGATGGTGATGGTTGTGGTGGTGGTGATGGTTGTGGTGGTGGTGATGATGGTGGTGGTTGTGGTGGTGGTGATGGAGAGTGAGTACGTGCGTACGTTGAAATTCTTTCGCGCCGTACGTAGCCAACCGTGCTAATAGGAGGTGTGGGGGAAGGACACCAAAGGAAACACAAAAAGCAGTTCTCAAGAGACGAGTTTGTCAATATTGATGATGATGACGATTTAAAAGTGTGTAGCTCCAGTGGCTTCCTAATATCGGAAGGGGAAGAGCGTTCCAGACGGCCGCAGAAGCGGCGCATCTGAAAGCGTCGCGGCGATGGTGATGATGGTGATGATGGTGATGATGGTGATGATGATGATGCGGCTACCACCGCCTTTATTCAATGGCTGAGCCAAAAGCCTCTGCCGCTGCTGTCAGGATGAGCGGAGTGTCGCGTGGTTGATGGTTTATAGCTCCTAGACGAGATCAGCAGCGAGGTATTGGTGGTTCATTTGTGGCGAGCACTTCGTGTGTGTGTGTGTGTGCGCAATGAGTGCCCACCTTATAACAATGGATTCATTCGGCAACCAGAAGCCAATGCAGCTCTGCGAGCAACGGACGATCACGTTGTCTTAACGAGCTACTTCTTTTTTTTATTTTTACCAGGCAAGTCACCCCTCAGCTGCGTGCCTTCTTTTTCAGAAGCGACCTGCCTATCGCAAATGACAGCTCAATAGAGTGGCTTGTCATCTTAAATCGCGCGATGTCGATTCTAAAATCTTCTAGGGGGAAAAACCGGAGGACCCAGGAGAAAAATCCACGCGACCACGGGGAGAGAGACACGCAAACTCCAAATATACAGCAGCAGCAGCAGGCGTCTGGGTCGGGATAGAACCCACGACCTCCTGCACACCAGGCGATGTAGTTAACATCTCCTAGCCACCGTGATGATGATGAGAGAGAGACACGCAGACTCCAAATATACAGCAGCAGGCGTCTGGGTCGGGATCGAACCCACGACCTCCTGCACACCAGGCTAGGTGGTCAACAGCCGGATCTTGCAAGGGCTCACGGAGCGAGTGTCCCACGTTGATCGACGCTTCGTCGGATTCATCCTCCTCATCCTCCTCCTCATCCTCATCCTCCTCCTCATCCTCCTCCTCCTCTACCTCCTCCTCTACCTCCTCCTCTACCTCCTCCTCCTCCTCGTTATTGTTTCCCCCTGCGACTCCGACGGCTCTCATCTGCTCTTGACCGCCGCCACGCCTCGTGGATGTTTTTGTTTTTCACGTTCCTCCTTCTCCTCGTCCTTCTCCTTCTTCTCCTCCTCCTTCTCCTCCTCCTCACCCAGCGGGGGGGGGGGGGTGCAGAAGGGGCTCGTTAGGATTCCTGAGGCTACCCCCGATGACCCGGCGAGAATCCCGCGCATCTTCTTAATGCCGGGAATCCCATCGCTGTCACGCGCGTGTGTGCTCGTGTGCGCCTGTGTGTGTGTGCGCGTGTGTGTGTGTGTGCGCGTGTGTGTGTGTGCGCGTGTGTGTGTGTGCGCGTGTGTGTGTGCACACATGAGCAACTGTGCAGTAAACATCGCCACTGGGGAGTCGAGAGCGGCTGGACATGGTGCTGGCCACCCATCCCACCCACCCTACCCACCCCACAGTGACGCCACTCGTAGGCACTGCTGGTCGCTACT
This sequence comes from Petromyzon marinus, assembly GCF_048934315.1. Lineage (NCBI taxonomy): Eukaryota > Metazoa > Chordata > Hyperoartia > Petromyzontiformes > Petromyzontidae > Petromyzon > Petromyzon marinus. The sequence goes on along the minus strand of NC_133731.1, from coordinate 7,624,586 downwards.
GGCAGCGCTTGCCCCCAGAAGCCCAGTTGAGGCTACACCGGGGGGGGTGGATCTTGGTGTGTACGTGTGGCCAAGCGGCAGCCGATGAGCGGTCGGCACCCACGGCCGCGCTCAGAACACGGCAGAGAAGCCCGAGTTCGATTCCCGCTCACGGCCACGGACGCCGCTGACGGATTATGATCTGAGCCTGGTCACGGGGCGGCTCCCTCTGGGGTCGACTCGGCCTCAGATGAGCACCTGGTTGTGTCGTGAACATCGCGCGCCGTGCCGGCCTTAATAGGTGCTGTTACTCGCGAGCGGCACTTGGCCCAGCAGGCTGTACGGGGCATCTTTGTCTGCGTGCGTGCGTGTGCGTGTAAGCATCTGTCCATCCCAGCATATTTTGTCAGAGCTAAAAATGATCGCCCACCCCCCCCCCCCCAAAGTGGACTCCTTCTCCTGCCCCCTCGTCAGCGACGTTCGTCGAGTGTGCAGGCGGTGCAACTGCGCTGGTGCCCCGCGGAGAGTCAGGGTCTCTCCCCTAGGGTTCAGTGTTAATTCCTGAGGCTTATAGAGCCAGACTACGACTCCCCTGGGGTTCAGTGTTAATTACTGAGGCTCATAGAGCCAGACTAACGCTCCCCCTAGGGTTCAGTGTTAATTCCTGAGGCTCATAGAGCCAGAATAAGACTCCTGTAGGGTTCAGTGTTAATTACTGAGGCTCATAGAGCCAGAATAAGACTCCTGTAGGGGACAGTGTTAATTACTGAGGCTCATAGAGCCAGACTAAGACACCTGTAGGGGACAGTGTTAATTCCTGAGGCTCATAGAGCCAGACTAAGACACCTGTAAGGGACAGTGTTAATTCCTGAGGCTTATAGGGCCTGACTAACACTCCTGTAGGGTTTATTGTTAATTCCTGAGGCTCATAGAGCCAGAATGAGACTCCTGTAGGGTTCAGTGTTAATTACTGAGGCTCATAGAGCCAGAATAAGACTCCTGTAGGGTTCAGTGTTAATTACTGAGGCTCATAGGATCAGACTAAGACTCCTGTAGGGTTCAGTGTTAATTCCTGAGGCTCAGAGCCTGACTAACACTCCTGCAGGGTTCAGTGTTAATTCCTGAGGCTCATAGAGCCAGACTAAGACACCTGTAGGGGACAGTGTTAATTCCTGAGGCTCATAGAGCCAGACTAACGCTCCCCCTAGGGTTCAGTGTTAATTCCTGAGGCGCATAGGGCCAGACTGACACTCCTGTAGGGGACAGTGTTAATTCCTGAGGCTCATAGGGCCTTACTCACACTCCTGTAGGGGACAGTGCTAATTCCTGTTGGCGGCCGTGATTCAGGAATCGAACCCGGGTCGCTGCCGGCTTCGGAGCGGTGCCGCGTTGACCGCTGTGCCACCGCTCCTCACACAGTGTGGGGTGGGGGAGCGAGGTGGGGGGCGAGGTGGGGTGGGGGAGCGAGGTGGGGTGGGGGGCGAGGTGGGGTGGGGGAGCGAGGTGGGGAGGGGGGGCGAGGGAGTCCTCCGTCAGATTAAATTGTTCCAGGTTTGGAGCGGCGTGTACAACCCCAGCGAGTCACGATTCAGATGTTTCAAAGCCTCTCCGTGACCCCACCCTGACCCCAACCCCGGTAGCCACTCTGAGCAGCAGACCCCGGCCGGGCCGCCCCTTAGCGCGCAACTCCACGTGGCTCATCGCTTAGCGTTGGCTCCACAAAGGCAAAGGTTCCCACTCCCACCCCTCCCGTGTAGCCTCGATGGACCTTCGGGACAAGTGCTGTTTAGCAAGGAGCAGCGACATCTACGAAGGAGCCGACAGACACACACAAGACAACAGACACACACACAAGACCACAGACACACACACACAGAGACACACAGACACACACACAGAGACACACACACACAGAGACACACAGACAGATACACAGACACACACACAGAGACACAGACAGACATACAGACAGAGACACACAGACAGAGACACAGACACACACACAGAGACACAGACGGAGACACACAGACAGACAGAGACACAGAGACAGACACACACAAGACCACAGACACACACACAGATACACAGACACACACACAGAGACACAGACAGACAGACAGAGACACAGACAGACACACAGACAGACACACACAGAGACACAGACAGAGACGCACACACACAGACACACAGAGACACAGACACACAGAGACACAGACAGAGACACACAAACACGCACAGACAGAGACACAGACAGAGACACACAAACACGCACAGACACAGACACAGACAGACACAGACAGACACACAGGGACACACAGGGAGACACAGGGACACACACAGACACACACAGAGACACATACAGAGACACAGACAGAGACACACACACAGAGACAGACAGACACACAGACAGAGACACACAAACACGCACAGACACACGCACAGACACACGCACAGACACAGACAGACACACACAAACACACACAGGGACACACACAGAGACACACACAGGGACACACAGGGACACACACAGACACACACACAGACACACACAGAGACACATACAGAGACACATACAGAGACACAGACAGAGACACACACACAGAGACAGACAGACACACAGACAGAGACAAACAGACACAGACACACGTACAGAGACACACACAGACAGACACACAAACACACACACACTCCACCAGGCGCACACAGCCTCCTGAATCCGCGGCTCGTTGCTCGCCAAGCAAAGGTCACGTGAGCTGACCTTGCCAGACCTCCGCAACCCGTTCACTGTGGAGGAGGCTGTGTGACCCCCCCCACCACCAGCTCCCCCGATTTGTGCTCTGGCTGGTTTTGTTGTTGTTTGTCTCAAGCGTTCTGGTTCAATCTCGCCGAGCCACAGAGGCATACGCCCAGAGCCGTTTCTGGAAATTCCACGTTCTTATAGGACATCTGTAGGACGGAACCACAGAGTAGTACCTATTTTATCGACCCGCCGTCGGAGGTGGGGCGTGGATGATGGGCTGAGGTTGCGTGCACTTACCCCAAAAATATGTTAAGGCTTTACGGGGGATCTTTGTCTCTGTGTTCATAGGTGCTGCTACTCGTTAACAGCACTTGCCCCAACACTCTGTTAAGGCTACACGGGGGATCTTTGTCTTTGTGTGTGTGTAAGACATAATTCGGCATGCTGGATTCACGTGACCCGCTCGATGTCCGTGTGGTTGACGGCCCGGAACTGTAAATGGGAATTAGTATCCTGTCGTAGTGCTGGACAAATCCGATGAGCTATAAAGCTCTTCCCCCCCCCCCGTCCCCACAGATGTCCAGTCGGGGCACGGGGTCAGAACGCTACAACAACAAACACGAACACGCGATGGGAGTGCAGAGTATAGGGAAAGATGAACAGGCCACACTAAATCAACAAATGACGTGTTTACGTACAAATAGCGTAAGCGCACGTGTGCTATTTTTAACCGCTAATTTTATTTCACCAGGTAAGGCCCCACCGAGATAGCTCTCTTTATATAAGCGACCTGGCATTCGCAAATGAACGCTCAGCAAAAGTAGCGGAAATGTATTAGCAGCGGCCAATTTCTCTAAACGCGTGGTGTTGGTTCTAAATGTGGAGGGGTACCAGAGGAGGACCCGGAGACAAAATCCACGCAGTGACCACGCGGAGAGAGACACGCAGACTCCAAATATACAGCAGCAGCAGGCGTCAGGATCTGGGTCGAACCCACGACTTACTGCGTACCAGGCGAGGTAGTTAACATCTCCTAGCCACCGTGATGATGATGATGAGAGAGAGACACGCAAACTCCAAATATACAGCAGTAAGCGACAGGGTCTGGGTCGGACTCACGACTTCCTGCACACCAGGCGAGGTAGTTAACATCTCGCGAGGTCGGGACACGCCAGGCACGGAGTGAATGACGTTTTGTGTTTGTCGGAAAAATTAACGAGGACCCCCCCACCACCACTCCCCCCAACACCCCCCCACCACTACCACCACCACCCCACCACCACCCCCCCCACCACCACCACCACCCCACCACACCCCCCCACCACCACCACCCCACCACCAACCCAACACCACCCACCCCCACCGCCACCCCAACACCACCCCACCACCACCCAAACACCCCCCCACCACCACCACCCCACCACCACCTTAAGACCACCCACCCCCCACCGCCACCCCACCGCCACCCACCCCCACTGCCACCCCACCACCACCACCACCCTCCCACGTCGGCCAAGCGACGACGGCAAACCGAGGCTGAATATTCCGTTGGGCGTTGCGGCCTCCCCGCCAGTGGCCGCTGAATATTTGATGGCCCCCGTGTTTGTTTGGGCCATATCGGGAGGGGGGGGGGATGGGTCTCTGACTGTTGCCTCGTGGTGCCGACAGGTGTGCGTCTCCCTGTGTCTCCCCGCGTATCTCTGTCTCCCTGTGTCACTGTGTCTCCCTGTGTCACTGTGTCTCCCCGTGTCTCCCCGTGTCTCCCTGTGCCCCTGTGTCACTGTGTCTCCCTGTGTCACTGTGTCTCCCCGTGTCTCCCTGTGTCTCCCTGTCTCCCTGCGTCTCCCTGTGTCTCCCCGTGTCTCTGTGTCTCCCCGTGTCTCCCCGTGTCTCCCTGTCTCCCTGTGTCACTGTGTCTCCCCGTGTCTCCCTGTGTCTCCCTGCGTCTCTCTGTGTCTCCCCGTGTCTCCCTGTGTCTCCCTGTCTCCCTGCGTCTCTGTGTCTCCCCGTGTCTCCCTGTGTCTCCCTGTCTCCCTGCGTCTCTGTGTCTCCCCGTGTCTCCCTGTGTCTCTCTGTCTCTCCCTGTCTCCCTGCGTCTCTCTGCGTCTCCCTGTGTCTCTCTGTGTCTCCCCGTGTCTCCCTGTGTCTCCCCGCGTATCTCTGTGTCTCCCTGTGTCTCTGTGTCTCCCCGTGTCTCCCTGTCTCCCTGCGTCTCTCTGCGTCTCCCTGTGTCTCCCCGTGTCTCCCCGTGTCTCCCCGTGTCTACCCGTGTCTCCCCGTGTCTCCCCCTGTCTCCCCGTGTCTACCCGTGTCTCCCCGTGTCTACCCGTGTCTCCCCGTGTCTCCCCGTGTCTCCCTGTCTCTCCTTGTCTCCGCGTGTCTCCCCTGTGTCTCCCCGTGTCTCCCCGTCTCTCCCTGTGCCCTCCCCGTCACCTCTCGCCACCTTCCGACACCTCTCCCGCGTCTCCCCTCACCCCCACGCACCCCCACGCACCCCCACGTACCCCCACGCACCCCCACGTGACCCCACGCACCCCCACGTGACCCCACGTACCCCCACGCACCCCCACGTGACCCCACGCACCCCCACGTGATCCCACGCCCCCCACGCACCCCCACGCTCCCCCACGCTCCCCCACGCACCCCTACGCACCCCCACGTGACCCCACGCACCCCCACGTGACCCCACGCACCCCCACGCACCCCACGCACCCCCACGCTCCCCCACGCACCCCCACGTGACCCCACGCACCCCCACGTGACCCCACGCACTCCCACGTGACCCCACGCACTCCCACGCACCCCTGATGTGCAGGAGGTCATGAGTTCAATCCCGACCCTGACGACGCCTGCCGCTGCTCTATATTTAGAGTTTGTGTCTCTCTCTCCCCGTGGTCGCGTGGATTTGTCTCCGGGTCCTCCTCCGATGTTTCCCTGCACATTTAGAAACAACATCGTGAAACATTGGTGGTGTCGTGTGGGTGGTGAAACATTGGCGGTGTCGTGTGGGTGGTGAAACATTGGTGGTGTCGTGTGGGTGGTGAAACATTGGTGGTGTCGTGTGGGGGGTGAAACATTGGTGGTGTCGTGTGGGGGGTGAAACATTGGTGGTGTCGTGTGGGTGGTGAAACATTGGCGGTGTCGTGTGGGTGGTGAAACATTGGCGGTGTCGTGTGGGTGGTGAAACATTGGTGGTGTCGTGTGGGTGGTGAAACATTGGCGGTGTCGTGTGGGGGGTGAAACATTGGCGGTGTCGTGTGGGGGGTGAAACATTGGCGGTGTCGTGTGGGTGGTGAAACATTGGCGGTGTCGTGTGGGTGGTGAAACATTGGCGTTGTCGTGTGGGTGGTGAAACATTGGCGGTGTCGTGTGGGTGGTGAAACATTGGCGGTGTCGTGTGGGTGGTGAAACATTGGCGGTGTCGTGTGGGGGGTGAAACATTGGCGGTGTCGTGGGTGGTGAAACATTGGCGGTGTCGTGTGGGGGGTGAAACATTGGTGGTGTCGTGTGGGTGGTGAAACATTGGCCGTGTCGTGTGGGGGGTGAAACATTGGCGGTGTCGTGTGGGTGGTGAAACATTGGCGGTGTCGTGTGTGGGGGGGGTGAAACATTGGCGGTGTCGTAGCTTGGAGTCGCTGTGACACGGCAGCCCTACCCCCTGACCTGTCTCGTCAGCCTGTGTCTGTGTGGCCCCGTGGTGCTCAGCGCTTCGCTGCTGCGCTCCGAACCCCGGCCCTCCCGAGTTCGATTCCCCTATCAAGGACACCAACAACAACAACGGGTGGCGATTATATCGGAAACAGTCCCGGGCCTCGCTTAGATCGACTCGGCCTAAACATCGCCGCCGGGGAGACAAAGGCGGCCGGGCGTGGTGCTGGCCACCCACCCCATCGTGCGCCATAGTGGCGGCCTTCGTAGCACTTGCCCCGACAGTCTGTTGAGTCTACACGGGGGACCTTTGTCTCTGTGTGTGTGTGTGCTTGGGTGTGGCACCGCGGGGGCTGTACCAATAACAGGTTCGGTGAGCCATCGGCCCGAGTCGGTAAGTGACACTTTAGTGACAGAAATTTATGAATAAATCCCCAGCTCGCGACATCATGATCATCATCATCGCCACCACCACCTGCCTGGAGACTTCACAGCGCTCTATAACCGATGTGTCCTTATTCTTGATTCTTTCGGTAAAGTCACCACGTAGAAGGGAAACAATAAAATAATACAAAATATTAAGCAATAAAATTCTCACGACGTTTCGACTGCAACACAAGCAATCATCATCAGGTGTGAAAACCACAGCAAGAAAATTCGTTCCTTCCCTAGCGCCTTATCAGAGGCCGTGGTCACGTCTCACCCCCCACCTTGCCTTGATGCCAACTAAATTCAAGGTCTCGCTGACCCTCCTCCCCCCCCCTATCACTCGCCCATCCCTCCTGGCTCACCTGGCTCCAAAGGCAAAGCTCCCCCGCGTAGCCCGCGCCAGAACGTCGGGGCAAGTGCCGTTAGCGGGTGGTGGTGGCACCTGTGAAGGCCGGCACTGTTGACACACGTGGGGGGCGAGTGGTGGTGGTGGGGGTGGACAGCACCACGCACAGCCGCCTTTGACTTCCTAGCGGCGACCATTACTACGCACCGGGTACTCATTCGAGGCCGAGTTGACCTAGAGGAGGAGACCCCGCGACCGGTTCAAATAATCGTCACCGGTTGTTGACACGAGCACGCGCGCGCGCGCGCGCTATCCGACGGCGCTAACCGCTGCGCCACCGCTCCCCTCGTCCTCCTCCTACCCCACCCACAACCCCACGGAGGGAATGGTTTGGTCCAAGCTCAGCCCCCCCCCCGGGCATGTTCAGATAAGCGCGCGTGCTCGTGGCCAGTGCACACAGAGAGAGACACAGAGACGGAGAGAGACACAGAGACAGAGAGAGACACAGAGACAGAGAGAGACACAGAGACAGAGAGAGACACAGAGCGATAGACACAGAGAGAGCTAAGGATACTGAGAGAGAGACACAGAGAGAGACACACAGAGAGAGACACACAGAAGAGACAGAGAGAGAGACGGATACTGAGAGACAGAGAGAGACGCAGAGAGACACAGAGAGACACAGAAGAGACAGAGAGAGAGAGAGGATACTGAGAGACAGACAGACGGGAAGACACGGAACGACAGCGGCGGAGAAAGACGGGAGACGGACCGATATAGAGAGAGACAGGGACCAGGAGAGTGCGCGAGAGAGACGGACAGAGAGAGACAGGGGACGTGAGAGAGACAGTGGACGTGAGAGAGACAGGGGACGTGAGAGACAGGGGACGTGAGAGAGACAGAGAGAGAGACGGCGAGAGGGAGATAAACAGAGAGTGTGTGATAGTTACTGAAAGGGAGGGAGTGTGACACAGAGAGAGATTCTGGTCGTGAGGTTTGGTGGCCGCTGAGAGTACTGGCCAAAGTGAAGACGAGCTGATATCGTCATCATTAGCTGCTCCCACCTCTTCTACCTCCGGTAAGACTCCACCCCCCCCTCCCCCCGAGTCTATCCCCAGGTATCCGACCTCGCCGCGTGACTCCGAGACGATTTCCGCAACCCACGACCACCACCATCACCCCACCGTGTGTCTCTCGCGAGTTGGGTGCGTTACAACGAAGGGCCGTCGCCCGAAACGTCGGCCGCCGCTGTTTACCTGCCCTGGTGGTGGTGATGGGTTGGAGTGGTCGGCGCGCTCTGAACTTGCCGCTTCCGTACCCACGTGGTGACGCGCCGGCTTCCTCCGAACTTTCTGACTTCAACTTTTTGATTTTTGACTTCAACTTTTTGACCCCCCCCCCCCACCGTAGCCCCCATTGACGGACATCCGCGATAAAGAGCTTCACGGCTCATCGGATTTATCCAGAATAAACATTTTTTTTTTTAAAGAGACGGATCCCGATCTGGGACTTTTTTTTTTAATTCGCATCAACCGACCGCCGAATCGATGGGCTGAAGGATCTATTTGTGTGGGTGGATGGGTTGCCTGTGATTGTGTAGGTCTACTCGGCCTCAAATGAGTACCCGGTGCCGTGTGTAGTGAACATCGCTACCGGGGAGACAAAGGCGGCCGGGCGTGGTGCTGGCCACCCACCCCCTCGTTTGCCGTGCCGGCCTTCATAGGTGCCATTCGATAATAGCAACTTGCCCGAACAGCCTGTTAAGGCTACACGGGGGGATCTTTGTCTGTGTAGCTGCGTGTCGGTTTCAGTATATCTGAGTTGTGTAAATATATCTGTGTGTGTGTGTGATGAGGATATCTATACCAAGTTGCGAGTTTGTCTTTTGTGTGCGGAGGGGGGGAGCGGTAGTGTCGCTGAAACAAGCACTTGCCCACCCCGACATTCTGTTTAGCGGGCTGTACGGGGGATCTTTGCCTTTTGTTGACGTAACAGCCACACGCCAAATCGCTCGTCGCGAACTCGCCTTCTATTCATCGCTAATTCCACTGCAGAGACGCCAGCGACAACAAAAAAAAGCCACAACGATGGTCAGATAAGCCCCAAGACCCCCGTGTTTGCGATGTGCTCCCTATCTTAACTTTCGCCATTCCACGCATTCTTGCCAGGAGTTCGAACCCAGTGTCGGATTATCCTCGTAGCAAAAGTAGCTACACGTGTGTAGTAGTAGCTACACGTGTGTAGCGGTAGCTACACGTGTGTAGCGGTAGCTACACGTGTGTAGCAGTAGCTGCACGTGTGCAGCAGTAGCTGCACTTGTGTAGCAGTAGCTGCACGTGTGCAGCAGTAGCTGCACTTGTGTAGCAGTAGCTACACGCGTGTAGCAGCAGCTACACGCGTGTAGCAGCAGCTACACGCGTGTAGCAGCAGCTACAACGTGTGTAGCAGCAGCTACAACGTATGCAGCAGCTACAACGTATGCAGCAGCTACAACGTATGCAGCAGCTACAACGTATGCAGCAGCTACAACGTATGCAGCAGCTACAACGTATGCAGCAGCTACAACGTATGCAGCAGCTACAACGTATGCAGCAGCTACAACGTATGCAGCAGCTACAACATATGCAGCAGCTACGGGCCCCGCACTTTCAAGAGCCCCGCGCTAAATGCTTTCAAGCTATCAATGCCGTCCCAGTGATTCTGCACTTGCTCTATTACTATAGTACCATACCGCCTTCAACTTTTATGAAGACCGGCTGTTTAAGGTTAGCGATTTGTCGTATTATCTGGCTGTATAGCAAATGAAAAAAATACAATTACTTTACTGTGCAAGTTTAAAAATTGTGTTTAATATTTACGTGTTTTTTATTTATTTAGGGCGCCTTCATAACAACATGCTAGAGGCCCCGCACTAGCTTAATCCGTCACTGTTAGGACCCTATCGGTACGAGAAAACTAAACTATTTGTTTTAATAGTTGACCAGGTAAAGCCCTACCACAGACCTGCTGTGGAGCTTTTGTTTTTCAGAAGCCACCTCGCTGGCTGGTTTATTACAAATGATGGCTCAACAAAGCGGCGTATCGTGATCTGCGTGTGGAAATGAGTTTATGAGTCTCTGTGTGAGTCTGAGTCTCTGTGTGAGTCTATTGGTCTCTGTGTGAGTCTGTAGCTCTCTGTGCGAGTATATAAGTCACTGTGTCAGTCTGTGGGTCTCTGTGTGAGTCTATGGGTCTCTGTGTGAGTCTGTGGGTCTCTGTGTGAGTCTGTGGATCTCTGTGGGTCTCTATGTGAGTCTATGGGTCTCTGTGTGAGTCTGTGGGTCTCTGTGCGAGTCTATGGGTCTCTGTGTGAGTCTATGGGTCTCTGTGTGAGTCTGTGGGTCTGTGTGAGTCTGTGCATCTGTGTGAGTCTATGGGTCTCTGTGTGAGTCTATGGGTCTCTGTGTGAGTCTTTAGGTCTCTGTGTGAGTCTGTGGGTCTCTGTGTGAGTCTGGGTCTCTGTGTGAGTCTGTGAGTCTCTGAGTATATGTCTCTCTGTGTGAGTCTATGGGTCTCTGTGCGAGTCTGTGAGTCTATGTGCGAGTCTATTGGTATCTGTGCGAGTCTACATACGTACGTTGAACTTCTTTCGCACCGTACGTAGCCAACCGCGCCAATCGGAGGTGCGGGCAAGGGGTTGGTGGGCAAGTATAACAAACTGGTGCATAATAAAGACAAATATCCCCCGTATAGGCTTTGACAGGCTGTTGGGGGCAAGTGCTGCTGTTTGTCGAGCAGCACACGAGGGGGGGGGGCGTGGGGGTGTTCACGGCTATGCCTCCCTCCCCACCCCCGGCCGCCTTTGTATCCCCAGTGCTCGTGTTCGTTGGAGGGCGGGGGGGGGGGGCCCTTGTCGATCAGTGGTGGGAGTGCGATGCAACGACGTTGGTTGGACACGCAGAGGGTTGTGGATCGAATCGCATGCAACAATTGCACGGCGATTACATATCACAGTCACATGCAACACGCGCATGGCAGAGTCGCACGCGACAGTCGAATGCAACAATTACACGCAGCACTCGCGTGTAACAATCGCAGACAACACTAAACATGTAACAATCTCATACAACACTCACGTATAACAATCACGTGCAACAGCCGCGTACAACAATTACACACCCAACAGTTGCACATAACAATCGCGTGCAACACTCACGTATAACAATCACGTGCAACAGCCGCGTACAACAATTACGCACGCGTACAGAAATAACTCGACACTACGTCTAACCACTTTGGGATGTGTGGGGGGGGGGGGGTCCGTACGCGCCCCCCCTCGTGCCCCCCCCTCGTGCCCCCCCCCTCGTGCCCCTCCCCTCGTGCCCCCGTGCCCCCCACCCACCCCCTCGAGTGACGTGTGAATGCCGTCGTCATCGCGATGACGCCATCACGATGACGCGCGCCAGCCTCTTGTCCAGGTGCCTTCACCTGCTTCTCTGTGGGTGGGAGGGGGCGGGGAGAGGGGGGGGGCGAGAGGGGGGAGGGAGAGAGGGGGCGGTTCGTGACGGATGAGCTCACGTGTTTACCTTTGGTAATCAGCGCCCAGGTGGTGGTGGTGGTTGTTGTTGATGATGATGGACACGACGACTTGGATTCCTGCTCACGGCTAACACGCAGTGATAACGATCATCGGAACCCGTTCTGGGCCCTTCCCCTAGGTCGACTCGGCCTCAAATGAGTACCTGGTGCGGTGTGTAGTAAACATCGCCACTGGGGAGACAAAGGCGGCCGGGCGTGGTGCTGGCCACCCACCATATCAATGCCGTGCCGGCCTTCATAAGTGGTGCTGCTCGCTCACAGCACTTGCGCCAACAGTCTGTTCCAGGCGACACGGGAGTGGGAGGGCTATTTGTCTTCAGTGTTGATGTAGCAGCTGTGTGCGTGAGCAGCTGGGTGAGTTGCTGGTTATCTGCTGGTCTAAGTGGAGTGGTCTAGTTGCTGGTTATCTGCTGGTCTAAGTGGAGTGGTCTAGTTGCTGGTTATCTGCTGGTCTAAGTGGAGTGGTCTAGTTGCTGGTTATCTGCTGGTCTAAGTGGAGTGGTCTAGTTGCTGGTTATCTGCTGGTCTAAGTGGAGTGGTCTAGTTGCTGGTTATCTGCTGGTCTAAGTGGAGTGGTCTAGTTGCTGGTTATCTGCTGGTCTAAGTGGGGTGGTCTAGTTGCTGGTTATCTGCTGGTCTAAGTGGAGTGGTCTAGTTGCTGGGTCCCAGCTATCCCGTGAAGTAGTGGAGGAGGAGGTAGAAGAGGAGGTGCAGGTAATGGAGGAGGAGGTATTGGAGAGGTGGTAGTGGAGGAGGTAGTGGAGGTGGAGGAGGAGGTAGTGGAGGTGGAGGAGGAGGTAGTGGAGGTGGAAGAGGAGGTAGTGGAGGTGGAAGAGGAGGTAGTGGAGGTGGAGGTAGTGGAGGTGGAGGAGGAGGTAGTGGAGGTGGAGGAGGTAGTGGAGGTGGAGGAGGAGGTAGTGGAGGTGGAGGAGGAGGTAGTGGAGGAGGTAGTGGAGGAGGTAGTGGAGGTGGAGGAGGAGGTAGTGGAGGTGGAGGAAGTGGTAGTGGAGGAGGTAGTAGTGGAGGAGGTGGCGGTAGTAGAGGTAGTGGAGGAGGTAGTGATGGAGGTGGTAGTGGAGGTGGTAGTGGAGGAGGTAGTGGAGGTGGTAGTGGAGGTGCCTTTGGTGACTGTAGCAAGTGCCCCGCTCTGTAAACCAGACGAATGAGAGCCAGCTGAAGGTTTTTAAGCAGTCAGTCAGTGGGGGGGGGGGTGGGGGGGGGGGGTGGGGGGGGGCATCCTTGCTGGAGGCAGCGTGAGTCGTCCAGTGAGACGCATCCTCCTGGAGACACGGGGTGTGACGTGACGAGTTGACCATGGAGTTGATGGAATCTTGTTGTTGGGAGTGTTGTTGGGAGGGTGGTACGTTGTTGACACATTCCACTCTGTCTGCTTTGAAAAGAGAGCGAGAGAGATATCCTTAAAAATCACATATCTATAGACACTGTCCACCAAAACGAGTTTTGATTTTATTTTTGTTACAAATGTTTACGTAACGTTACTCTTGAGTGCCAGGCCGGGGAACGCGCGAGGCATTGACGGGAGCGTGGGCAGTGTCCACGACACACACAACACAAACCAGAGACTCGCTTATCGGATGGGATTGTCGTCGTTGTTGTTGATATTCTTGGTTCTTTCGGTAAATTCACGTAGAAGGGAAATAATAAAAAACAATAAAACTCTCACGACGTTTCGGTTGCAACACAAAATTTCAAATGTTCTTGCTGTGGTTTTCACACCTGATGATGATTGCTTGGTGTTGCAATCGAAACGTCGTGAGAATTTTATTGTTTTATATTTTTCTTATTTTATTGTTTCCCTTCTAAGTGTTGACTTTACCGAAAGAACCAAGAATATGAATCCCGGCAGTCACAAAAGCTTTAAATCGAAAAAAAAAGTTGCTGTGAGATACGGGGATGGAGCGTAGGTCCAGTAACCTTGGGTCCCAGCTGGGCGTGGCAAATCGCTCGCGATGATTTTCAATAAGATTTTACTACCTCTGGATCGCAAACATTCACGATAGCAAGGGCACAGCGCACGGAAACTTCGAGCAGGTTGTGTTAGAGACGTGCAGAGGAGCAAACATCGAGCGTGAATGTGGAGCGTGTACAGAATGTGGCCCTGTCCGTTTGCACGCGTGTCAACAAAACACAGGGTGTGGACGCACGGCTGGTCTGGCCGGGGTGGACACTTCCCATGATGGACACTATCCATGATGGACACTTTCCATGATGGACACTGTCCAGGGTCGACACTATCCAGGGTGGACACTTCCCATGATGGACACTATCCAGGGTGGACACTGTCCAGGGTGGACACTATCCAGGGTGGACACTTCCCATGATGGACACTTCCCATGATGGACACTGTCCAGGGTAGACACTATCCAGGGTGGACACTTTCCATGATGGACACTTCCCATGATGGACCCTGTCCAGGGTAGACACTATCCAGGGTGGACACTTCCCATGATGGACACTTCCCATGATGGACACTTCCCATGATGGACACTGTCCAGGGTAGACACTATCCAGGGTGGACACTTCCCATGATTGACACTATGCAGGGTGGACACTTCCCATGATGGACACTGTCCAGGATGGACACTTCCCATGATGGACACTGTCCAGGATGGACACTTCCCATGATGGACACTGTCCAGGGTGGACACTATCCAGGATGGACACTTCCCATGATGGACACTATCCAGGGTGGACACTTCCCATGATGGACACTTCCCATGATGGACATTTCCCATGATAGACACTGTTCAGGGTAGACACTATCCAGGGTGGACACTTACCATGATGGACACTTCCCATGATAGACACTGTCCAGGGTAGACACTATCCAGGGTGGACACTTACCATGATGGACACTATCCAGGGTGGACACTGTCCAGGGTGGACACTTCCCATGATGGACACTTCCCATGATGGACACTTCCCATGATGGACAATGTCCAGGGTGGACACTTGCCATGATGGATACTTCCCATGATGGACACTGTCCAGGGTGGACACTGTCCAGGGTGGACACTTCCCATGATGGACACTATCCAGGGTGGACACTTCCCATGATGGACACTGTCCAGGGTAGACACTATCCAGGGTGGACACTTCCCATGATGGACACTTCCCATGATGGACACTATCCAGGGTGGACCCTTCCCATGATGGACACTGTCCAGGGTAGACAGTATCCAGGGTGGACACTTCCCATGATGGACACTTCCCATGGTGGGTGGACACTTTCCAAAAACAAATTACTTTCACAATGTGTTTAGTTGCTTGTTTTTAGTAAACAATTATACAACTGGATTCGAAGCTTTCGTCACTGCAGGAATTACTATTTGGTAAAGTCGCGTAGAATTTTTTTTTATTAAATTTAATAATAGAATTTGACGTTTCGATTGCAACACAAGCAACCCATCATCAGGTACAAATGAAAGGGAAAACAAACCTAGTCAACTTGGAAATTTCATGCAATACAACACAGAGAGTCGGCCAACACAACAGTCAACACCCCACCTGGTTGATTACGTTCGTCCAAAGATTGCTAGATTTGAGAGACAAAACACAGACACGGAGATGCATTGTATTTCTAGAGTTTACTATGTTTCGATTTAAAGCTTTCGTGACTGCAAGGATTCATCTTCTTTGGTTCTTTCGGTAAAGTCACGTAGAATGAGAATAAAATAATAAAATAAAACAATAAAATTCTCACGACGTTTCGGCCACAACACAAGTGGCCTTCTTCAGGTGAAAGGAACAAACCTGTCGGGACGACAGAGCTCCAATGTAACAATGTAGCGCTGTCGTCCCGACAGTTCTGTTCCTTCACCTGAAGAAGGCTACTTGTGTTGTGGCCGAAACGTCGTGAGAATTGTATTTTATTATGTTTTATTTTTATTACTTTGTTTCCATTCTACGTGACTTTACCGAAAGAACCAAGAAGATGAATCCCTGCAGTCACGAAAGCTTTAAATCGAAATGTATGTTTGTTTTCTCATGCATTTGTACCTGATGATGGTTGCTTGTGTTGCAGTCGGAACGTTGTATTCTAGTATTAGTTAATTTCATTTCTACGTGACTTTTACCGAAATAACCAAAGAGTAACTCTACAACGGTGAACTACTTTTATTTGACCAGCGAAGGCCCTACTGAGCGATGCAGCTATTTTTCGGCAGCGACCTGGCTATCACAAATGATAGCTGGACCCAAGTGGGCTTGTCATTATCATCATCGTGTGGAAATGTTTAGCAGCAGACAAATACTCCAAACGCGTGACGTCGATTATAAATGTGGAAGGGAAAAAACCGGAGGACCCGAAGACAAATCCACGTGACCACGGGGAGAGAGACACGCAAACTCCAATATACAGCAGCAGCAGCAGGCGTCAGGGTCATGGTCGAACCCACGACCTCCTGTAGACCGGGCGAGGTAGTTAACATCTCCTAGTCACCATGATGATGATGAGAGAGAGATACGCGCAAACTCCAAATATACAGCAGCAGCAGGCGTCAGGGTCGTGGTCGAACCCACGATCTCCTGTACACCAGGCGAGGTAGTTAACATCTCCTAGTCACCATGATGATGATGAGAGAGAGAGAGACACGCAAACTCCAAATATACAGCAGCAGCAGGCGTCAGGATCGGGATCGAACCCACGACCTCATGTACACCAGGCGAGGTAGTTAGCATCTCATAGCCACCGTGTTATAAGTTTTAGTTGCTTGAGATGAGTTGCTTGAGATTAGTTGCCTAGTCAAAGTTGCTGGTGTTTAGTTGGTTCGCTGTAGTTGCTTCGCTTTAGTTGGTTAGAGTTGCTTTCATCAGCTTTCCCGCTCGGCACAGACGGTATGTACCCGGACCACATCACCCGAACGTGGCATTCAGAATATCTGAATGTCAGATTCCTTGCGATAGAGAACAAGAGGGCAGCGGTTGTGCTGAATGTACAGACGGAGTGAGAGAGCGAGCTGGAGAGAGAGAGAGAGGGGGAGAGATGGAGAGAAGAGGGCGAGGAAGAGCGATCTGGAGAGAGAGAGGGGGAGAGAGATGGAGAGGAGAGAGCAAAGAAGAGCAAGCTGGAGAGAGAGAGAGGGAGAGCTGGAGAGAGAGGGGGGGAGAGAGATGGAGAGATGGAGAGGGCGAGTAAGAGCGAGCTGGAGAGAGAGAGAGGGAGAGATGGAGAGGAGAGAGCAAGGAAGAGCAAGCTGGAGAGAGAGAGAGGGAGAGCTGGAGAGAGAGGGGGGGAGAGAGATGGAGAGGGGGCGAGGAAGAGCGAGCTGGAGAGAGAGAGGGAGAGATGGAGAGGAGAGAGAGGGGGGGGAGAGAGATGGAGAGATGGAGAGGGCGAGGAAGAGCGAGCTGGAGAGAGAGAGGGAGAGATGGAGAGGAGAGAGCAAGGAAGAGCAAGCTGGAGAGAGAGGAAGAGAGATAGAGGGAGAGATGGGGAGCTGGAGAGAGAGGGGGGGAGAGAGATGGAGAGGAAGCGGGGAAGAGCGAGCTGGAGAGAGAGAGAGAGGAGAGATGGAGAGCTGGAGAGAGCGAGCTGGAGAGAGAGAGGGGGGGAGATTGAGAGATGGAGAGGGCGAGTAAGAGCGAGCTGGAGGGAGAGATGGAGAGCGAGGAAGCGTGTAAGAGCGAGATGGAGAGAGAGAGGGGGAGAGAGAGGAGACGCGAGAGGCAGTTACGGGTGAGAGAGTCGCTGTTAGAGAATTTCTCTTTTTTTTCAGCATTATTTACTTTATTGGATTTCACAGGAAACAATCACTTTTTTCCCACAATCCAAAAGTCGTTCGCGAAATACAGTGTCGTAAAAATATTAAAAACAAACATCTTAACTCATAAAGCACAACAGTCACTTGTTCACATCAAACCTGTGTGTGTGTATATACTGTGTCCACAGTGCATTTAACATTCACAAATATTCTTAACATGCAAAAACTTGAACATAGCATTTATGACAAATCATGGAAGATGTGTGGGTAAGGCCACAATAATAATAATCTGGCCCAATTTGTGTTCTAGTACCAGAGCCGGAGTAAGGTTAAGAGAGGCCGAAGGTTAATAGGAAGGAAGTTCATATGTATTATATATCGCCAACAAAATTTAGTCAAATATTCTCTCTCTCTTGTGTGTGCACGTGGATCGATGCAGTCTCAAAATGTGTGCATGGTGTAGTGGGAAGACAAAGGCGGCCGGGCGTGGTGTTGACCGTCCACCTCCCTCACGTGCCGTGTCAGCCTTCATAGGTGCTACCCAGCTAACAGCACTTGCCCCAACACTCTGTTAAAGGTTATAAGGGGGATCTTTGTCTTGTGTGTGTGCTTGTTTCTCCCCCCCCCCACCACCTCTGTAAGATCCTCATGCATTATGTAACGTGTGTCGGTTGTTTACACCTCTCGTTGTTGTTGTGTTCTAGTTTGCTGTCCTTCCCTCCCCGCCCCACCGCACCTCCGATTAGCGCGGCTGGCTGCGTACGGTGCGAAAGAAGTTCAGCACAACAGTCTGTTAAGGCTACACGGGGGATCTTTGTCGTGATGCTGACCACCCACCCACCCACTCGTGCTGGCCTTCATAGCTGCTGCTGCTGCTGCTACTCGCTAACAGCACTTGCCCCAGCAGTAAAGGTTACACGGGGCGGGGGGGACCTTTATCTTTAGTGTCGAGTTGTCGCGTGTCAAGGTAAGGAGTGGCTGGGGGTGGGGGGCGACTTGCGAATCGTAATCGACGCAGCAGCAGCAGCGGCGGCAGCCGCAGCTTCATCAATAATGGAAGTCCACGCGGTGGTCGTGACGCCACTTGGACGGAGATGTTTTTCCAACGCTCACAAAGAGGCGACGCGAGTTAGCTAACGAGTCCCCATCCACCCCCCCCCCCACCGTGGGGTGAGTGGGGGCGTTGGGGGAAGGGGGGTGGACGAGGTGATGGACGAGGTGAGGAAGCAGAGGGGTAGATCCGGGAGGATAGAGAGGGGGGCGGGGGAGCATTCGCCCGCCCGCCCCCCCCCCTCAATGCGAGCTGGAACTTGTTGTGTGGATTGTTGTCATGTGACACAGTGTCACCTCCTGGATTCAGTTTCAGTTTTCATGTATTCGGTATAACCCTGTGAGCCATGCGGCTCTTGACTCGGGTGCAACCGCAACAAAACAAAAACGCGAACAAGAAAACATCTTAACGTGACTGCGCGCAACAGAAAAATCCTGGGAAAAAAACAGCAAAGTCTTCCAGAAAAAAACACCGCGTTTCAACGCTGTGTCCAAAAATCCCAGTGGGATGCAAGTCAAACAATGACAACCATAAGACCCAACGCTGTTCACGCGTGTATGGTGGACTTCTTTCGCACCGTGCATAGCAAAGGGAGATGCGGGGGAAGGATATCAAACTATGGGTCTCTGTGTGAGTCTATGGGAATCTGTGTGAGTCTGTGGGTATCTGTGTGAGTCTGTGGGTCTCTTTGTGAGTCTGTGGGTATCTGTGTGAGTCTGTGGGTCTCTGTGTGAGTCTGTGGGTCTCTGCGTGAGTCTATGGGTCTCTGCGTGAGTCTATTTATAGAATCAGTTCTAAAGAAATGCGTTTTCTATCGAGAGTGAATGTTTTAGGTATGTTACTTTAGAGGGCCCAAACTTGTGAGGGTTGGCATTGCCTCACTGCGCCCTTGGAGAGCGTCTCGATGTGGGCCGTGGTGGTGGTGGTGATGAGGTGAGGCTGCAGTGGTGACGGTGGTGATGGTGTTGGTGGGGGTAGTGGTGATGGTGGTTGTGGTGATGCTAGCGGTGGTGATGGTTGTGGTGACGGTGATGGTGGTGGTAGTAGTGGTGGTGGTGGTTCAGCCACCACCTCTATGTAACATCACAGCTGCTGCTCGACAGCAACAACAACAGCCACACGGAGGAGGAGTGGTGTCACTCACTCACTCTCTCTCCATCTCTCTCTCCATCTCTCTCTCCTGACCTCCGGTGGAGGTTGGCACACTGCACGTTGCCATCGGCCGTGTGTCTCAGCCGAATCTCGCCAGGGGTAACAGACTTGGTGCATTTCCTGCGGTGCCAGGGAGGATCTGCCCCACCGGTACTTACGCTGCCAGCGGCTCAAACTCAATGTTCCGCCTTTTGGGGGACATCTTCAGTAAACTGGGGGTGCCCTTCTACAACAGCAGCTTCGTATATGGGGGTGGTGCCTTACCTGGCTAACATGCTGGCAGGTGACAATGACGGCTGCTCTGTGCTGCTTCCAGTGTTCAGGGGCCTGCTCAAGGCGCGGCTCCGGCTGGAGCACGCCACGTGACACAGCCACGTGTCGGTGATGTGCAGCGCGTCTTGTTCTAACGCTGGTGAGCCGGACAAGCCCCTCTCTGTACCAGCGTGGACGTCACCCCCCACGTGTTCACCTTCTGTAGCGCTCGCTCGTCACCGTGGCGTGCGCGATGAACATCACCACCACCAGCACCACGTGACTTTTCTTTCGTGTTGTGCGCGCTGCATTTAGCGCCACAGCGCGTGGATTTATAGCGTTTATTTGTGTTGCTGGTGACTTTGTGTGTAGTTTGTGTTGCTGGTGACTTTGTGTATTTGTGTTGCTGGTGACTTTGTGTATTTGTGTTGCTGGTGACTTTGTGTATTTGTGTTGCTGGTGACTTTGTGTGTTTGTGTTGCTGGTGACTTTGTGTGTTTATATCGGAATCGCCTCCAGTGCTGTTGCTGCTGGCGGCAATAAAAGTCAAAAAGTCTCTCTCTCTCTCTCCATCTCTCTCTATCTCTCTATCTCTCTCTTTATCTCTCTCTTTATCTCTCTCTATCTCTCTCTCTCCATCTATCTCTCTCCATCCCTTTGTCTCTCGCCCGCTCCGTCGCTTGCGCCTTGCTGAGGTTTGCATCGCGCGCGAAAGTCCCAAAGTCGCATTTCACCCGCTGCGTTGGACAATCACAAAAATAACGGCGCTTTGGTGCTGGCGAAGGGGGGGGGGGTGTGGGGGGGCTGTCTACCCCCCCCCTCCCCCACCGTCATCCCCCGCCGCCACCGCCGCCACAGCACAAAGCGTGAGCCAGCGCCGGTCCGCGCGGATTAACACCGGCACGGCTCGGCCCAGCCCGGTACGGCCAGGCCCAGCCCGGTACGGCCCGGCACGGCGCGCGCAGCACGGCCACGGTTGGCTACGTACGGTGGCGAAAGAAGTTCAACATACGATATATCATAGAATGGAGAATGTTTAATTAT